>NW_024081299.1:107577-606539 GCF_003009895.1 Hyaena hyaena | reverse complement strand
TTTTCATTCATGATTTTGTCTATTTGAGTGCACTCTCTTTTCTTTTTGAGAAGCCTGGCTAGAGGTTTGTCAATTTTGCTTATTTTTTCAAAAAACCAACTCTTGGCTTCATTGATCTGTTCAGTTGTTTCTTTGGTTTCTATGTTGTTTATTTCTGCTCTGATTTTTACTATTTCTCTTCTTCTACTGGGTTTGGGGCGTTCTTGTTGCTCTGCCTCTAGTTCCTTTAGGTGAGCTGTTAGATTTTGGACTTGTGCTTTTTCTAATTTCTTGAAATAGGCTTGGAGTGCAATGTACTTTCCTCTTAGGACTGCCTTTGCCGCATCCCATAGATTTTGGATTGTTGTGTTTTCATTTTCATTTGTTTCCATATATTTTTTTAATTTCCTCTCTAATTGCCTGATTGGCCCATTCATTCTTTAGTAGAGTGTTCTTTAACCTCCATGTTTTTGGAGGTTTTCCAGACTTCTTCAAGTTTCAAAGCATTATGATCTGAGAGTGTGCATGGTATGATCTCAATTCTTTTATAGTTATTGAGGGCTGCTTTATGTCCCAGTATGTGATCTGTCTTGGAGAATGTGCCATGCAATCTTGAGAAGAAAGTAAATTCCCTGGCCTCAGGATGTAGAATTCTAAATATATCTGTGAGATCCATCTGGTCCAATGGGTCTTTCAAGTCCATTATTTCTTTAGTGATTTTCTGTCTGGTTGACCTGTCCATTGCTGTAAGTAGAATATTAAAGTCCCCTGCTATTAACACATTCTTATCTATAAGCTTGTTTCTGTTTGTGATTAATTGTTTTAAATATTTATGTGCTCCCATATTCGGTGCATAGACATCTATGATTGTTAGTTCTTCCTGATGGATGGACCCTGTAATTATTATGTAGTGCCCCTCTTCATCTCTTGTGATTGTCTTTAATTTAAAGTCCAGTTTGTCTGATATAAGTATAGCTACTCCGGCTTTCTTTTGATTTCCAGTAGCATGATATATATTTCTCCATTCCCTTACTTTTAATCTGAAGATATCTTCCAGTCTAAAATGAGTTTCTTGTAGACAGCATATAGATGGATTTTGTTTTTTAATCCATTCTGCTACCTTATGTCTTTTGATTGGAGCATTCTGCCCATTTACATTCAGTGTTATTATTGAAATATGTGGGCTTATAGTCTTTGTGTCCTTTGAGGGTTCATATTTGTGATGGTGTCTCTGGTATCTTTGTTCCTTGCAACATGTCCTTCAGAGCATCCCCCTCAGGATTTCTTGTAGGGCTGGCTTAATGGTGACAGATTCTTTCAATTTCTGTTTATTTGGAAAGATTTTTATCTCTCCTTCTATTTTGAATGACAGGCTTTCTGGATAGAGTATTCTTGGCTGCATATTTTTTCTGTTCATCACATTGAAGATCTCCTGCAATTCCTTTCTGGCCTACCAAGTTTCAGTAGATAGGTCTGTCACCACTCTGATAGGTTTCCCTTTGTATGTTAAGGCCCTTTTCTCCCTAGCTGCTTTCAAAATTCTCTCTTTATCTTTGTATTTTGCCATTTTTACTATGATATGCCATGCTGAAGGTTGATTCAAATTACGTTTGAGAGGAGTCGTCTGAGCCTCTTGCATTTCGCCATTTACTTCCTTCCCCAGGTCGGGGAAGTTCTCTGCTATAATTTGTTCCAGGACTCCTTCAGCACCTTTCCCTCTCTCTTCCTCTTCTGGGATTCCTATGACATGGATATTTTTGTGTTTGACCATATCGCTGAGCTCACGAACTCTTCTTTCATGTTCCTGGATCATTTTGTCTCTTTTTTTCTCAGTTTCCTCTTTTTCTATAATGGTGTCTTCTAAGTTACTTATTCTCCTTTCTGCCTCTTCAATCCATTCATTGGAGGCCTCTAATTTATTATGTATCTCATTTATCGCATTTTTAAATTCATCATGCCTATTCTTATTCTCCATGTTGTCTGTAGCCATAGTTTATTTGATGTCCCCTATGTTTTTTTTTCAAGCCCAGCTATTAATTTTATGATTATTATTCTAAAATCTTGTTCAGTTATGCTGCTGATATCTGTTTTGAGCAGTTCATTAGCTGTCAGTTCTTCTTGGAATTTCTTTGGAGGAGAGCTCTTTCATTTCATCATTTTAATTAGCTTTCTGGCTCTTGTTAGTTTTAAAGACTTCTTATGCTCTCTGCACCTGTGAGCGCTACTGTATCCAAGAAGGCTCTTTGACTGTCCAGGGCCTATCCTTTCAGCGATTTTTTTTTGGTATGGTATCTCTTGGTCTCTCTTGTTGAAACCTTGGTTATTTTATTTTCCTGGTATTTGGGACTCTCCACCATGTGTACTTTGGCTTCTTTCTTGAGATATCCCTGGAGAAGAAAACAGACAGACAAACACACAGGGAGTAGAGGCACACAAACACACAGACAAATCCAACTAACCTGCAAACCATGAGGGAAAACGAAAAAGTTAAGAGAAAAGACGGAGGAGGGAAGGCGAATAATAGAAAATAAAAAAATACATAAAAAGGTAAAAAAGAAGAAAGAAAAAAGGAAAAAAGAAAACCGATGAAGAAAGAACAGTTTAAAGCATATAACCGGATTTCCCAGCTACATTTAAATAGCCGGGTGTATGCAGTACTGATTGAAGAGCATAGAGAAAGAGAAGAAGACAGGGCAGGGATGAGGCAAAATTGGTATTAGAATGAACAAGCAGAAGGGATAAGAAGCTTTTTTTCAAAGAGCTAAAGGGTGGAATATGGTTGGAGAGGTGAGAGAAGGACGCTGGTTTATCCAGAGAATCTATATAGTCTAATTACTCCTGAGAGAAAGAGATGAAAAGGTCAGTAGGTGTAGAATTTACATTTACAGAATGGACTAAATGTGACTGTTTAAGCAACCCGGTGACCAGAGTTAATCAGGTCAGTGTTTCGGGAAAAAAAAAAAAAAAGAAAAGAAAAAAGAAAAAAAGGGGGGGTGGGAGGGCAGCTCTCAAGCAGGGATGGGCGCGGTGTGATCCAGTGCATCAGGTGGGCGTTCTGCCTGGCGGTTGTGGGGAGAAAAGTGGCGGCCCTCCAGTCCCTTCTTGAACCAAGCGCTGCACTTCGCTTTTTTGGGTGTGTAAACTCCCCAGGCCGGGGGCACAGCCAAAGGGGTTGCACTCTTTAACCCAGGCCAGGCCTAGTTTCCAAATCCCAGTTTACTCGCCCCACTGAAATTGCCTTAGACACAACCTCGCAGGTGATCCCCTCGGGGCAATTCCAAGCCTCTTGCCTAGCCCTGGGGGTGGAGCCAGAATTGCTGCTACCTTCTCCTCCTGGTCGGTTGCGAGTATGGGCAGGGGGTTGCCTGTGGGGCGCGCTGGGCCCACTGGAGAGAGAGAAACCAGGTCCCTCTGTGTCTCGTCACCTGAAACACGAACTCGTGGGCAAATCTCCCAGTTTTTAAGCTCTTCGCCTTCCCTGTAAAGTTCCAGCCAGCCAGGAGCGCGGAGGCCCGGTGTGTGAGCGCGAGGCTCCTCCAGGAGTCTAGCCAGTGAGGAGCACAATGGCGCGGAGGCACGCAGCTCCTCTAAGGGTCTAGCCAGCCAGGAGCACAAAGAAGTGGTCAGCGCGCAGCCCCTCTGGGATGAGTTGGCGTGTGCGGGGACCTGGCACGCAGGGATTTGGCAAGCACGGTCTTTCTGTGCCCCAAGCGGAGGTTTTTCTGTTTCCCAGCGACAGGGACTGTGTCTTGAGCGGTTTCAGACTCTCTCTTTTTCCCCTCTCACTCCCCGCAGAGGGGGATTGCCCCCGTCCCTGGAGTCTCCGATCCTGGCCCGATTTTATCTTCCCCAGTTCGCACTCACATTAGAAGTCTTTCTCAGTGGATTCTGCGTCCTTTTTCTCCCAATCTCTTGGGTTCTGTAAGGTTTCCTATGGCTTCAGATCTTTTCCGTGCGAGATATGGGGGCAAGTGCAATGTACGGAGGTCCCTACCTCTCCGCCATCTTGCCCCCTCCCTCCTGGTTTTATCTACTTTTTTTTTTTTTAATGTTTATTTATTTATTTATTTCTAGGAGCGAGAGAGACAGCATGAGCAGGGGAGGATCAGAGAGAGAGGGAGTGACAGACTCTGAAACAGGCTCCAGGCTCTGAGCTGGCAGTCAGCACAGTGCCCGACGCGGGGCCCGAACCCACGAACCGCGAGATCATGACCTGAGCGAAAGTCGGACGCTTAACCGACTAAGCCACCTGGGCGCCCCTGGTTTTATCTACTTTTAATATATAATTTTACTGATCTCACAACTATAGCTAATATGTATTGGGCTTCTATATTCTGGTCATAATGCTATGTGCTTTACCTATGATCATTCTGTTTAATGTTTATAGAGATCCAATAAGTGTTACTAGATTGGAATATTATCCCCATTTTTACAGATAAATTGACCGAGACCTTGAGACCTAAAAAGATAAAATAGTTTGTTTAAGATCACTCGGGTCAGAAGTAGGGTGGGGTGGCTGTTCTAAAAGACCCTTTGTTACATTATCCTGAATATACCTGAATCATTTTCCATATTCGCAAATAAGTTCCTAGAGTGGGAGACAGAGATATCAAATTGGTATATCATTACAAAAGCTACAGTTTCCAGAAAGGTTATTTGAGTTCTTCAGTCTGATAGCCAATAACTACATGTATCTATTGAACATTTGAAACTAAAATGTGCCTTGAGTGCTTCAAGTGAATACTTGACTTTGAGACATGCTTTGGGTGTAAATACATACTGAATTTCAAAGACAGTATGAAAAAAAGTAAAATATATCACTCATATTTTTAAATGTGGTCATATGTTGAAGTAAACAATATTTTGATATATTATGTGAAATAAAATGTTATCAGTAAAATTAGTTATTATATTAAATATTTTGGTGACTATTTTTCACTATTAAGTTGCTTCATTCATATTTTGTCTCTGCAGACACTTTTGTATTCTCATGTACATTTTGGTTTGTTGCAAAGATCTTAAATTTTTAAAGAACAGAAAATATACATACTATTTAACTTTTATAAATGTATCTGGTGGGTTGATATATTGAGGGCTGGCTGCCACATGGCTCTGATAAACTGGCCTATGGAAATCAATCACTTCCTTCCTCTTTTGGTGGTACTCTTATGATTATATTTGGGCAATTTTCCTTTTTCTGTATAACCACATATAACGAATCATAACCCCATTTTCCTTAGTAACCATTGTTTGTGTACAGGACAATGGTGCAGTGCAATCCAAAAGATTTTTTTTTTTGAGAGAGAGAGCCTACTGAGAGGATTCTGGGAATTTCTTAAATTATTATTTTGATAAGAAAGAGATTATGATCGTGATGGGGGGAAATGGAATTCCTCTTCGTTGGTTGATTGGATACTTTCTTTGGGTATGATGCCTAGAAGTAGGACAAGCACTCTTCTGCATCACAATAAGAGTAAGCTGACATACTAAGAATGAAAGGAACATGGGCTTCTGAATTCTTAGTTACTTTCTTTTTTCTCCTTATTTATTCATTTATTGGTTATTTTCTTTCTTCTTTTAAATGTAGATATTATCATGTATTTCCAAAATGAAGATGAACATTGAGCAATATTAAATGGAAATCATTATCTAAAAATGGTAGCTCCAGATTATCTGTAACTATTATTCTTTTTTAATGTAAGATAATTCCATTCACAGATTTCATTATCCTTTATAATCATATTATCCTTAATTAATCATATTAATTATTATATAGTTTCATCCTAAATACATTGCAACTTCTGACAATTTATAAATTTCAGTTACATCTAAAAGTATGCCTTTACAGGGGTGCCTGGAGCCGCACCGGCCTCTCTGGATGGCAGTCACAGCAAGGAAATGGCAGTGTTTTCACAGCTCCTGCCATGAAAAATGAAAACTGGTATCTCCTGCTACTACTGGCTCATGATGTGCTGGTATTGACCAAGCCTCACAATATTCCATATCAGACCAATATTCTGAACACAGATACCTCATAAGGAAAAGCATATTCCTGCCTTTGCAAGAGAGATTTTAGATGAAAGCTCCATGGATGATTGTTGAAAGGCTCTTCCTAGGGGCCTTGCAGATCCAAGACTAAGGAGGTTAAGAACACAAGAGTTACAATTGAGCCTGGCCCTGAGACAAAGAGCCTAATTTAGATTAAAGGAATAGATAAGGGCAGAACTTGCACCTTCTTCTAACTGGTGATGTATGGCAGTCCCTTCCCCAAGGCCTACTTTCTGCAAACACCCTCCCTTACAGGTGGCTAGGATGAGAATAGATAAGAGTAGCTAAAACATTTCCCACAAACAAGAGGCTGACACATTTAGGGACTCCATGGTGTTCACACATTCAGCATCAAATAGGTTTCCACAAACAACTCATTAACCAGCTCAAAAACATTGGTCCTCTTGAGAGCCAGACAGAATGACTCTTAGCCCATCTATACACTTAACCTATGACCTAACCTTAGCTTTATTAACTTAGAACAAATATGTATCCTCTCTTTTACTAAGAATATCCTGTTAATTCTTTAGTTATAAGATTTACTTAACCTCACTATAATTGGAATAGTTGTGCAAGAATATTTCTATAAAATCTGCCTCTGTACACTTTCCAAAGCATCTTATCACAGAGTTATCCATTGTAAAAATTCCTTTTTCTGATGTCATGTTATCATTTAACCTATAAAAAAAAGACACCAAAACCGACAGAACAGAGATGCCTGCCTGGTGATCAGAAAGAATCTCGGGGCTCTCTCACTCTCTCTCTCGCCGACACCGTCCATCCTTCAGGGACCCCTGGACCTGCCAGAGCCGGCCTCCGACATAGGTGGATAAGTTGGTTAAGCATCTGATTTTTAATTTTGGCTCAGGTCATGACCTCACAGTTTATCGGACTGAATCCCACTTTGGGCTCCATGTGGCTCCACCTTGACAGTGCTGAGCCTGCTAGGAATTCTGTCTCTCTTTCTCTTTCTCTCTCTGCCCCTCACTTGCTGATGTTCTCTCTCTCTCTCTCTGTCAAAAGAAATAAATTAACTTATTAAAAAAAAGAATATGCCTTTATATGTTTCATTGTGTATTTTCCTGAAAACTATAATTATATTTATCTATTTATTTATAAATATATAACAATTTAGTTATATTTCTTTGTCATTCATTTGGAACATTTTTTCTTTATATAGATGTTCTTATATCTATGCTTTTACTCTACCTTAATATTTGTATGAATAAAATACATATCTGAACTTAAAAATAAATATATTTTTCCTAAACTGTAATACAGAGTCACATAATCTGGGGTTGAAGGTGATTGTGTTCTAAATTTCTTTCTAAAATTTAGTCTAAATTTCTCATTTTATAGTGAGTAAATTGTCACAGAGAAGGCTATAGACCTGGTAGTAGTGATAATAGGAAAATAAGACAGTTCTTGATATATCCAGCTTGAATATTTTTTCATAAAATAATAACCTAAGTTTGAATATCCTCCTGTTTAAGATTTCCTAGATTATCACAAATTCTAATAACTTGCACCCAAATGTTTGGATTTTGTGGCTAAATATGAACAAATTGCCTCAAGTCTACCTAATCAAGCTTCTTTGCAAACCATATCATATATAATCACCAGTCTATATGCCTCACATAGATTATCTCCACATCAGTTCTTGACCTGGACTCTACTACCTTCCCACATAGGCAGACCTCCTAATGTCTTTATTTATTAGCATAGTTCCTGAGCCAGGCTTAGAAGATAGGAACAGTTTGGGAGAAAGGTAGGCAGAGATATATTAATAAGGATGGATACAAAAGGACATAATTTTTTTTTAGTTTTTTTATTTTGAGAGAGAGAGAGTGTGTGTGTGTGTGTGTCTGCATGCAAGAATAGGAGAGGGGCAGAGGGAGAGAGAGAGAAGGAGAGAGAGAGAGAGAGAGAGAGAGAGCACATCCCAAGCAGACTCTGCACTGCCACTGTGGACCCTGACTCAAACTCATGGGTCATGAGAGCATGATCTAAGCCAAAATCAAGAGTCACAGAAGTTTAACCGACTGAGCCACCCAGGTGCCTTGAAATCTACCTGTAATTTTAATTAGTAAGTAATGAAACTAAAATGAAATAACTTTTGACTCCCCAAAGAAGTGGACTGTTGACTTGAGAAAATTTTGTATTACAGATGGCAATGATACACCTCTTTCCACTAAGTTTAACTGACCTCTATTTAAGAGCTGAATTATTTGTTCCATTTCATAGGTTTTGATTTCTTTTCTCCAATCCCTTAATCATTCCTGTGATCATATATTTGCTTCACATGCAAAAAATGTTAGGTTTCTTTTAACAGAAATAATATTTTTCCTTTACAAAGTGAGCTTATATCACATACAAAACATATAGCCAGTGGGCTTGATACAAATAATATCAAAATAGTCAAAGAAGGAAAGAGTTTTCTCCATTTCTCTGCTTTAACAGAATTACTTGCACAGATCACCATGTTAATTTAGGAAATCAGACATTTTCCAATAGTCCTAACTCCTGAGGCATTCACCGTAGGTAAGCCACAGAAGGACCTTCAGCCCAAAGACATGCCATAAATATAAAACAGCCTCTATAAATAAAATTGATCTCATTATCTCTCTATTCTTGGATAACATTTATTCACTTTTATAAAGTTAAGTTTCTAAAATTTAATTTTGTCATCTTTTGTCTTTAAGATATTCACTTACTTTATTGATTTCAGGGTAAAGCTCAAACTCTATATCATTAAACACAAGGGCTTTCATGGTCTGATCCCTATTAATAATTCTAGCATTTTTTTGAATAATTGAACTCCCTGAACTCTGCACATCTGCCAGATTCAATGACTGTTAGCTGTCTGACACCTCATGGCCCCTAACCTTGGGGTATTTGTGTACAATATTTGCAAAATTTCTCAATCCTGGTCCTTCATGGTTATATCCTATTCATTTTCCCTGACTCTATGACATGCGCTCCTTCACAAATCCTTACCTGAAATTATATATCCAGATTACTTGTTCTGTTTTTTATTTTTTATTTGTATTTAAAACACTTTCTACTACCCATATGCACTTACCCTACTTGTGTTGAGAGGAGAATTCATAAAATAGTCATTTTCATATTTTTATTATTTTTAGCCAGAGAAATTAACATTCAAACATTTCAAGGGTATTATTATTTCTAGTAGCATAGTCATCCAAAAAAATATTCCATGTGTGAGAAATGCAGACTAGACTGATAAGCCATCAAGTCAGAAATTTGCACAAGACTCTTAATCAGTGCCTGTACCACAAGCATAGTCACGGATTTTGATCGCACAATAACAGGAGAATCTCCATTTTTCTGGAGGAAGGATGTCTTGGGAATGTTTTTGGCATGGTAAAACCTGCCCTTTCTTTGCCCTTTGCCTTAAAAGTCTTTGTTAGAGGACTTTAATGTTACTGAGATGAAGTGGCCCATTGTACAGGGGGTTCAATCCCCTGGGAAGAAAAGTTTCAAGACTCCTGTCACACTGCTTTTGAGATCCATTGTCATTAGAATATCTCTAGTAGATTGAGATGATCTGGAGAAGTGAGCTGGGATGACAAGTATAGGCCCAGGAGCTTCTAAAAAGGAATCCACCATGGAAGAAGGGCTGGTCTCATAAAAGATGGCTAAGAGCCAGCCATTTCAGCACTAGCAGTATATCATGAAGAACCTTTCACGGTGTCATAAAGTTTTACATCGATATGTAAAAACTGAAACAGCTGTATCACTGAAGTACAATACCTTGGAATGTCAGGGCAATCTGGTTAAAGCACAAAGAACATCCAACTGCTCTTACAGGATCCTTCACATTTAAATGCCCACATATGAACGCCAGTCTTGTTTTGTTTCGTTTGTTTTGTTTTGTTTTGTTTTTCCCGTGGTGTGAGAAAAATCAGAATTGATTTTTTTTTTAAATAAAACATACAGAAAGAAAACACTCAAATATCAAGAATTACCTGGATATTAAGCCTCTAGTTTGGTTGACAGTCATAGCAGCTGCAGTCATGTTGGACTATCAAGGGAATGATCTCCACTGTGGTTCCAGCAACATGGTAGGAGGAAGCAGCTGATCTGGATCAGCCCTTGATTTCTTGGCTTTATCTTATGTGAATGAGAAGTAAGAAAAAAAAAAAAAGTCACTGCAATGGGAGATATCAGAGATCACAGTTGTATTGATATGAAATAAAGACCTCTGGTTTTATTTATTTTTTAGTGTCAAGCATATAAATATTCTTTAATAAGTAAATTTTAAAACTATTGTCGGGGCGCCTGGGTGGCTTAGTCAGTTAAGCCGTCCGACTTTCGCTTAGTTCATGATCTCGCGGTTTGTGGGTTCGAGCCCCGCATCGGGCTCTGTGCTGACTGCCAGGTCAGAGCCTGGAGCCTGCTTTGGATTCTGTGACTCCCTCTCTCTCTGACCCTCCCCTGCTCACGCTGTCTCTCTCTCTCTCTCTCTCTCCTAGAAATAAATAAAACATTAAAAAAAAAAAAACCTATTGTCTATTTACTTTTCTCTACCACAGTGAATAGAGATTGTCTTTGTCTCATTAATTGTTACATATCTGGTACCTATACAAAATCTGGACCTCAAAAGATACTGAATAAATACTTGTGAAAACAGTGAAAGAATAGAATAATATATTTTCTAGAATCTAAGGGCCTTGGATTTTTAAAAAAAAGTCTACAATTAAGTTATAGCTTTAATTAAAATATAAATCCCACTCCATAAAGTACATTTAAAAATTATAAAACATACTATCTTTAGAAAAATTTAAGAGTATACATTGACAGTTAAGAAAATATAATAAGGGGGTGCCTGGGTGGCTTAGTCGGTTAAGCGTCCGACTTTCGCTTAGGTCATGATCTCGCGGTTCGTGGGTTCGAGCCCCGCGTCGGGCTCTGTGCTGACTGCCAGCTCAGAGCCTGGAGCCTGTTTCAGAGTCTGTGACTCCCTCTCTCTCTGACCCTCCCCTGCTCATGCTGTCTCTCTCTCTCCTAGAAATAAATAAAACATTAATTTTTTTAAAAGAAAATATAATAAGTAATCTGGCTAAAGTAAAAACTTCTAGTACATGGAATAAATGACATGAAAATGCAAGTCTTGCAACTTCTGTTTCAGAACTGAAAATATGATCTATCACATAAGTTTTATAAATGTTTAAAATCCCATTTGCATCATCTCATTTTGATTTATGAACTAGATAAAGAAAAGTGAGGCTTTTTCAGAGGCCTATTTTATGAAGCTTGTACACTTCTCCAGGCATATGGAAGTAAATACACAGTCTCCTTTGGTAGAATAATTTCTGAATTCCCATATTGTTCACTGAACACTCAGATTGTTACCAAAAGAAATTTATACATTTTAAATTTAAGAAATATTTAAAAATTATACTTGGAGATCTGAACCAAGAACGTCTAAGCTGGAAATAGGTGTTTTCTCTTCTAGTCATGGGGCTGAATGAAAGACTGTCTTATCCATATCTTGTAAAAGTTTCATTCAGGAAGTATTAAACACCAAGCATCTATCCATCATATTGTATTTTCTGCCTCTCTATTATATGATTTGCTGAGAAAGTATATAACCTACCATGGGTTAAAAAGATAAATTGGACAGAGTAAAGATAAGCCTATAGAGTTGCTCCCAATTCTAATGCCATACCCAACAGAATGAGGATCCATCTCAGCATGTATTTATTAAGAGCTAACTATCATCTATAACATGCTAGTCACCCCAAGGAACACAAAGTCGATAGAAGTTATGTTTCCTGTACTTGAATTATTTAAATTATAGTTAGACAAAGAAAATACATAGTGTATGTTATCACCACTATACCTGGTGGAAAATGATGAAACCAGCTGTTGATATTGTACGGCCATTGGCCCAAAATCTCTCCATTCCTTAAGGGACATGGAGAAATATGTGAGATTATAAGGGGGTGTCATAGTCACAAGGAGGGGGGATACTAGGGAGAGGAACAGAGATTCTATTCTACATATCTATCTAGAGCGTGAAACAGTTCCAGATAGCAAAATATTGACTGATTCAAAACACTAATATAGTCCCAGAGAGAAATAATATAGACTAGACTATATACATAAAACATATGTATTTTATACAAATATATTTTTATTTCCTTAAAATTTGGGAACATAGCTTGAGAAATTTTATTGCAGGGAAAAAATTTTATAGAATAGGGATTTTCTCTGTATATTTCAAAGAAAAAAAGACAACGTTTACACCATGTTACTGCTCTTCTTGAAAAGATAAAAGAGACCCAAATTTTAAAAATGTTATCTCTGTCAAAAATTTAAAAGTGTTTGTCAATGACTTGCATTCACCCTCTTACGCATACTTACTGAGTTCTCTTATCAGCCCCCTTAACTCTGGAGTGTATATATTTTCTTTTTCTCCAGGTAGAAAATCAGGTAAATACTTTCTTGTGAAATTGAGGTTAGATTTTCAAAATGAGAGGTTGCTGCCTCAGCATATAGTCTGTATGGTGTATGGTTTGGTCATTGTTTTTGGTGAAGGGAGGTTAAGTTTACATGAACCCTAAAGTAAAACATAGCATCTTATAAGTTTTGCTGGTGCAAGTGAACTTAAAAATAGCACTCTGGATCAGAGAAATACCCAGCAATGCAGAGGAAACTGTGCCAGCTACCCACTTGAGTAAACTAAGACCTTCATTCATAAATATAACTGGAAAATAAGGAATTACCATATATTTTTAAAAATTAGTATGAAAAATTAATTTAGCTAGTAAGAGCAGACTATAGATGAAAGGTAGATAATTCAGAGAGACATATATCTTTTAAAAAATTAAAATTAGAGAAAAGTAAATAAAACATTCTACTTAATAAATTTAAAAAGATATGAGAAGATAATTTTTCTACTAGAAAAGAACAAGCATTTATGAGAAAGGAACAATTAGAAATCAAGAAGGAATTAATGAAAATTAAAAATATAATTCCCCTATGAATAAAAACTATGAGGCTGCCTCTGAATTAAAAGCAAAAACACAAAGAGATGCAAAGTAGGAGAGGAAATCTGAGAGATAACATATTTCATATCAAATGACCAACAAAGGACTAATGGACATTTTAGCATAAGAAAAGAAAAGAAAAAGGCGGAAAGATACTACCAAATAAATAGTAGAAGACATTTTCCCAAAGCTGAAGCATTCTCCAAGTTGATTTTCAACTCTGGTTTTGAAGGCAAGAAATAACTTTGAGGGGAACTAAAGTAAAATGAAAAATAGTCTAAGAAAGAGAATTTAAGAATTCCATAGGATCTAAGAAAAAAAAACCATCTTACATTATACTAAAACAAAAATAAGCCAGGCCTAGATGTGAGAATATATTAGAAAATTCAGTGAGTGAAAGATGGTAACTATGACATATATTTTATCTGTCAAATAAAAATGAAATTTAATTGGAGAACTCAGAAAAAAATCTGAAAAGTAATGTATTACTTGAATATGAAGTAAATTAAGATATGGATTTCTTTTTTTACATTTTAAATATGACCCAAATGTAAATATGCCTTGTGGGTTTTATTCTCTGATGGATAGCTGTTACGTGGTAAGCACCTGATAAATATTTGTAAAACTGCTTTTGTATATCAAGAGGCAGAAATCATTTCACACTGGTGAAAGTTATATATAGTCCAAATACAAAGTATAAATGGAATGGTACATATTTTATGGAATAGGCTTTCTGCTACTCTGTGGATCGAACTACTGGTTTTGCAGTGAATAATATTTGCATTATTAAATCATTATAATAATGTGTAGGTTTGGGCTTTTAGTTTTTACCTAATGACCCACAGACAAGGCATAGAACATTTTATTATAGTTTATTGTATTCCTGATTGTAAATGTTTCAAACTTCTTTACAATATAAATGTAAAGACATGGAGATTAAAAATACTACCAATGACACTGAAGCTGCTCCTTACCTTAATTACATAAACTTACAGTGTACAAGACTGATTGTTAGAGGTGGGGAGAGATTAGATAAGGTGGAAGGTAAAGCAGCACTACTTTTCTCATATACTGGAGTGTCAAGCAATATGATTCATAATTGATAGGCTGAATATATAGGTATGCACATAGATGTACTGGTTTATTTTATTGCTGTTATAACCAATTACCACAAAACTCGTGGCTTAAAATAACACAGATTTGTTCATTTACCGTTCTATATGCCAGATGTCTGGAAGGAGCCTGCAGGACTAAAATCAAGGTTGACAGGTTTACATTTCTTTCTGGAGACTCTAGGGGAAGAATTGACTTTCTTGTTCATTCAGATTGTTAGCAGACTTAAGTTTCTCACCATCATATGACCAAGATTACTGTTTTCTTGATGTCAGTGGACTGCCCACAGTTTAAAAGCTGCTTCATTCATTGGTCTGGTGTTTCCTTCCTCTATTTTCAAATCCAGCAGTGGTAGGTTGAATTTCTCCCCTGCTTCAGTATGTTCTTCCTCTTTTTTAGTTGCACCTCTCTGACTACAGTGTTCTTCCTTCTTCCACTTTTAAATGCCATGTGATCGTATTGAATCCAGGCGGATAACCTGGGATAGTCTTCTGATTTTATGGTCTATAAACCTAATTGAATTTGCCGAGTCCTCTTTGTTGTCTAACCTAATGTACATAGGCATACATAGCACCAAGCACGAATGCGAGGATATCTTTTGGGATCTCACATGATATTTCATTTCAGGAAAGAACAGCATAATTAAGCAGATGGTACAAATAATTTATTTTTTTCGTTAGTAAAGTAGGCAGAGGTGTCTGCCTCCTTAGAGGAGGCACGAGGCATAGTTCTAGCATCTGCTTTCCAGCATTCTGCTCGAATGCCTAAACCCAGTATCCATGTGTGTTTGGCTACAATAGTACAGCTGTCTGATTTGAGCATAGTTCCTTTATAGCCTCTGAATTGAGTCACCCATTGCTACGATACTGCTTCATAGCAAACAACTCCCCCCGATCTCATTTATTGCTCTCTCATGGGCAATAAATTTGGGTGTTTGGGTCTGCTGGAGTAGATCTGCTTTAAACTAGGATATCAATTTTAGTCTTAAGTCTCCTCCACATATTTCTCATATTAAATCCTAGGGTCAAAGAACAACAACTAACTGAACTTGTTCTTCTCATCATCCTGGCAAAGAATGCCAGTAGGCTGGAAGAAAATGTGAATTTGTAGGTTTGTTTTGGTTGCTGTTTGTTTGCATTTATGTTTGCTTCCAAATAAAAGCCGTGAATGGTACCACATTTCATAGCTGAAAAAATTGTTTAATGTTTATTTATTTATTTTGAGTGAGAAAGAAAACAATGCATGAGTAGGGGAGGGGCTGAGATAGAGAGGGAGCAAGACAATCCCAAGCAGGCACTGTACTACCAGCGCAGGGCCCAATGTGAAGCTTGATCCCACAAACCATGAGATCTTGACCTAAGCCAAAATCAAGAGTTGGACGTTGAACCAATTGAGCCATCCAGGGGTCCCTGAAAGAGTTTTTTATTGAATGATTTTGGAACAAGCAATAGATGCTTCAGGACTCCCTTTCTTAGAATATCATATGGAAGTTTAAAACAACAACAAAACTCCTTTGCCCTGCTAGAAATTTACTAAATAAAATATATAATTGTTATGCATGGGGATACAATTGTAAATGAATTTCCAAATGGTGATTCTCATGCATCTTTTAAACTATCTTATAAATCCTCAACTAGTATGCATTCAATTAAGTTATAATCATTACTTTCTCTTAATAAAAGCAATTGATTTCTAATCTTCTAACAAAAACTCTATTAAACCTTAGTATCCTTCATTCTTTAGACATAGTAAATCGTTGTTTTCTTTCATTGTAAAGCTTTCAGCATGTATTCATATATTTGATCTCAGTTTCTCTTCTCACAGCACTTCTTGATATTAATGGAAGAAAGAGGAATGAATCTAAATCCTACTCTGAATTTCACACCAGTTATCAAGCTGTATTGTCAGGTACTTTATAAAAGAATGTAAATCCCTAAAGTGTCCTTAGAAATGCAATGGTAAATGCTTAATTTTAAAATGAACAATTTTTTCTTTGAAAATTGTTTTTATCATGAAGTTTTAGGTAACATTTAACCTATCTTGGATTGTAGAATATAATGTATAATCGAGAAATGATTACCAGCTTTTTAAAAAGTATATTTTTAAAATTACTGAGATGGGTTAGTGGGAAGATACAAAACAAACATTGGCTCAAATCCCAGATACTTAACTTACTAGATGTATGATTACAGGATTTACTTAATTCTTACATTTTATTCTTCTTCATCAAAGGAGGTTAAAATAACTACAATACTATACAAATTACATCAGCAAATTTTCTTTGGACATAAATGGCTTTCTATATCACTGACAAAAATATTTTGAATACTACTATTATAGTTATAAGTCATGAATCATGTGAGCCCAAATGATAATTCTCTTTGCTATGATTTTACTTTGCATACTGATGACCGTCTAAACTTGAGAAAGTTTATTTGTATACAAATTGTATTTAATACTCACAAAAAATGTAAAATCAGTTTACTTAAACTCACTGATAAGAAAACTAAAGCTCAGAAAGATTAAATAGTTTGATGAGGGTTAAACCAATAGTAAGTTAGAAGAGCTTCAATATAAACCCAGGGTCTCTAATATACAGAATAGTTATCTTTTCCTTATAATTTTGAATAAAATATTTAGAGATAGATATTAGCTCACATTTTATGACAGGAGCAAAACCTTAAAATAATGACTTTATGTAAGCCAAAATATCTCCAAAATAAAACAACTATCAAACAAAGGTCCTAAAACAAGTCCACATACTGTCTGCAGAAAAATTAAGTCATTTTCTCTATGGCTTCTTTTTAGTCCTCTCCCCTCTCTTCTCTCTCCCCTCCCCCCCCCCGCCTTTCCTTAGGATGAGAGATATTTACACTTATAACCAGAAAAATTTATTGGCACTATAAAATCATAGGCCATGTGGCCCATTTGGCTCCTCCAGAAAGCCTCACCTTCATGTAAGGCACTTATTCTATAGATGTGCAAAAACAAGCTTTATTTCCTTGTGTCTTAGATGAAAAATCTAACCTGTCACTTTTAAGGGAAATATATATGAGATATGTAGAAGTCAATGCATACTCCGTGTTCAGATAAGAAATGAATCACAATATTTAAAATAACTCAAACACCAGGCATGATTATTGTTGGCTTTTATTTAAAATGAAACTTCTCCATAAAATAATTGTGTGTGTGTCCTATTAAATATATATATATTATTTATTTATATTATATATAGATATATTTTTTTTCCTCTGGAGGAGGTCAAACTATAGCCAACATATGGTGAAATTAATCATGCATCTCATTTATTGTGTCTGATTGAATCTTAATGGAGCTGATAATCTAGTTTGACAACTTGCTATATTATTGTCAGATATATTACACAATCTCCTCTCATTATGTATGACAGATAGTTAAGTGCTGTAAATTATGGGGCAGTGTAGGAGCTGGGTTTGTTATGAAAGTCAAGTGACAAGTACTTCAAGAGAGGAAGGAGCTCTGTTCTTAAGTGACCTCTGTATAATATTTCACAAAGCATTCACAGACAATTATACACAGCCTTTTCTTATTCTAGTCAAAACAACAGCTACTTACTTGAATAAACAATATGGATAGATGAGTAGATAGACAGACAGACATAGATATACCTATTTTCTAAATATCAGTACTTATATTTTATCCAAACTTGAAGACCCAGTGTCTAGCAACCTTGTTCAACTATCTCAGCCCAAAATTTATTGATATATTAATACGTGTTGATTAATGGCCTGGTAAATTATGGTATTTAATAAATGTGGTTTAGTAATATATTTTTGTTTTTTTACTGATTATTAGCTTAAGGTAGTTTAAATGTTCAAATGTTTTATTATGATGACAATATTAAAATTGTGAAAATGTTGATAAACATATTAGTAAATGTTATATATAGTGATTAAATATATATTTATATATGTTTTATGCATAAAGGCAATTATTATTATATAATTATAAGTATTATATATGATGTTATATATTATATATAAAAGATGTCATATATTTATATGTAATTTATATTAATGTAAAATTATAAATGTTACATATAAATATATTATTATATATGTAATGATTATAATCTGTATTACATGACAACACATTAACAAATTCTTATTAGGAAACAATTATACTAAAATGATGTAAAGTTATCTCCTGTAGTATTAATATCTAGAAATAACTTTATAAATAATTATTTATATTTATATATAAAATAACTATTTTATAATTTTAATCTTTCATAACAATTGTCTTACATGAATGAGATCATAACTTCATATACATATATAAAATTTTAACTCACTTTTTTTTACATGACTTTACATCATAGATATTTTCCCATGTCATCCAATATATTACTCATTAAAATTATTTTAATATTAAATAATAATGACTTCCAGTTGCATATCCAGCATGTAAAGAACTTGGAATTCCCATCCTAACAAAAAGAAAAAGTAGGACAAACTGAAAATCAAGGACTTTTATTTAACCTAATGGAAAATTGAATTTCAGACTAAACTGCCCTTCTGAAATCTGGAAAGTCAAATTCATCCAGAGACACAGCTGGGTCAGCTTACCTGGGGCAGGAGCCTCTAGAGTCATATAGTGATTGGAACACATAAATGATAATATTGACTAATTGAGACTCAAGGTGCAATAGTATGATAGTGAAAAGCTATTGGTGACCCTCACTTTTCTGTGCTTACTATCATGTAATTATATCTGGTTCTTATGATAAAGACACTCTAAATGTCCTCTTTTGATCTTGGTAGAGGAGGGGAAGAGTAATCACTCTGTCATCCAATGCAGCACGTCCACTTCTCAACAAAAAGTTGTCATACTAGATAGAAGGCAAAAGGAAACACAATGTGAAAAGACAAAGTAAACATCAGACCCTGACTCAGGTATTATAAGTATGTCAGATTTATTTGACAGGGAGTTAAAAACAGTGATTCATACTGTAAGGGCCTTAATGAAAAAAGTGCACAATATTCATGAGTAGATAGGTGGAGTAACTATAGAGATACTGTAAGAAAATATCAGAAGTCAAAATGAGTGTAATATAAAATAAGAATTTTTTGTGGGCTCCAGATGGCCAACAGACACATGAAACGATGCTCAGCATCCCTCCTCATCAGGGAAATACAAATCAAAACCACACTGAGATACCACCTCACGCCAGTCAGAGTGGCTAAAATGAGCAAATCAGAGAACTCTAGATGCTGGCGAGGATGTGGAGAAACGGGCACCCTCCTACACTGTTGGTGGGAATGTAAACTGGTACAGTCCCTCTGGAAAACAGTGTGGAGGTTCCTCAGGAAACTAACAATAGAACTCCCCTATGACCCAGCAATAGCACTGCTAGGAATTTACCCAAGGGATACAGAAATGCTGATGCATAGAAGCACATGGACCCCAATGTTCATAGCAGCACTCTCAACAATAGCCAAAACATGGAAAGAGCCTAAGTGTCCATCAACGGACAAATGGATCAAGAAGATGTGGTTTATCTATACCATGGAATACTACAATGAGAAACAATGAAATCTGGCCATGTGTAGCAACATGGATGGACCTTGAGGGTGTTATGCTTAGCGAAATAAGTCAGGCAGAGAAGGACAAATATCGCATGTTTGCACGTATAGGAAGATTAGGAAGAACTTAACGGAGGACCATGGGGGAGAAGAAGGGGGGAAATGGTGGGGGAAAGGGAGAGAGGCAAACCATGAGAGACTCTTGAATGCTGAGAAACAAACTGAGGTTGGAGGGGGGGGGGGGGGAGGGGCATGGAGGAGGGCACTTGTGGGGATGAGCACTGGGTGTTATATGGAAACCAATTTGACAATAAACTATTTGTAAAAAAAATTTAAAAATTAAAAAATTTTTAAAAAAGAATTTTTCATGGACTCATAAGTGGATATAACACTCTGAGAAAAGAATTACTGAGCTTGAAAATAGATCAATATGTGACTAATCAATTAGAATTGGAAACATCAATATGATTTCATTTTTCATTCTATATAAATACAGGTAATTATAGATGGAGCTATTTATATGTATATGTATATACACAGGTTAGCGTACACACATACATTTCTTTATTCTCTCAACATAGACAGCTAAAGACAAGGCATTTAAGTATCAGGAGGCACATCTAGCACAAAGATTTTTTCTAATATGATTCTCCGATAAAAATACCAGGGCTCCCTGGAAAACTAATTGATTCTAGGACTGTGGCAGGAAACACCTGAGATGAACCTGGAGCACCTTACAGTACCATAAAGCAAAGAAGTGTTCCAAAAACTCTACAATTGGACTATATCAGATGAACACAGCAGCCAACCCAAAGAGCTCCCAATAACCAAATCTAGAACAATTTGAACAAAAAATAAGTAATATTTAGTTATAACATGAAATATACAATAATTGTCTATGAATTGAATATTTAAAGAAATGGGGGCAAATAGACAAAAATCCTGTGCAGAAAAATCCCAAATAACTTCTATAGATACTTCACTATCAAGAAGGTATAGCATAGGGGCACCTGGGTAGCTTAGTCAGTTGGGCATCTGACTCTTTGTTTCAACTCAGGTCATGACCTCAGGGTTTGTGGGACCAGCTGAGTGGAGCCTCTCTTTCTCTCTCTGCCTCTCTCTCTCTCGAATAAATAAACTTAAAGCTAACCCCCAAATTGGCATCATTCTTAAAAAAAAAAAAAAAGAAATTAAAGCATTTCTTCTCTTTCCATAAATGGGTCTTCCAAAAAGTACGGCATAAAAAGAGAAAAAGAAAATTGATTTTACAGTGGTAAAACCTGAAAAACACTAGCTCAGCCAGCTGAGCAAGGTTAACAGTGGAAAGTCATGTTGGTAATATATGCCCTTGATATGATGTGATGACAATGGCACTTCAGCTCTGTGATGTTCCTCCCAAAATAATATACCTTCATGCTAATCATGATAAAGTCTTCAGAAAAATCCCAATTGAAAGACATTCTTCAAAAGACCTGGTAAGTATTCAAGCTGTCAATGTCATCAACACCAAAGAAAAACTGAAAAACGTACATCTGAGGAGAGTCTAGGATGACATGATGACTAAATATAATACTTACTGTGAGGGATCTTGGACACCAAAAGTGCATCACATAAAGAACTTAAAACTTTGAATAAAGTATGGACTTGAGTTAATAATAATGTATCAGTATTATTTCATTAATTGTGATAACATCTGCTATAAATATGTAAGATGAGATGTAAATAATAGGGGGGGCACAGTGTATGGTGTATACTGAATATTTGTATTATCATCACCTCTTTTTTTATGAATCTGAATCTGTTCCAAAATAAAAAGCTTATTTAAATGTAATATATTCCGATTATTTACATATATATTAGCGGATACATATTAGTCTATCTTCAGTAGCTTTCTGGTTATTTTTGGTTTTGTTTTGCTATACAGCAAATTATTGTCTATACTTGGGTTTATCTGAATGTTCCAGATTTAACATTTATTTTTAACCCAACATTACTCTCATTAATATTTTAAATAGAATGTTAAAGCATTTGATAAGGTAACTATGAGCATATTTGGAAACATTTTTTTCTACCTGTCAAATGTAATTCTATAGAGAAAAAGATGAAAGTAGCATGATGTGGACTGATTTTATCTATAGAGTGCGGTTTAAGAGGAGTTTCTTCAAAGCAACATTGGTCTCATGATTTGTCAATATTAATAAGAAACATTTTTGAGAACCTTGATATAAAATTGCCCATGCAGCCTGGGAGATGATATAGCAACTAAGATTCTATGTAAAACTGAAGTGTAAACATTCACATAGATAGGATTATACCACTGAATGTGGCTTGTGTTTTTTTTTTTCCTACTACTTGTTCTTTATCCTTTTCCATTTTTTCCTTCAACTTGTGTAAATGGAATACAAAGTAAAAAATGTGCATACTTCAAAATATGTATGGCTTAGCAGAAACTGTCAGAGAAGGAAATCTTTGGGTGAAAATAGTGGAAATGCCAAATAGGACAAAGAATGTTGAGATTGAATCTGCATTAAAAAAATCACAGTTTGACAGCTCTGATTATGTGTTTTTATGAAAATAATAAAACCTGGTAGCTCAGTCAGTTAAGCATCTGACTTCAGCTCAGGTCATGATCTCATGGTTTGTGAGTTCGAGCCCCACTTCTTGCTCTGTGCTGACTGCTCGGAGCCTGGACCCTACTTTGGATTCTGTATCTCCCTCTCTCTGTTTCTCTCCAGCTCATGTTCTCTCTCTCTTTCTCTCTCAAAAATAAATAAATATTTTAAAAATTATAAAAAAAAGAAAATAATAAAACCCTAGGATTTCAAAACACATATAAATAAACCTTTTTTTTTTCCTCAATCCTCCATAATTCTTGAAAATTATAAATTATCTTTGACTTTTTATGTGTGGGGGAGGGCATTTCGTAAAACAATAAAAACATACATACCAGAAACATACCAGGCAAAAAGAAAGGTAGACTATTACTCTCAATGGCAGTCAGTGAATGTTTACACCATTCCCCTTGTACTATATATAAATTATAATTCAGATTACATTCTTTACACAGCATTTTGCAAAAATCAGCCCATGCAATGATATTATTATATATCTTGTTTTCCTCTAATGTTTATTTGGGCAGAGATAAAGGGAGACACAGAATCCAAAGCAGGTTCCAGGCTCCAAGCTGTCAGCACAGAGCCTGACCTTGCGCTCGAAATCACAAACTCTGAGATCATGACATGATCCAAACATGGACACTTAACTACTTAACTGCTTAACCAACTGAGCCACCCAGGCACCCAGGTGCCCATACCGTGTGTTTTTATGTTTTGTTTAGTTTTTATTTGTTTTGTTTAAGTTTTACTATGCATGATGGTGTTTTCCAATGTTGAATTTCATATTACAATAAAAGTTTTTGTCCTTTACATTTGCACTTAAAATTCTTGCCTTCAAAGCATTTTTCACCAAAAATATTCACATTTTATCTATCACATATGTTGACTATTGTTTATCATTTAATTATCTTTTTGCCAAATATTATTTCTTAATTTAAATGTTACTAAATGTGTACTTCCTTGGTTCCCATTCCTTGATATTTATCTTTTGTTATTTTGTTTGGATATTTTACTTAGTTAATTCAATTATAACTAACATAAAATGTTATATTTGTTTCAGGTGTTCAACATAATAATTCAACAACTCTGTGTATTTCTCAGTGCTCAGCAAGATAAGTGTACTCTTAATCCCTTTTATCTATTTCATCTATCCTCCTACCCACCTTTCCTCTGGCCACCACTAGTTTATTCTCTGCATTTCAGTGTCTGTTTTATTGCCTTTCTTAAAAATTTGGTTTGTTCATATCTTTTGCTTAAATTCCCATACGAGTGAAAGCATACAGTGTTTGTCTTTCTCTGCTTGAATTATTTCGCTTAGTATTATTTCTCTAGGTCTATCCATGTTGTTGCGAATGGCAAAAAAAAAAAAAAAAAAAAAAAAAAATTTAAAAAAAAAAAAAAAAAAAAAAAAGCCCTTTTATGGTTAAGTAACATTCCATTGTGGACATACATATAGATAGATGATAGATGATAGATAGATAGATAGATAGATAGATAAGTAGACAAATAATCTTTATCCATTCTCCTATTGATGGACACTTGGATTGCTTCCATATTTCTGTTATTGTAAATAATGCTCCAATAAACATAGGGATACATTTATCTTTTTGAATTAGTGTTTTTGTTTTCCTGGGTAAATATCCAGTATTAGAATATGGATCATATGGTAATACTATTTTTAAATTTTTGAGGAACTTACATATTGTTTTCCACCAATATGAATTTGCATTCCCACCAATGCAAATTGTTTTTTTTTTCTTTTTTGTATTGGTTTTGATATTTTATTTTTTATAATGTTTTTATTCTGAGAGAGAGAGACGGCGTGAGCGGGGGAGGGTCAGAGAGATTGGGAGATACAGAATCTGAAGCAGGTTCCAGGCTATGAGCTAACTGTCAGCACAGAGCCCGACTCGGGGCTCAAACCCAGGAACCGTGAGATCATGACCTGAACTGAAGTCGGACGCTTAACCGACTGAGCCACCCAGGCACCACGGTATATTATTTTAAATTTCTATGTTTTTATTATTTATTTTCAATGCAATTTCAAGTACATTTCCCCCTTGAAGAGGAATTCTCCCCATTCACATTTACTATAACTGTTAGTTATGTGTCTGCTATTTCTTTCAACATTGATGCTACCTCATCTCTTCTAGTTAATTGAAACATTTTCTTATTTTCTTTGTGTTTCCTCTCTTTTAATGTGGAAGTTCCACCCTTTTTATGGGATGAATTGTGTCTCCCCCCCATATATGTTAGAATGATAAAAAAAAGAAAAAAGAAAATCTGGCCTTAACTGATAATATTAATATTTTAAAAAGCAGATCTTTACGATTACTGTCTCTATACCAAATGCTAGAATTTTTTTTCTAATTTGGAGTAAAAAGAAAGTTTCAATATTATGACTCCTTTTCACTGTTATTTTCTACAAATTGTTTGCCATCTGAATATCATGTATACTTACAGGGAGTATTTTCTTTTTGTGTCTTATTGTCATTTCTTTATGTATCACAAAATCCCTTCTTAATAAGTTAATAAGAATGAGGCGAATTTGAATCACTGACAGAATCAAATGGAATCTGACAAGAGTGATAAAATGCTGCTTCCTTAAATTATGGTTGATAGATGTAAGTATGCCGATTAGGTGATAATTAATTACAGGGTGTATAACACTAAATACTAAATTAAATTTAACGAAACAATTTAAGTCACTAACTGTAAAAAAGTTAATGGAATAATAGTAGTCACTTAAAGGAGGCTCTTTTACATTTAAATAGCTATAACCTAAAAAGAATTCTGCATAGATTTCAGGAACATACATAGAAGTATTAATTACATAAGATTTTGTAAAATTTTCTTTCTGCAAATATACATTTCTTTTATTACTGATTTTTTTTTGAAATTTCCAAATATGTTGTACTTTTTTTCCCCTTGGAATAAATTATCTAATGTTTCATATCAATAAACATAAGGATTTAACCTCCCCACCTGCCACCACCACCACCATAGTCACCACCACCACACACATATCCTACCAGCATTTAGAAAGTCTAAGGGACTATTTCACTAACATTTTAAGAATCTTATTTAAACCAGTGATGGAAAATGTGCCTATATTGAGGCAAAATTAACCATACTAGATGTGTTTAACTGTTAGTGGCAGAGAATCCCACTTGGCTCCTGGACCAACTGACATTCCTAATGTGGCACAGCTAAGCCATTAAATGTTCAGGTCGGGATTATTCTCTCTAAATGCATATTACTACGAAATGAGTGTTTTTATAAATGTGTTCTCAACCATGCAACTAGTGTTAGAAACATCTAATCATGTTCCCTTTAGGAGAGTGCTTACACTCTGGAGTTAGGACCCAACAAGCCCTGCACACCTTGTCTTATTTAACTGAAGTATTACTATAATGCTGATCAGGTCCCCTCAGAATTAGATACCAAATTAAGTTTATTTTTTTCCCTTTCACAATAAGTATTTAAATGACAAAAGGAAATTGTCAGAAAGTAGGGAAAATCCCATCAAGAAATTTATTGTGAAGTTTTATATGCTCCAATATTCAGTAAGTATGGAAGTGTTGTAATTCCTATGGATGCCTATTTCTAGCTTCATTTTCATTGTAAGAAAAAAAAAAAAGGAGAGATTTTATAACTTAAAAAATAGAAAAAAAATGAAAAACACAAATGGATTTTTTTCTAAATTATTACATTAATGCAAGTGAATAGAATTTATCTAACAAACATTTTCTATCTCAGAAATCTTTAAATGTAACTCGTTGTAGTCTTCAATTTTTACTACTGTGGCAAGTGATTCTACTACTTGGTGTAGAGTCAAGTGGGTCAGGAAGTTATCATTGACAGTCTTAAGAAATAATGATCCAAAATTTCAAACATTCTAAGATAATCTTCCACTTAAAATCTAGTAATGTATATGGGAATAAATAAATTGAAAAGCATCAAATAACTGGAAAACTACAGTGTAGTCACACTGATTCTACAGAGAGAAATTATTTAGCTGATTCAAGTTTGCAAAATCCATTGTCAATTTCAAAGGTACAATATATTCATTAGGTATTTTTCTGACATTAGATATTTTCAGTACCTAACTAAAATCCCATGGTATGATCAAGATAAAATCGAATTGTCTCAGACGCAATACCCATTATATTTTTGACACATAAGCAAATTATACTGTGTGTGTATTTTCTCTAAGAAGAAACATGAACCAAGTTATGCATTTTGAGTAAATCTTTCTGTATGAATGAAATGTCCTTTATTATATAATCTATTATACTGTACAATAAAGGTAATACAGAAAAATAAAAAAAATTAAGTCTACAAAGTATCAATCACCACAGTTTGCTGTATATTCTTTCAAAGTTTAAACACACACACACACACACACACACACACATTTATTAAAGCAATGTATTGTAGCAATGTAGCAAAATGAAGGCACTGACTGGCACACACTCGTTTGTATTCAAATCCTATTTCTGCCAAGTACTTGCTGTGTAATCTCAGTTTCCTTAACTCTAAATGGAAAGATTACAATATGTTTATAATTATTTTGTGAAAAACAATATGTTTTTAGAACAAAGTGTTTTTCAGTGAAGAATCACACAATTATTTCCTAGCATGCTTTTCCACTTAATATGTCATAAATTAATTCCCATGCCAATAAACACACACCTATGTCATTATATTTTTTTCTACATTATATATATATATTTGTCTAGAAGAGACTAATATCAGGAACTAAGTAATGAGAACCATGTGCATATGAACATACAATTCATGATTAAGTTATAAATTCATGATAAAGAATATAAATATTTATTTTGAAACCCATAATCACCATTAATGGTGATTAATGTTAATACAATTAATCCAGTTAACATCAACTCAATCGAATCAGTGATATTAATACAATTATTTTAAGCATAAGTCTTATTTTTTTAATTTAACTAAAATTAACATCATGAATAGAGGATAGTCATTAATTAAAATTAGCACTTATAGGGGGGCCTGGGTGGCTCAGTCGGTTAAGCGTCTTTCTTCGGCTCAGGTCCTGATCTCACAGTTCGTGTGTTCAAGCCCCGCATCAGGCTCTGTGCTTGACAGCTTGCTCAGAGCCTGGAGCCTGATTTAGATTCTGTATCTCCCAATCTCTCTGACCCTCCCCTGCTCGCGCTGTCTCTCTCTCTCTGAAAAATAAATAAAAACATTTAAAAAATTAAAAAATAATAAAATAAATAAATAAAATTAGCACCTTTAATTTGAGAAGTGATAATGACACATAATACACAGAAAAATACACATTATATGCCTGTTCTGTTTCTTAAATTAGTTGTTTTGTACTTTTCATAAAACAGTAGCACAAAACAAAGAAATTGTTTTGTCCTTTGTGGCAACAGAAGTCCAAAAACCAAGTGACTCCTTAAATACTGAAGAAATTTTTTTTAAACTGTATTTTCTTTTATTTTGTTAATTTGTTGTTCTATGATATTCACTTTGTGAAACAAAGTAGATACAGGCATCAGAAAAGAGAGAGGCATTTAAATTATAGTCATATTTAAAAGCCAATGGTGTCCAAATGCTTTAATGTATGATGAATAAGAGTTATTATTCTAAGCTTGTATAAATACTATGTATACTGCATAAGCAAGTTTTCCCTACGGAGGTATCAAATTATCCATTAATTTGTCTTAGAAATACATCCTGGGCACAATGTATTCTGGACATTGTCCAAATTAATCAGGCATCTTGAATGTGCAGATGAAAATGTCTTTATAGTATATTCAAAGTATATTACATTAAAGACACTGAATAATCCTAGGTCCCCAGCAAGCTTATGGTGACCATTATATAGCATGTTAATTAATGCAATATGAAAAGAATAACTTACTGATTTCCCAGCTTTCCACATTCAAGTAAATGGAACCATCATCCATCCTGTTGCTCCAACCAAAATCATTTTGTGCTTTTTGACCAAATTTTATATATATTTTTGACCATATTTATATATATATGGCACCTTGGCACCTACCTCATTGAGTTTTCAATGAGTGTTCTTCTGGTTATTCTTCTCTTATCCTCAAACTCTAACCCAATCTATGGTCAAGTCCTATAGACTCTAGATTCACAACATATTTATACAACCTACTCTTTTCCAATTTTACTGGTATAATCTTAGTATAAGTCATGATCAGCTCTCACCTGAATGACTATAATAACCTCATAACTTGTTTCTCATCTTGCCTTCTCAATACCAAAGATAGAAATTAGAGTTGGCTATTTTTTTATATTTTTAATATTTTATTTTTGAGAGAGAGAGAGAGAGAGAGAGAGAGAGAGAGAGACTGCGAGTAGGGGAGGGGCAGAGAGGGAGGGAGACAGAGAATTCAAAACAAGCTCTGAGCTGTCACCACAGAGCCCCATGTGGGGCTTGAACCCATGAGCCATGAGATCATGACCTGAGCCAAAGTCAACTTAACTGACTGAGCCACCCTGGAGCCCCTAGAGTTAGCTATTTAAATTTGAAACCACATTTTGATGAGTTCTAGTTTAAATTTTAATATGGTCCCATTGCAATTAGAATACCTTCAAATTGTTATTTTTCTTGTTATTTACATAACTTGGCAGATTTTACCTCATGCCAGCCTCCTCTCTCTTATTCATTAAATTACAACAGACACTGGCCTTTTTTCTACTCCTTGAACCTGGTTAATTAACCAAATTGTTGATTATTCCCTCTGATCTTCAAATGGATGGTGTCTGCTATCCATACATGTCCCAATTAATTTGTGCTTTTTCAAATGGTTCATTCTCCATCACCTTCACTAAGGAAATCTCTATTTGTTTTGCCTTCTTTGTAATATTTATTGCAGCCTGAAGGAAACTACTCTGTCCTGATCAAAACTATGAAGAATTTCTGGCACATAGAAACCTCTCTACAAAACTTTTGAATGAATCAGTGTAGTATTTAATTCAGTATTGCATAACAAACTCATATGGCACACACAAAAAAAGAAAGTCTAACAAGTGTAGGCACTAACAGTAACTGTAAAACCAGTTCCAAATATTCTTCTGAATCACAACTCAGTTATTTTGCTCTTTATCTCTTGCTGGAATAAATCAATATGTACCAATAATATTGTCCTATTAGATAATAGTAATAGAGTTAATTAATACAATACATATAAGTAAAAGTAACCCATATAATAAATGTAATCAAAGTTGGCTTCATGAAAGACACTGTGCTTGTCTGTGGGAATATAAAATAGTTATCTCTTAATACATGGCAAAAATGTTAAATATTTTTTTCCTCATAGCATAAAAATTTTAATTCTTTTTTTTGAAGTATTTTTTCTTTTAACGATTTTTTTTTTTCATTTATTTCTGAGAGAGAGACAGACAGACAGTGTGATCAGGGGAAGGTCAGAGAGAGACACACACAGAATCCGAAACAGTCTCCAGGCTCTGAGCTAGCTGTCAGCACAGAGCCCATCGCGGGGCTCGAACCCACTAACCGTGAGATCTGACCAGAGCCCAAGTCAGATGTCCAACCGACTGAGCCACCCAGGTGCCCCCCAAATTTTAATTCTTCATGATGATTTTAATGACCCATAGAGATGACTTTAGTGGTTTACTATTTGTCTTTATTTCCTTCAAATTTATTAAAACAAAAACATGACAATACTAGATTAATAACATAGGAACACTGTTTACACAGAATTTCTTCTTGGAAAAATAAAAAAGTTTATCAAATTTGAATCTCTACAAATCTATTTTTAAATGTTAGTATTTTGGGGGCGCCTGAGTGGCTTAGTTGGTTAAGCGTCCGACTTTCGCTTGGGTCATGATCTTGCGGTGCGTGGGTTCGAGCCCCGCGTCGGGCTCTGTGCTGACTGCCAGCTGAGAGCCTGGAGCCTATTTCAGAGTCTGATTCTCCCTCTCTCTCTGACCCTCCCCTGCTCACTCTGTGTGTGTGTGTCTCTCTCTCTCCTAGAAATAAATAAAATAAATGTTAGTATTTTTGCTGTTTTTATTATTTTATTTCATATATCATCATGATCTGTATTATCTTAGTTTATTAGCAAAAAATAAATATTTTAAGGAAAAAATATTAACAGTGAATAAGAACAGGCATTACTGAATAAGTCACTATTGAATGAGTCACTCATGAAATTAAAATTGAAAAGGTCTCACTTCATCTTTAAGAAAACCCAATAGTTCCACATTTACCTAAACTCCCCTCCTTTTCCCTCAGAGATATAGCATATAGCTGCATTCTTTGAGGGCAAATATGAGTATAATTTAACTGAAAAATAAATTATCATCATGGTAGTCTAAAATATGAATTAATTCATTTTTTATTTTTCTCAAGAAATGTTTGTGAAACATATACAGCATTTTAGAACTTAGGGTGTGTACACAGAGCAATTACCAAGAGAAAGATAACAAGGGAGAATATGCAGGATTTTTTTTAAGCAACCAACTGTGATATTTCAAATGATTATTCTATTTACATTTTCTGGCTTTAGTCACTTCTCCACTTTTATAATGTTGTAGATTCCCTGCAGGAAGCAGCTAAGAAGTTTCTTGTCTTTTAGTAAATCCAAGATTGTAGCTCTTTATGTGATCAGCTACTTAATTGCACTACTTTACAAAACCGTCTCCACATAAAGAGTTCCATTTGAGGTATTTTTAGAATCTGTAATAAAAAATTACTGCCCTCAAAGGATTAGATATTTAAAGTGAAGGGAAAAGTATTTGTGAGTTTCTTCCCTCAATCCAAATGGATTGCCAAAATTATCATCTGGAATCATTATCTGAATCCTTAAGTCGAAGCATGTCTTTTATTTTTTTTGGTGCTATTTTGTGTATTTTTTACATCACTAATATTAGTATTGTTAGACACTATGCCTTGTACAAACAGCAGTGAGTGACTGTTCTTTTATTCCAGTGCTTTCTATTGAGAAGAATGGGTAGACCTAAGCTCGCAATATCCCCACAGCTGCAAAGAGTTTTCTTTAGATCACTTTGATTCTTACGTGAGAGCTTTGAATAAATTAATCAAATTGTGGCATTTCTTTTGGTTGATTGACAACTATAATTGTACTGTCTACAACACATTTATTATGAGTAAAGAGCCTTACATATACAATATAAGTACATTTCAAATTTGCAAATAGAAATTTACCAGTAACAATTTGAAAATACATTGTTTCCCTATGGCCATGATTATAAATTATTTTTGTATAAAATATATTTTTATAATTAAATGTCTTTTAATAGGGTATTACTTCATTGTTAGTTTCTTTTATTTCAAAAGCTAAAAACTTATTAAATGTATGAATGTCTGATATGTTGTCATAGCTCTAGAAAAATGGTATGTTTTCTTTGAATTCTTTTCTCTTGATAGTAACAAACTTTGCAAGATATACTACAGATTTAAAAACAGATTTTCAGTCTTTTGCTTGTGATGAGGATGTAGAAAGTCACTAGAGACAGGTGCTTCTATCCTAACAATGATAACAAGCCAGAAAACTGAAACATCAGATATTTTTTCAACACATAAGATAGTTAAAGACGCAAAGGACCTTGAATTAACAAAATTTCAGAAAGTGAAAAGTCTTTCTTAGGATAGAAGATTTCCATGGTTGCATTTGTCCTTGGCAGAGAGGTGGACATTAAGGGAATATCCCACACGCAGGTACAGGAAGAAACCTGCCAAACTTTGAATAGAATTTAATATGAGCGTTATGCTAATGCACTGTGAAAGATATGAGTGCCGAGCACCACCTGCCTGAAGTTTGTCTATAATGACTCATCATCACTTCCCCATGGGGCTTTTGTAGTTCCTGGGGTAGTGTACAGAAGGTTGAGGGCACAGTAGAAGAAACAAAACATGAGGGCCTTGCCCCAGTGCATGACAGCAGACTCCCAAAGTTGGAGAACACGTACAGAAAATCCACCGCTAACATTGTATGCTTTTCTTTTAAGATCAGAACCAATTCCACTCTCACAAATTCAACACTTTTCCTGGAAGCCCGAGATGGAGCAGTGGGAATGATAAATAAAACATAGTGAGGGCTGAAAAGGAAGTAGTAAAACTTTGTTTCTTTTTCAGATGTTTCATTGCTAATGTGTAGACACACAACTGATTTCTGTAAGTTGGTTTTATATACTGTAACTTGACTGAATCTATTGATTTCTTACAACAGTTTTTTAGTGGAGTTTTTAGGATTTTCTTTTAAGATTTTTAAACAGATTATCGATATATAACTCACATACTATACAATTCATTCATTTTTCTAAAAATTTTTAACATTTATTTATATTTGAGAGAGAGACAGACAGACAGACAGAAGGCAAGTGGTGGAAAGACAGAGAGAGAGAGGGAGAAACAGAATCCAAACCTGGCCCCAGGCTCCAAGCTGTCAGCACAAAGCTCAGCTCAGGGCTAGAACTCATGAACCATGAGATCGTGACCTGAACTGAAGTAGGCATCTAACAACTGAGCCACATAGGGACCACTCCCCTACCGCCGCCATATAAATCACTCATTTATTTGTACAATTTAATGCCTTTCAGTATATTCATGGAATTGTATGTCCATCCCCACAATAAATTTTAGAGCATGTTCATCATTCCAGAAAGAAATGCTATACCCATTGCCTTTTCTACCCACTCTTTGGTCACCACTAGCTGCTTTGTCTTCTATGGATTTTCCTTTTCTGAGCATTTCACACAAATGGAATCATAATGTGTGTTCTTTTGTGATTGATTTATTCCCTTTAGCATAACGTTTTCAGTGCTTATAGGATTTTCTAATTATAGATAATATAGTCTGAAGCAAAGAAAATTTGTCTCCTTTCTCATTTTTTGCATGCCTTTTATTTCTACATCTTGCCTGACTGTTTGGATTAGTGTTGAATAAAAGTGGCAAGAGTGGGCACTCTTGTCATGTTTCTGACCTTAAACTTTCAACATTTCACCATTGAACACATTATTTTTTTTAATGTTTTTATTTATTTCTAGGAGAGAGAGAGAGACAGCTTGAGCAGGGGAGGGTCAGAGAGAGAGGGAGTCACAGACTGAAACAGGCTCCAGGCTCTGAGCTGGCTGTCAGCACAGAGCCCTATGCGGGGCTCGAACCCACGAACCACGAGATCATGACCTAAGTGAAAGTCGGACGCTTAACCGACTAAGCCACCCAGGCGCCCCTCATTGAACACATTATTAACTACAAGTTTATCATATGTGGCCCTTATGTTGAGAATGCTCCTTCTATACTCAATTTGTTGAGAGGTTTTATCATGAAAAGAAGTTATGTTTTGTCAAATGACTTCCATGCGTCTATTGAGATGACCATTGATTTTTATCTTTCATCCTACTAATGTGGTTTGTCACACTTACTGATTTGTGTATGCTGAACCATCCTTTCATAGTACAATAAATCTTGTTTGATCACAGTGTTTGATCCCTTTAATGTACTGCTGAATTCAGTTTGCCTATTTTTGTTGATATTTTTTGCTTCATACCATAAGGGACATCTGACTGTAGTTTTCTTTTCATGTAGTGTGCTTAATTGGCTTTGGTATCAGAGTAATGCTGGCCTCATGAGTTTGGGGATATTTCTTCCTCTTCAATTTTTTGGAACAGTTTAAAGAGCATTAGCATTAGCTTTTAATTACGTAGTTAGTATAATTCATCAGCAAAATCATAGGGTTCTGGGCTTTTCTTTGTTGAAGAGTTTTTGATTAGTTATCCACTCTGTATTCATGATTGGTCTGTTCATATGTTCTATTTTTTATGATTATATCTTGGTAAGTTGTCTTTTTCTAAAAATGCATCCATTCTTCTAGATTATCTATTTTGTTGACATATGAACATCCAGAGTAGTTTCTTTTAAATCTATGTATTTCTATGATGTCAATTGCAATGTTTTCTCTTTCTGATTTTATTTGAGTCTTCTCATTTTTTTATTGGTTAGTTAAAGGTTTGTCAATTTTGTTTATCTTTTTTTAAGAAAAGTTCTTCCAGGCACCTGGCTGGCACAATCACTTGAGCATCTGATTCTTGATTTCAGCATACACCATGATACTAGAGTCTTGAGATAGAGCCTCGCATCAGGCTCTGTGCTTAGCGTGGAGTCCATTTAAGATTCTCTCTCTCTCTCTCTCTCTCCCCCTCTCTCCGTCCCCCCCTCACCCCGCCTCTGCTTGTGCTTTCTCTTGCTCTCTCTCTCTATCAAAAAATCAAAAGCTCTTTGTTTTGTTTGATCTTCTCTATTGTTTCTTTATTCTCTGTTTCATTTATTTCTGCTTTGATCTTTGTTATTTCCTTTTTCTGCTAACTTTGGACTGAATTTGTTCCTCTTTCTAGTTCCTTGAGGTATAAATTTATATTGTTTTTCTATATCCTTTTTTTTTTCTTACAGTAGACATTGAATGCAATAAACTTCCCCCTTAACAACTGCTTTTGCTGTATCCCATAGGTTTTGATGTGTTGTTTCATTTTTATTTGTTTCATATGGTTATTTATTTTTTGTTTTGATGTCTTCTTTGATCTATTGGTTGTTCAAGAGCATGATGTTTGATTTTCATATATTTATGGAATTTCCAGCTATCCTCTTGTTACTAATATCTAGTTTCATACCATTGTGGTTAGAAAAGATACATGTTGTGCTTTCAGTCTTCTTGATCTGTTAAGACTTGTTTTGTGCCGATCTTGTAATTTGTTCTGGAGAATGTTCTGTGCACAGTTGAGAAGAGTGTGTATTTTCCTATTCTTGGATGGGTTCTTGGATGGATTCTTTGAAGGGTTCTTGGAAGGGTTCTAGATATATATCTATATGTAGAGGTAATGTTGATTTTCTTCCTGGATGATCTGTTGATGCAGTGGGATGCTATTAAAGGTATTATTTGCTGCTGTCTATTTTTCTTTCATATCTGCTAGTATTTACTTAATATATTTAGGTATTTCAATATTGGGTATATATCTATTTAAAAGTGTTATATATTCTTGATGAATTGACCCTTTTATCATTAAATAATAATCTTTATTCCTAGCTATCATTTTTGGCTTAAAGTTTATTTTGTCTGATACAAGTATCGATACCCCTGTTGTTTTTTAGTTTCCACCAGCATGGATTTTTTTTTTTCATCTCATCATTTTGAGCCTATGTGTGCCCTTAAAGATGAATAAGCTGAGTGAGTCTCCTGTAGACCGTATATGGTTGAGTCTCTTTTTAACCCATCCAGCCAATCCATGCCCTTTGATTGGATAATGCAAGCCATTTACATTTAGAGTAATTATTGATAGTTAAAGACTACTAATGTTATTAACAGTGGCTTTCTGGCTATTTTGTAGTTCCTTTTTGCTTTCTTCTTTTGTTGCCTTTCTCTGTGAATTGGTTATTTTTTATAGTAATATGCTTTCATTCCTTCCTCTTTATTATTTGTGAATCTATTATATATTTTGCATTGTGGGTACCATGAGGCTTACAGAAAATATCCTTAGATATAACATTCTATTTTACACTGATAACTTTGTACACAAAACTCCACAATTTTATTTCTCCTATTTCATGTTTTTAATGCCAAAAGACATTTTTATATACCTCTTTTTATATTGTGCATTCATTAAGATATTATGGTGGCTATAGTTACTTTTAATACTCTCACACATTGACCTTTATACCATACTGAAGTTGTTGAAATAACCCCATATTACCATATGGAAATATTCTGAATTTAACTATATATTTACCTTTTCAGTGTGTTGTATATTTTCATATGTCTTCATGTTACTAGCTAGCATCCTTTCATTTCAGTTTAAATATTTTTTTTCAGCATTTCTTATAAGGCAAATCTAGTGGTGATGAATTCTCTTAGCTTTTATTTATCTGGGAAGTTTTTATTTCTCCTTCATTTCTAAAGAAAAACTTTGCTCAATAGAATACTCTTGGTTGGGATGGGTTTTTTGTTTGTTCCTTTTTCTTTGTCTTTTTCTTTCATCACTTTGAATAGGTTATCCTCTCTTTCCTGGCCTGTATGGTTTTCACTGAGAAATCTAATGTGAGCCTAAGGGGAACTCCTTCATAGATTACAGTCTTCTTTTTTCTTGCTGCTTTTAGGATTCTCTCTTTATCTTTGCTTTTGAAGGTTTACTGTAATGCTTCTTAAAGAAGATCATTTTGGATTGAAATAATGGGCCTGTAAGCATCATGATATATGAACTTGGATGTCCAAATCTGTCCCCAGCTTCTGAAATTCTCAACCACTATTTCTTTAAATAAACCTTCTTTCACCTTCTCCCTCTTCTTCTGGAACTTCAGCAATTCCATACATTGATTCTTTTGATGATCTCATATAAATCACATAGGCTTTCTTCATTTCTCTCATTCCTTTTTTTTCCCCTTTGTTTTCCTCTAACTGGGTAATTTCAACATTTCTATGTTCTTTTTTTTTTTTAATTTTTAAATGTTTATTTACTTTTGGGGGGTGGAGAGAGAGAGAGAGGGAGAGGAGAGGAGAGGAGAGAGAGAGAGAGAGAGAGAGAGGAAGACGCAGAATCTGAAGCATGCTCCAGGCGCTGAGCTGTCAGCACAGAGCCCAACACGGAGCTGGAACTCATGAACCTCAAGATCATGACCTGACCTGAAGTCAGATGCTCAACCGAATAAGCCAATTAGGCACCCCCTCACCTATTCTTTCTTCTGTCTAGTCTATTCCATTGTTGCTGATCTCTGTTGCATTATTTTATTCATTGAATTCTTCATCTCCAGAAATTCTGTTTGGTTTTTTTTGTTTTATGACATATATCACCCTGTTACTTTTCTCACCTTGTATATTGTTTTCCTGATTATATAGAGTTGGTTTTTTTTTTCTTTTTTTCTAGTTCATTGAGTTTCCTTCAAACAGTTATTTTGAATTCTTTATTGGGTAAATTGTAGATCCATGTCTTTGAGTTATGTTACTGGAAGATTTTTATGAACTTTAGTGATGGCAATATTTGTCTGATATTTTTTATGTTCCTTGGAATTTTGCATAGCTATCTTCACATTTGAAGTAACAGTTACATCCTCCAATCTTTATTATCTGTCTTCAGGAGAGAAATATCTTCAATCAGTCCTGTTGGATACCCTAAGGCTTTCACAGATGTTTTATGAATGACCTCCTCCTCCTTTTTGGTGTAGGGCAAAATTAATTCAGTGCACTAGGACAGCTGCTTATAAGTTCTTTTGTTTCCCTGAAGGTAGCATTACATCTCAAGTTTGTGGCTTATTTATGGTTCTGCTTGTGCTTTCCAGTTATCTTACAAAGCTTGCTTTTGCCACTGTCCTTGGGAGCATGCACAGTATATTGGCTACAGAGAAAGGGGTGTATGTGGATGAGGCATGTGGGTGCCTGAGGGTGCCCACAGGCCAATTGAAGGGATCTGTGGGCTTTTTACCAGCCGCTCATGGGGAGGCTTCCTGATGGAGTCCACAGTGTAGTCATCAGGGACCATAGCCCTTTAATTCCCTCAGAGAATTTGTTCTGCTGGTCTCTTGAGCTCCTCCCTCACCCGAGTCATGGAGGCTCCAGTTTAGTGCTCTGGATGCTACAAAGGAGTAATGAGTGTTTTTGGCACAAATTTGCACAGATGGGGAACCTGAACACTCACTCACCTGCTTTTCCTTTTCCCTACAGTAGAAATGATGAGCTATAAAGGACTTGCTTAGCCTAAACTGTGCCACCTTGGAAGAAGTTTGATATAGGCAGTTAAACTGTTCCTTTTATCCACTCCATTGCATCAAAACATATTATTATATAATATTTGTAATATTATATAATACATAAATAATATTTTTCCAGTGGACTGTTGGAACTTTTCTTCTAGACAGTTGTACTTCTACAAAGGCTCTCTATTTCTTTTTTTTTTTTTTTTTTAATTTTTAATGCTTTATTTTTGAGAGAGGGGGAGAGAGAGAGACAGAGATTGAGAGAGAGACAGCATGAGAAGGTAGGGTCAGAGTGAGAGGGAGACACAGAATTTGAAACAGGCTCCAGGCTCTGAGCTGTCAGCACAGAGCCCGACGTGGGGCTTGAACCCATGAACTGTGAGATCATGACTTGAGCCAAAGTCGGACGCTTAATGACTTAGCCACCCAGGTGCCTCAAAGGCTCTCTGTTTCATGGCTAACTTCCTAAGTCAGTATTCTTCAGATGCTCCCAAACCATGGCTGAGTCCATACTGATATAAATATGTGATTGAATAAATAAATTTGGGGAAGAAGAGACAAATTTCCCATTTATAGAACTTCCAACAATTCATATAGATACTTTTTTCTCAAGGAGTTGAAGCATAAGTCCCTATTCCTTAAATGTGGACTGTGATTTGCTTCCAAAGAGTATGGTATGGAAAGGAGGGAAAGAAGAGAATGACATTACAGTGGAAAAAAAGTAGACAAACCCTACCTCAGTAGGTGATGCAGGTGATATCTATCAAAGATAAAGAAAGCTGGGCACTAGTTAAAGTTAAGAATGGATTTTAGTGGGTAATATTTTATTGAATTAAAATACCTTGGAAGGGCACCTGGGTGTCTCAGTCAGTTGAGGGTCTGACTCCTGATTTCAGGTTAGGTCATGATTACACAGTTTGTGAGATCAAGCCCTGCATCAGGCGCTGTGCTAATTCTCTCTCTGTCTTTCTCTTTCTCTGTCCCTTTCCTGCTTGCACTCGTACACACACACACACACACACACACACACACACACACACCTACACTCACTTGCTCTCTCTCTCAAAAAAAAAAAAACCAAATAGACCAAAAAACAAAACAAAACAAAACAAAACAAAAAAAACAACTTGGGAAGGTTTCAAAACCATTATACAAAAAAACTACAAAATATTATTTACAGAAATTTTAAAGGCCTGTAATAGTTTATTGCTGCGATAATAAATTACAGTTCTAAAAGGTCAAAAGGGCAAATAGGTTCCACTGAGCTAAAATCAATGTGTCTGCAATCTTTCCTTCTGGAAGCTCTAAAGAAGAACTTGTCCCCCTGACTTTTCCAAATCCTAGAAGCCACAAGTATTCCCTGTTTCATGGTACCTCTCTGCATCTTTAAAACTAGCAATGGCGCATCAAATCTTTCTCACATTACATTACAGTAACACTGACTCTCCTGCCTCCTCTGGGGGTTTCTCTACCATGTTTTTCATTTCCTTGGGTATACTCATTACTAGAAATTTTAATAACTATAGTTCTACAGACAATTATTTAAAGTAATCTAGCCTTTTCTATCAAGTCCTCAAAATCCTCCATCTGTTGCCAATTTCCTAATTCCAAAACAACTTCCACATTTTGAGGTGTATGATACAGTAGCACCCCATTTCTAAATACCATTATCAAATCACTGTCTTATTGCTGCTTTTATAGATTGCCATAAACTTTGTGTCTTCAAAACCATAAATTTATTATCTTACAATTCTAGAAGGGAGAAGTCATAAATTCAGTGTTGGCATGGCTGTGTTCCTTTTAGAGGAAAATCCATTTCCTTGGCTTTTCTAGGTTCTAAAAGGTTCCACCATTCATTGATTCATGGTCAAATCCTCTATCTTCAGAGACGACGATAATGGTATCTTCTCTCAGACTCTTAGCTTCCTGACTTTCTTGTCTAAGGACCCTTCAGATTAAGCGTGGTTCAGTTTCATTATACAGGATAATCTCTTCATCTCAAGATCCTTTGCTTAATTATATCTGCAAAGTTCTTTTATTCCCATGGAAACTAACACAGTTTCTTACTACAGGGATCAGGACATGATTATCTTTGGAAGATCATTATCCTGCTTATCACAAGACCTACATAAATAATACATAAAAGTATTACTTTATGGATTTATGGGAAAGTTTGTAAAATATCAGTTTATTGCAAATTGGTTTTATATTCACTGTGTTTCTTAAAAATATTCAAGAGAATGTTTAGCGGAAATTGGCTACTTAGATATAAATTTTACATGAAGAGATATACTGTAAATGTAGAAAAATAATTTTTGAAAGTAAAATACGATGCAAGGATGTTTAGAACCTGCTACACAAGATACCACGTTTTAGCTATGAAGGTCTACTATGTGAGTCCTTAAAGAAAAAAAAAACTAGTTAAACATAACAAAAAGAGAAAACTAACAATTAATAAAAAGATTGATAAATTAAACTATATTATAATTTAAAATTCTGTTCACTGAAAAAGAGCAACTAAGAAAAGATAAACCGACGAGTGGGCAAGATTTTTTTTTAATTTATTTATTTAAATTCAAGTTGGTTAACATACAGTGTAGTACTGGTTTCAGGAGTAGAACCCAGTCATTCATCACTTACATGTATAACACCGAGTCCCATCCCAACAAAAGCCTTCCTTACTGCCCATCCCCCACTTAGCCCATCCCCCCACCCACTGCCCCTCCAGCAACCTTTTGTTTGTTCTGTATTTAAGAGTCTCTTAAAGTTTACCTCTATCTCCCTTTTTATCTTATTTTCTTTCCCTTCCCCTATGTGCATCTGTTGTGTTTTTAGATTCCACATATGAGTGAAATTATATGATATTTGCTTTTTCTCTGATTGACTTATTTCACTTAGCATAATACACTCTAGTTCCATTTGCATTGTTGCAAATGGCAAGATTTCATTCTTCTTGATCGCAGAGTATTAGCTCATTGTGTGTGTCTTTAGGGGTGTGTGTGTGTGTGTGTGTGTGTGTGGTGTGTGTGTAGCACATCTTCTTTGTCCATTCATTTTGTCCCTTTTCATAATTTGCCTATTGTAGCACTGCTATAAACACTGGGGTTCAAGTGGCCCTTCAAATCAGGCTTTTTGTATCCTTTGGGTAAATACCTAGTTGTGCAGTTGCTGGGCCATAGGGTAATTTTATTTTTAAATTTTTTGAGGAACCTCCTACTGTTTCCCAGAGTGCCTGCACTAGTTTGCATTCCCACCTGCAGTGCAAAAGGATTCCTTTTTCTCCATGTCCTCAGCGAAATCTCTTGTTTCCTTAGTTATTAATTTTAACCATTCTGACATATATGAGGTGGTATTTCATTCTAGTTTTGATTTGTATTTTTTCTGATGATGAATGATGTTGAGATGTTGAGCATCTTTTCATGTATCTGTTAGCCATTTGGATGTCTTCTTCTTTTTTTTTTTTTAATATTTTTTATTTATTTCTAGGAGAGAGAGAGAGAGAGACAGCGTGAGCAGGGGAGGGTCCGAGAGAGAGGGAGATACAGACTCTGAAATTGGCTTCAGGCTCTAAGCTGGCAGTCAGCACAGAGCCCAACGCGGGGCTCGAACCCACAAACCACAAGATCATGACCTAAGCAAAGTCAGATGCTTAACCGACTAAGCCACCCAGGCATCCCTGGATGTCTTCTTTACACAAGTGTCTATTCATGTCTTCTGCCCCTTTCTTCACTGGTTTATTTGCTTCTTGGGTGTTGAGTTTGATAATTACTTTAAAGATTTTGGATACTAACCCTTTATGCAAAATATCATTTGCCAATATCTTCTCTCATTCTGTCAGTTGCCTTTTAGTTTTGTTAGTTGTTTCCTTTGCTGTGTAGAAGCTTTGTATCTTGATAAGGTCCCAGTAGTTCATTTTTGTTTTAATTTCCCTTAACTCCAGAGACATGTCTAAGTGAATAGTTGCTATTGGCAAGGTCAAAGATATTGTTACTTGTTTTCTACTGTAGGATTTTGATGGTTTCCTGTCTCACATTTAGGTCTTTTATCCATTTTGAAATTATTTTTATGTGCAATATAAGAAAGTGGTCCAGTCCCGTTCTTCTGAATGTCACTGTCCAATATTTTTATAAGATATGAATATGAGTTGATATGGCTATTTTGGATAACTCTGGATATTTCTACTAAAATTGAATATATGTATCTTCTATGACCTACCAACTGCACTTCAAAGTATGTAACAAATAAAAATGTATCCATGTGAGGGTAGCATATTATGAATTTAATATCACTTAAGTTGTACTCTTAAAAATGGTTAAGATACGGGGCGCCTGGGTGGCTTAGTCGATTGAGTGTCCGACTTTAGCTTGGGTTATGATCTCGCAGTTCGTGGGTTCGAGCCCCGTGTCGGGCTCTGTGCTGACTGCCAGCTCAGAGCCTGGAGCCTGTTTCAGTCTGTGACTCCCTCTCTCTCTGACCCTCCCCTGCTCACGCTGTCTCTCTTTCTCTCGTAGAAATAAATAAAAATTAAAACTAAATTTAAAAAAATGTTTAAGATACTAAATTTGGGGCACCTGGGTGGCTCAGTTGGTTAAGCATCCGACTTTGGCTCAGGTTATGATCTCACAGTTCATAGGTTCGAGCCCCACTTTGGGCTCTGTGCTGACAGCTAGCTCAGAGCCTGGAGCCTATTTCAGATTCTGTATATTTATCTCTCTCTGACCCTCCTCTGCTCATGCTGTCTCTCTCTCTCACACAGAAATAAATAAAACATTTTTTAAAAATTTTTAAAAAGAAAAAAAAAGATACTAAATATTATGTTATGTGAGTTTACCACAATAAAAAAAATGGGAAAAAAGATACATAAAGTAAATATTCACAAAATGCATTTTTTGTATTTTGTTTTTTGTCTTTTGGGGGGAACTTGATTGAACAAACCAAGTATAAAAGGCCATTTTGGAGGCAATTTGGGAAATTTGGACTTTGAAAATTAGATGATATTAAAGAATTATGGTGAACAATGGATAAAACCCACAAAGTAGAATACAAAAATATATTACAGAAAAGTATTTATAATATATTTACTTCACCTCACATAAAGTTTTTTTAAGGCCAAACTAATTTGTTTTGTTAGACTTCAGGAAAAGAAGAAGAAAAAAAATACAAGATACTCAGTTAAATTTGAATTTTAGATAAATAATGGAAATTTATTTAGTATAAGTATGTGCCAAATATTGCATTTTGTATTTTATCTGGCAACTCTACTTTGGGGAAGATGAAGATAATGTAGACTGGAAAGGGATTTGAGAAGGATTTAGGTGATGCTAAAAATGGTTTTCCTTTATTCAAGTTGATGTTGCATGTGTATGTACATTCTGATGATTTATTAAGCTGTGGCTTCTGAGTTAAGCATTTGTGTTCTGTGCATTTTGCTGATGTATGTTTTACTTTGTAAAAATTTAAATATGTATGCTTGAATGTAATGGGTGCATTGGAAATATTAGAAGAATGGAAAGGCTTGTTAGGTAACTTATAGAGAGGATTCAAAGAAGAAGTAGGCTTCCAGGAAATGAAAGGTCTATTTTAGTGCCTAGAATCTATGGTGTATGATTTCTTACAAATGTTTGTAATAGAGAAATTCTAATAACTTTTTCATTGTTATTTTTCTTTAACTAGATACATAGAGGTACTTCTTTCTTAAGAACAAACCCAATTCAATATTTACTTCTTTTGTTTTTTTGTTTGTTTTTCTTTCATAGTTTATTGTCAAGTTGGATTCTATATAACACCCAGTGCTCATCCCAACAAATGCCCTCCCCCATGCCCATCTCACCCCTACCCTCTCCCCCTGCCATCAGCCCTCAGTTTGTTCTCAGTATTCAAGAGTCTCTCATGGTTTGCTTCCCTCCCTCTCCCCAACTATTTTTCCCCTTCTCCTCCCCCATGGTCCTCCATTAAGTTTCTCTTAATCCTCCTATAAGTGGAAGCATATGATATCTATCTTTCTTTGTCTGACTTATTTCGCTCAGCATAACACTCTCAGGTTCCAGCCACGTTGCTACAAATGGCTGGATTTCATTCTTTCTCATTGCCATGTAGTATTCCATTGTATAGATAAACCACATCTTCTTGATCCATTTGTCAGTTGATGAGCACTTGGGCTCTTTCCATGATTTGGCTATTGTTGAAAGTGCTGCTATGAACATTGGGGTACTTTGTTAAATGACTTTTAAATTTACCAAAATATCTTACAATAAATATGTGTTGTTTTTCCATCAATTCTACTTATTAGCAAATGTTAGGAAGTTTGACAAGTGAGTTCTCTATTCTGTTAAAGAAACTAATCAGAACTTGCCTTTACTTGCTAATTACAGTTGACTGACTAGTTCATATAACACCCATGGAAGTAGGAAAATAAACGTTTTACTTCCCATTTTACAAATGAGGAAACACAAATGTGTTAGATCATTTTCCTGAGGCCATTCAAAAAATCAGTTGCAGAAACAATATTTAAACTAAGAGTTTGAATTCTTCCACTAACCTTTTATTGACTTGTGTTTAAGTCTGTGTAGTTTCAACATATAAAAGCTAAAAGCCAAATAAGTACTCTTTTGTATAAAAAGTATTCTGTATTCATATGAACACTTAGGATATTCAAAATTTATTCAGCCAAAAACCTCTCATCTTTATACATTTCAGTGAATGCTTATTTTCTTATCTAATTTCTGAATCAACAGAAATATGACGGTAGGATGTTATCATTACAGTATTCACTGCAAGTTATATTTAAAGCACTGGATTTAGAATTTAGTACAGCAGACTAGGTTTTGCTTCCTCCTTTACCAATTTCTAAGACTTTTGAATTAGACAGTTATTTGATCATGCAGTTTTAATTTTATCATTAAAAATTTGAAATTTAAGAACAACTGGTTTATTTATTTTTTTAATGTGAAGATGAAACAAGATTTTTTTTGTTTTTATGTAAAGTGCTATAAAATGGAAACTTTGTATCTTTCAGTACTTTCACAAGATTTTTAAAAAAGAAAATATTTTATTTTTGAATTCTCAGTAGGAAAATAAATTTCTATTGTCATTCTTTTTTGTGTGTTTAACTGACTTATCTTAAAGTTTTAAAAAATATGTTTTCAACTGTATTTATGGAAAGCTTTTAAATGGTCAAGTATAGAACTGAGTATATATGCTAAAGCTAATCTAGGCACATGATTTTTTTTTTCAGAATATTTTAAAACTGTGATGCAGCAGCTGAGATAATGGTAACAGCTAAAGTTTACTGAGAACTTAGTATTTTAAGTTATACCCATCTGTAATTTTACTGGATCCTTTTCACATCACTATGGATATGTACTGTTTTATTCTCCATTGTACAAATGGGGACATTAAGGTTAGGGAATTTAATACCTACTTTTAACCTTTGGTTCACTACTAAAGTAGCTGAGTAACATGAACAAGTTATTTATGTCTCAGGTTCTCAAGTGCATGCTTGGGGTAATGATTCTCATTGCATTAAGTGTTTGTTTTTAATTACTTAACACTTATAAAGTACTGACATCTTTTCTTCTTGAAAGAGTAAGCTATCATTATTATACTCTACTTTGTGTAAATTAATATATTTTTAATGAGATATAATGAGATGTATTTTACCATGACCTAGAGAAGATGCTTATTTTAATTCATATTGTTGGATTGCTTATCCAGTATCAATTTCCCACTCTTCCTTAATAACAAAACCCCAAATTTGCAAAATGCAGAATATTCTGAGCCCAAAATACTATTTTTCTCAGACTCCCTTAGCTAGGGCAATCATGTGACACATTTCTGGCCAGTGTAATGTAAGCTGAGGGTATCTAGAAAGACCCCCCACCCCACCTGCGTTCAGTCTTTATTTGCCTTCCCTTTCCATCTTTTCTCTATCTGTAACACCAATGTATGATTTTGAACAGGAAGGGCCATCTGGAAACCATGAAGCATCAAACATGGGACTAGAAGTAGCACATTAATGTTAGTAGAATAAAGATATAAAAAGATTATGAATTCTCTATTAATTCACTAGGGCACACGGTATGACTACTGGACTGCCTTGTGTCTCTTGACATCTTTTGGGTGATTCAAATAAATTTCCATGATCTACTATTTCCAGCTGAACATATTAGTAACTGATTTACTGGTAAACTGACTAATGACTTAAGAATCATGGAGCTCTATGGTTAAATTTTCTGTTTCCCTTAATTAGATCCCCACAGGTAAATCCTCAATCATATTAAAGTTAAAAATAATGACTAGTGATGGGATTTGAGAGCAGCTCTAGCAATTAATAATAAGTAGACTGTGGGTTTACCATTAGTAATTAAACTATTCAAGGGAAGTTATGCCAATCTAGAGAAGTTCCTGTTTTGAAATTAGCACTGTAAACTGCTGCAAATGGAAGCATATGATCCCTTATGGTTATTTAATAAGTATATATTTTTTAAATTCCATGAGCATCATGTGACATATAAATTTCATGATAACACACTCGCTTAGCCTCTTGGCCATTTTTATGACAATATTATCCTTATAGCCAAAATCATCCATTTCAAAACTTATAAAAATTATTGTAAGAAAATAATAGCCTTTTTGAATAAGTTTTGTTTGGGAAAAAGTGACTGTTTTATTTTTAAAAATTAATTAAAACTCTAGTATTCTAAGGATGCTGTGTCCAATCAGAATATTAAATACTCTGAATTACTTCCTACAGGTTTGTAAGTAGAAAGCAGTTAATCCTGCTCCCTTGAAAAGCAGACTCCTTATATATTTTAAAGTGAAATTACTGCCTTCATTTTCCATCATGGAAGAATGTATGTATGTGAATGTCAAAGCTTTCTTTAACTTATCCTCCATACACTTCCCTGGGCTCCTTACCAAACTGTTGACCAAAAAGGTTTTTTTATTTGTTTCCTTTAAAATTATCAAGCCAATATAATAGTCATTATATACCTAACCAGATTTTAAACATGGTAATATTTATATTTGTTTTAGACTTTATTTTGTTAAAAAAGATAATACAGATAGTTATAACTTTCATGAGTACCTCTATGTGAGCATATTCTATATATCTATATTTGTTAATATCATCCTAAATTCAAATGTGAAATTTCTAAAGCAAACTATTATCATTTACCTACAACAGTAATTGTATTGGTTTCCTTTTTCCCCCATTCTTACCCCTCAGTAACGCAATCAGAACCAAATATCATCCAACATGTAAGAGGGTCTACTGTAAGCAAGGATACCTAAAAAGAAAAAAAGAAAGAAACAGGAAAAAAAAAAAGAATCTTGAAAGAATCTTGATGTTTCTTCATGTTTACATAGAAGAAAAAGGCAGCTGTTACCCTCCTCAGCTTTTGAGGAAATACCCTTGAAAATTTAATGAGAAAAATTCTGAGTCCTCACTATTTAGTAAGTAAATAAATCTCTCCAGGGGAAAAATAAGACCAGTGTCTCCAACTTTAAAACCAAAAGGATGTCTTTATGGTCCTGTGACTTCTCCTCCCTTGAAATGTAACAAAACCTCTCCCTGGAGTTCTGTCTATTCAATCATAAATTGACCTCTAAGCCTTGTCTTTTATTTTAGTTCAGTTTCCAGGTTTCAGTAAGATTTTCTCAGAAAGCCCTAATGGTGCAGAAACATATAAAATATTTTCTCTACAGCTTTGTACTTCCTTCTTTGTCTCCTCCTGAGAAATGCCTTTAATTCTAAAAGTTATTGTGTACCCTGCCAGTGTATATATTTAGACTTAATACCAATAAAAAATAATACTTTAGATCTCTCTTACTCTATTCATTCTACTGTAATAAGATGTCATAAACTGGGTGGCTTATAAACAACAAACATTTCTTTGTTCTGGAGGCTGGGAAGTCCAAGATCAAAGTGTCAGTAGATTCAGTGTCTAGTGAGGAAAGCATTCGAGCTCACAGATGGCACCTTCTCACATATTCTCACATGGTAGAAGGGGCGAGCTAGCTCTCTGAGGCCTATTTTATAAGGTCACGAATCCCATTTGTGAGGACTTCACCTTCATGACATAATCAACTCTTAAAAGCCTTACCTCCTAAAACCATCACCTTGGAGGTTAAGATGTCAACATATGAATTTGGAAAGGACCCAAAATTTTAGACTATAACAAGAATCTTTCATTCCATCAATTTTGTGTATCTGTTTAACTCTTTCATATATAGTAGCACTTAAACAGAATTGCTGAAAAATGAGAAGGGTAAAACAATTTGTTTTTTTTTCCCCAAAAGTGAAAAGTCTAGGCTTGATTGGTAGCTTTATCTTTAATCTTAACAAGAATTGCAGCTGTCTATTTTGGGGAAGGGAAAGTGAAAAGTTAATTGATTGGTAGGTGTAAAAATTTGTTTTGATATTTCATAAAATCATAATATCTTTAGGTTTGTATACATTCTAGAAATTCTTTTTTCCAAAACCTCAATGCATTGGGAAGTTATGATTTGCTCGTCAGTCTCACCTTGTCTGTTCTTCTCCATTACTAGAAAGATAAGCAAATGATAAGCACATCAGTGAATTTTTAGTTGTGTTTACATAGATAGCCTCTCTTGAATGGATATTTCTCACCCCCCTCTATGATTCCCTGGTATAATGTGAAAATGAATGCTTTTTCCCAGAAGTTATGTGCAAAGTAATTGTATAATTTCACAGTGATTGTATAGTGGCCAACTCCTCAAATGGCTCCCAGTCATCTCTTTGTATTCATACCCTTGTGTAACATCTTATATAGTTTGGGCCTTTTGACTTGCTTCTATTGAATAGAATGCAATGAAGGACATGGAAAGTCACTAATAATAGCTCACAAAAGAATGTAATTTCAGTCTTGCTTGCACTCTCATCACGCTTGCTTTAATGGGGAAAGCCAGCTGCCTCATTGTGAGCTGTGTTGGAAAAACCCTCATGCAAGTCACTGAAGGTGGCTTCAGATCAATAGCTTATGAAGAATGGAGTCCTTCCAGCCGCTATGTCAATGAAGTTGAAATTAGATCTTTTCCTACTTAAATCTTAAGATGACTGAGCCTGAGACTGACACCATAATTGCAGGCTTGAACAAACCTAAAGCAGAGAACCCTGTTAAGCTGTACTTGAGTATTTAACCTATAAAAACTGTGAGGTAATATATGTTGTGGGTTAAAATCACTAATTTTGTAACTTGTTACAAAGAATAGAAAACAATGTCATTTGATATATCTTAATGGTATACAAATATACCATTTTATTCGATAATCCCATAACAAACACCAAAAGTATGCAAATGGCTTTGGAAATAGTGTATCAAGACTGTAAGGATTTTGAAGAGCATGTTAGCAAATGCATAAATTGTTCTGGACAGACTTAATAGAAATATAGGGTTTGAAGACTTGCTAGTAAGGTCTTTACATGAAGTAGGGAACATGTTATTGAAAAATGTATCCTTATCAGGTAGTGTCAGAAGAAATAGCAACATGGTCATCTGCAGTTATGTGGAATTCAGAGCATTTGCCTAATGAATGTCATTATGTAACAAAGGAGAATTCAAAGCAGAGTTGAAGGTGTAGATTCCTGATTTCTTCCTGATGCTTATAATAAAATATAGGTGGAGAGAGATAAACTCAGAAGAAAATCTTTAACCAACAAGAACCAGGGTTTGAAAACCCTCAGCCTCTCCAAAAAGGAAAACATATTAAAATTAAGAAATGGCTTTTGAGACCCACCATAAAGATGTGGTCTTGAAATAACCCCAAAGTGAACATACAACTTTTTATGAAGACCTCGGAATGATAAAAGAATCACAGTATTATTCAACCATACAGAAGACTCTTTTACAAAGTAAAGGGTTTGCAGAAAGATACTTTCATGTGAAGAATAGCCCTTCTAAGAAGCTTAAGAGCTTTATGCCTCTTAAAGGAATCTAAGCAGGATCCCAAGATGGAAAAAATTAAAAAAAAAAAATTCATTGTCTTGAAAATATTTGTGGGTGTGGATTTTATCTAATGGAGTAAACCTCAAAGATATTCACAGACACCCATGAAGTTTTTGAGAAAGTCGTCTGTAAAAACAGGCAGCTTGGACTGTAAAGAAGAAGGAGAATATAAAATAATAGAGGTTCTAGGGCTCCCAAAGCTCTACCAGCAGGGAGATAACTGAGCAACTAAGCTGTAAACACATGGGAAGAAAGGAAAAGAAAGGATGATTCAGAGGGCAATTGGAAGAGTCCAGTTAGTGGAGCTAAGAAGCATAGAAAATTACTCACAGGTCTTGGAGATCTAATAAAATTATCCAAATTGGTTCAGGTGAATTTCAGAATTGTTATGACCACTGGGTTCCTTGTGTCTCCTATCCCACCATCCCTGTTCCCACCGCCATTTTGAACAGGAGTATCCATAGCATTTATCTCATGCCTGCTTTACCAATGTATATCAAGTCTGTATAGGGTGATGGGAGCAGAAAATTTGTTTCTTTTTTTTTTTTTTTTTTTTTTTAATTTCACAGATTTACAAATCTAGAGGACTTCTACTCCAGAAGGGTTATCCACACCTGGATCTGATTTAGATAATGAGACTGTAAACTTTGACATGGCATAATGGGATGAAAATTTTGTAGAGCTTGAGAGGAAGTGAATGTCTTTTGCATGGAAGGGCCATGAATTATTGGGAGTCAGAGGAAAACTGTGGTAGGCAGTTTTGAAATGCTTCCCAACACAAACCCTTCCTCCTGGTAATCCTGCCACAATATGGCAAAAGTGATGAATTGTCACTTCTAAGATTCAGAAACAAAGGATTGTGTCTTCTGTCTTGCTCCATCTCATTCTCTCTCTCTCTTTCTCTCTCTCTCTCTCTCTCTCTCTCTCTCTCAGTGACTCTTAGTATTGTTCTGATGAAGCCCGTTGCCATATCATGAACTGTTGAGGCAGGCCCTGGCCAACAACAATCAAGGAATAAAACCCTACAAATAGGTGAGTGATCGTGAAAGCATATCTTTCCCCAGTAGGGCATTGAGATGTCTGCAGTCCCAGTGAACCACTGAAGTGAAGATTTAGGTAATTTTTACACAGCAAATGATAACAAATGCCATTCTGATAGTGGATGAGTGTGCTGCCATAACAAATACTACAATTGTGAGAGTGGCTTTTGAAGTAGATAATTTACCTAAACTCAACTGGATTAAGGCAAACTAAAGAAAGATGACCATTAAATGCAATGGTGGTTTTGTCAGATTTATACCTAAGAACATCATATTTTTCAATTTCTGACTTTTTTGTTATTAGCTTATAGAAATATGATTTGTTTCTATTTATTAAACTTGTATAACTCTGCTTAAATAACATTTTCTAGTAGCTTTTTGGTAGATAATTTGGATTTTCCACATAGGTAATCATATTATATTCAAATGCAGAAAAGTGTTTTTTTTAATTTGTTTTGTTTTATGTTATTTTCTGCCTATTGAACTAGCTCAAATATTATGTATTATATTGAATAGAAGTGATAGGAAAGACTTCTTAATCTGGTTCCTGATTTTAGGGGAAACATTCAGTTTTTTACTATCACTTTGATGTTAAATGTAGGGTTCTTGTTCTGCAAGAGGATAATGATCTGTTCATCTCTATCCAAGTATCTCTCTATACCAACCCAATTAATTTAGAAAAAATGGAAAGAACAAGAAATAAAGTTCTTTTATGTGGTAATCTGGCTCTAGGGTTTCCTTACTTCATATATGCCTCAATTTTTCCCCCATCCTCTGTAGCTAGGAAAGTAAAGAAAGAGAAGACAAATCACACATAGGAAGAAAATGCAATTGTTGTCCCAGATAGTTGAGCTTAGACTCAGTCATGGGGCACTAAGTTGCTTGGAAAAAAAAAAAAAAAATCCTTCATTATCTGTATGTGATTGCTGAAGAGGAACACTCAATTGGATTTCCACTGACATCACAGAACTGTAAAGAGCCAAATAGTAAATGTTAGGCTTTTGCAGGCCAAGAGGCAAAATGTAGGTACTTAGGTAATAAAAGAGAAAATTCATTCTCCATCTTGTTTGCCTGGGGTAGGTTCACGGGGGTGGTGTCTGCATTTTGCACTTATGTTCCATCACCCTGGGACAGTCTCTGGAGTAAGTAACAGAGCAAGCAGAAGGGCATTGCTGGCCTGGCAGTAGGATCAGGAAGGATGGGCACTTGTCTTAGTTTCTGTCCCAGTGACTCCCCGATCACCATGACATGTCCTTCCTACCTGCCAGAAACTGTGGCTCTCTTAATTTGGGCATCTTGACTGGAGATGAGGTGTCTCCCTTGGACCAAGATCCCACTGGAGTTTCAGGCCCTTGCCCTCTAAGCAGAATCTCCAATGTATAGATGTCCCTGGGCAGTGGTGGGATACAGCTGCCAGGAAGCAGGCACTAGCAGGAGAAAGATGGGTAAATATACACACCAGAACCAAAAATAATGTGGTTATTATGTGATAGAAATTGAATTTGAACATGGATCTGACAACTGGTCTATTTCGAACCCAATACTTATCCAGTAAATCAGTGGTTCTCAACATTTTCAGTTTTTTTAATGCAATTTAATATAGTTTTTGGCAATTCATTATTTTACTCTTCACTACTCTGCTGTTTTTGTAGAATTTACTCCATGACTGAGTTTTTACAATATTGTCAGTGAAGTCTCCAACATACCTGAGTAAACATGGATCTTTTTTTCATGTATTGCTATTTCATCATTCCTTCTATCTCTTACTTTCAGTAAGCTCTACGACTACATTCACATTACATGATCTATAGTTCGATATTACTTTTGAGGAATATCATGGTAATTTTATACATGTTCACAATAGGACGTATCAACTGAAAACTTTGAGTGAATGTTTAAAGATCAAATCTCAAGCTTTTGCTAACATATGTGATAATCATTTGGGACTTAACAACTACATAAAGAAGAAACAATAAGACATAATATTTATGACAAAAGTTTAGGGATAACAGACATTTCTTCCCATGTAATTTGAACCTAGGGTTAGATGTGATCTTAATCACATATGCAAGAGTAAGAAGTATATTTTAATAGGTTCCACAGTTTTATTTTTTGATCTACACAATATCAGATCTGTGTATTTGATTTTTGGCACTGATGCTCACCATGATGTGTGAACAAGGAGAGCATTAGCTTATCCGAAATTGTAGGGCTTCTGCATTTTATTCACTTTAAAGTACTGTAGAGATGAAACCATAAAATGTGTTAGGCAGTTTTGTTAGGAGTATTGTATTATTATAATTAGTTATTGTATCACTATAATAATAAATATAAAACTATGATTTCTGGGGCGCCTGGGTGGCTTAGTCGGTTAAGCGTCCGACTTTCGCTTAGGTCATGATCTTGCGGTTCGTGGGTTCGAGCCCCGCGTCGGGCTCTGTGCTGACTGCCAGCTCAGAGTCTGGAGCCTATTTCAGAGACTGTGTCTCCCTCTCTCTCTGACCCTCCCCTGCTCACGCTGTCTCTCTCTCTCCTGGAAATAAATTAAAAAAAAAAAAAAAAAACCTATGATTTCTGTCCATACTCAAAAATAGAAAAATTTTCAGTATTGATCAACGTTTTAAAGACTATGAGGTACAGTGTACAGTTATCTTGGGAAAATCATGAAGAACTAGGTCTGCATTTTATTAACGACAGAAATTCTTCTAAATATTGTTTCCTGAATTTAATTCATGAGGTAAATAAAACCGTATTTTTTTTTTAGATAAAGCTAAAGATTCTAATGGAAGTAAACATATAATATGTAATTTGTGAGGAAATAATTGAATAAGAAAAAAAATTCGGTTTGAGAAAAATATATTCTTAAATAATTTAAAACTTATTGATGAAATAGAATAAAAGTGTACTCTTATTATAGAGTGCTTACTTTTGCTTATGGCTCCTCTAATACAAAAATAATATTGGACTCATATGATGATATTAAATAATAATAATAATTATTATTATTATTCTTTGATCAGCCATAGCCATTTGACTCCCATATAACCTTATTTTATAATAATTTTTGTTTACCTTAATATGTATTTTAAGAGTAAAAATTCCAAATGCAATTAATAAGTCTGTATTAATTTATTGGAAAACAAAGGAGTTATTGGCACTTATAATTTTAATAAATATTTGTCATGCCTTTAATTCTGAAAGCAATCATTAATATTAAAACATTTCAACTTTTAAATAACATAAATCAAATGAAAAACTATCTCATCTTTTTTTCTTCAAATTTAATGACATTTCTGTTGCCCAAAGGATATATTTAATAGTATGGGCTTCAAATACTTTACCATGTGCTTTATATATAGTTGATCAATATAAATACTGACAGTTATTGATCATTAGCTTCTCAGAGGTTTCTTAACCCTTAAATCACTCTAATAATGTCCCCATGAACTACTGACTGTTTACCATTACTCTTGCCTGTGTACTGTGGTTCTCATGCTACTAAGTAGTACCATCTTTGCCATCTGTGAAAAATACTGTCTTTGTATAAAGGACATAATTTCCATTTCAACTAAAACTGATATTCTGAATTTCAATCAAGTCTCTCTCTCTTTAAACAACTCATAAAGGTTGTATAATTTAGCACCATGAGATACCTTTAATTATTCGTAATAGATGACAAAGATCAAATTGTAGAATTCTTAAAATTTTGAAAAAAATATGGATCAACATTACTAATGAATTTTTGCAAGTTGTTGAAGCTGGATAAAATAACTTTGAAATGAGTTTATAGAATCTGTATAAATATAAATCAAAGTCAGATGAAATACACTCACCAGTTTATTCATCTACTCCGTCTTCAGACATTTCTAGAAATGGAAAGCTATTCAAATTTTCCAAAATGCAGATTTTTCAATGGCAGCTGTAAGACTACTGACTCTGATAAAGCTGTGTAAAAACGAAAACACATTAGGATTTTGTAGTTCTAGAATTAGATATGCTTCAAAATAATATTTTTCTTGATATATTTTAGAACAATCTATTTATGGTTGGAGCTTTGGAGTGAAAAAGCAATAAAAGTTAGGACTGTTGAACGCTGAGATCTGCACAGGTGAAATGAGGAAGATGGGGGAAAGCGGCTTTTATGTTTATATTACAAATATTCTGTTCCCCCTAGTCCCTCTTTTCCTTCTCTTTGTCTCCTCCTCTGTCCTATTCTCTTCCTCCTTTCCTCTTGCTTTTCTTCATCTTCATCCTTGTCTTCATCTTACTTCTCAGACCATGAATTATTTCTGACACTGTCATTCCTAGAAGTAATTCATATTATCATGGTACTAATGTAATGAATTATGTGATACTCTTAGAATGAACAAAAGTGAAGACATTGCTTAATTTTTTTTAATGAAAAACTAGATTCAAGTCAGGAAAAGATTTCAAGTTTGTTTTTTTTTTTCTGTGATCTTAGTCATTGTTCTAGGAAATGCGATTTTCTCATGACTGTGACACAGCCTCTATCCCAAGAAGCTTACAAATCAGTGAGGAAGATAGACAAAAGATAAACATTGCTACATAATGTGCTAAATTAGAATAAGAAAGAATCAGTGGAGGGGCATTTTAATGAAGTTTTGATTTAGAAAGATATTTTAGCCAACAATGTATAGGCTGAGATATGAAGGATGAATTTTAATTTACTTGGCAAAGTGAGAGAAGGAAGAGGGAGAAGAAAAAGAATTTTCCATGTAGGGTAAATAACACTAATTTATTCCTGCATTCAGGCATGAATGTATTTATTCAACACCCATCTATTTTGAATACTTACTATATCCTACACATTGTTCTAGGCATTAGGGATCCAAAGTTGGAGGAGAATAAGACAAAATCCCTGCCATCACAGAATTTACAATCTTGTAGCAAAGAGAAGCATTTAGAATCAAAGTAATATACATATAATTGTTGCTGTGTTATGTAATTATACTACAAATGCAAACAAACATGAGCAATTACTAGGCAAATCCTGTGGCTGTGGTGGTAGCTGTATAGGAAGTAGGAGAGTAGACAGTAGAGCATAGCACATTCGTAAGTGGTGGAAGTATAAGTAAGGATCATATATTCATTTCTAAGAATATTAATAAATCTACAGTCAGGTGATATTATTGAAGAGGAAACAGTGTTGATTTTGAAGACCAGAGTGTAGGATATTGCATTAATTTAGTATTTTTACTATCTTTAAAAGTCATAGAAGTATAAATGAAGAGAAAGGAAATATACATAAATGTGTATATTAACACTTGAATATATCTATATACACATATATAGATATATGTGTGTGTATATACATATATATAGTGTTAAAAATCAATCAATCAGACTGGACATTGTATACTAAAGTCAAATCCATTCATATGTTATTAGAGTCATACATAAATCCAACAGAAATATATGTGTGTAAGGGCACAAAAATTCACAAAAAGATGTTTATATGAGGCTTGGTGTAATTGCCAAAAATTGGAAACAACTGATAAAGTCATCAACAGAAGAATGGTTAATCATATTTTCTAACTTGTATAATGAAATAATATACAGAAATGAAAAATTATTGAGCCTCTGCTATAAGCAAAACTATGGATGAAGTTGCAAACATAATATTAACTGAAAAGGGACATGAACAAATACATACTATATGATGCCATTTTATATAGTTCAGAATTACTCAAAACTAATTCATGGTGTTAGATTAGAACTGTACTTAGTTTGGAGAGGATAGAGGATTAATAACTAGAAAGTGACACAGCTGGGTTTCTCCAGTGCTATTAATTGTATGATAATTTACTGAGTTAAGAACTGGAGAAGAGGGGGAAGGCAACCCACAATTTTGTGAGTTTACCTCCTAAAGTTCTACCAGGTTCTCACAGTGAATATCAGAGAAAGATTCATTCTGGCTTCTGTCAGGAGAGGGGAAAAGTAACGAATTTGAAATAACCATTAAAAATTTTTTTTAATCTTTTTATGTATTTCTGAGAGAGAGAGAGAAAGAGAGAGAGAGTGTGTGTGAGTAGGGGAGGGTCAGAGAGAGAGGGAGAAACAGAATGTGAATCAGGCTCCAGGCTCTGAGCTAGCTGTCAGCACAGAGCCCGATGCAGGGCTTGAACACACGAACCGTGAGATCATGACCTGAGCTGAAGTTGGATGCTCAACCAACTGAGCCACCCAGGCACCCCATGAAATAACCATTTTTGAAATAAATCTTTCTGTTCTTAACAAAGCTTGCTTTTAGGAGAAACTGTTTTACCAGAGCTTAACCTATTGGGGTATTATAAGAACCTAACCTACCTGGTAAAAGGGAAATACCAACTCCAGTCTGCTCTCACCTTCCATGAAGTGAAAGAGAAGTACCAGCTCTAGCCCCCACTAGCCATATTTTACACCTCAGGCAATTCATGATACGCACCTATAAATTTCACAGATTGAAACCTAATTATGGGACTATAGGATATTCCCTTCCCCACATACCTTACCACCACATTATTAAAAGGCCTGTTTACCTGAAATGCTTTCACTAGTTTATCATGTACAGACTTCAACAAAAAATTACAAGGCATACCAAAATGCAAAAAACACAGAAAAGACTCAGCAGTGTCAGGGGATTTGGACATCAGACTGTAAATTATAAAACTGTGATTGTGGAGCCCATAGGTGGCTCAGTCAGTTAAGCATCTGACTCCTGATTTCTGTTCAGGTCATGATCTCATGGTTCAGTTCAAGCCCCACATTAGGCTCTCTGCTGTCAGAGCAGACCCTGCTTCAAATCCTCTGTCCCCATCTCTGCTCCTCCCACACGCATGCTGTCTCCTTCTGTCTCTCAAAAATAAATAAACAGAAAACAACTGTGATTGATATTCTAAGGGTTATAAGAGTTCTGATGTCTAAAAGGTAGAAAACATATAAAAAAGCACGGTTAATGGAAATTCTAAGAAAGAATAAGAAAGATACATTAGACATAAGAAGCACTGTAACAGAAATGAAGTACTTTAATAGGCTCATTAGTATACTGGACGTAGCTAAAGAAAGATAATCTGTGAGATATATACCAGTAGAAAACCCCCAAAGTGAAATGCAAACAGGGAAAGACCTGAAAAATATATATAAAAAAAAAAAGAATAAACATCTTTATGAGCACTGAGTAATGTATAGAATTGTTGAAACATTATATTATATAGCTAAAACTAACTTTACATTGTATGTTAAATATACTTCAATTTAAAAGAAAAAAAAAAGAGAATGGTGAAGATTTATATCATCCCCAAACTGGTTATTCTATTTAATCTGCCTAAAAATCCATGCAAGGCTTTCATCCCCTAGAGTTAAGAAAAGATTTCTTAAACAGAATGCAAAATTGACTAGCATAAATTTAAGATTGAACAATTCAACCTTATTAAAAGTTGGTAATTATCTACTATTAATAATAATACAAATGATAACACAAGTAAGAAAATATATTGTAAAGCTTATAATAACAAAGATCCAATATCTAGCATATGTGAAGTTTTACCAATTAAGAAGAAAAAAGACTTGCAACACAATAGATAATTGAATAAAATACTTGAACTGGAACTTCACAAGAGAGAAATTCTAAATTAAATGCTGCTCAGCAGTACTAGTAATCAGGAAAGTGTAATTAAGTATTATTAAAACCCTAAAACACAGGGAAAATGTTAGATTTAGTTAATTGCCAAGAATTTAAGAGAATATGGTTGAAGTTAAGATCTTCTAGGAAGTAGACATGGAGATAGGATTTAACATTCAGGTTGTTTTTAAAGAAGGGAAAGAAAAGAGACAAAATAGGAAGCTTGGAAAGCCAAGCTGGGAAGCAACCCCAGGAGACAGTCTCCATAGATGCTACAGAATTGTAGCCAAAATATCCCATCAGAGTTGTCCTACATTAGGTTGAAACGGCTAGGCTTTTACAACCCCCACCCAAATAAGTCACTGGATTTGGGCCATCTTGTGGAATGGTGTGACTGTGGTGAGAAGGCTCAGTGCACCTGAGGCAATCCTGGAAGAAATTCACACCTGAGGGCTATCCACTGTCAGCCATGACAGTAACTGAGCCCATGAGTTCTTTGAAAGAGGATCTGAACAGTGTATCTCTATGCTCACAATGTATGTGAACTGTCATGCACCACTGGAGTTTTATCAGCTGCTACAACCACTTCAAAGAACAACTTGGAATTACCTAATAAAGTCATAGATGTACACATCCTATAATCCAGCCATTCCACTTACAACTATGCATGGTTCTCAAACTTCAGTGTGTGTGTCAGAATCAACTAGAAGACTTATCTGTTTAAACAGATAGCTTGGCCCCAAGTTCAGTTTCTGAGGTAGAACTAAAAAATAGTGTTCTTCTAACAAGTCTCCAGGGTCATGCCATTGCTGCTGCTTCAGGGGCTTTACTTTGAAGACCAGTTCTCTGTAGAACATTTATACCCCACTCTGCACACATACTCCCATCCCTTCCAAGATGCATAGAAATACATATACTCCTGTACATTTCAGTATTAGAAAAGCTGGAAATGGCACAAAATGAATGTATAAATTCTAGTAAAATCATACAATGGAATCCTATACAGTAATAAAAATGAAATAATCACAGCTACATGCAATATAGATAAATATTAAAATGTTCAAAAAATCTAAATTCTAAGGAATGAAAATGAAATAGACTATTCTTTTTTAAAATATTTTTTAATGTTTATTTCTTTTTGAAGAGACAGAGCATGAGCGGGGGAAGGGAAGAGAGAGGGAGACACAAAATCCAAAACAGGCTCCAGGCTCTGAGCTATCAGCCCTGAGCTCTGTGTGGGGCTTGAACTCATGAACTGCTTGATCATGACCTGAGCTGAAGTCCAACACTTAACTAACTAAGCCACCCCAGTGCTCCTGAGATAAACTGTTCTCAAAAAGCAAAGTGATTGGGGCGCCTGGGTGGCTCAGTTGGTTAAATGTTGGACTTTAGCTCAGGTCATGAGGTAACGGTTTGTGAGTTAAGGCCCACATCCCACTCTGTGCTGACAGCTCAGAACCTGGAGCCTGCTTTGGATTCTATGTCTCCCTCTCTCTCTGCCCCTCCCTCATTCTCACCCTCTCTCCCTCAAAAATAAATAAAACATTTAAAAAAAGAGCAAAGATGATTATCACAAATGTCACATGCTGGTTAATTTTGGAGGAATGAAGAAATTTGTAAGGAAGGTGATAAAAGTTGCCTTCAGAAGTTTTGTCAATGTGCCTTTTCTTGACCTGTGTGGTAGTACACTATGATTTCATTATAATTATTCTTTAAATTACATATATTTAATTTTTAGACTTTTCTCTTTTATTGAGATATAATTGACATATAACATTATATTAGTTTTATGTATATAGTATAATAATTTCATAGTTGTATGTACTGCAAATGACCACAATAAGTCTAGTTAATATCTGCTACCATACATAGTTAAAATTGTTTTTGTTATGCGATCTCTTAAGATCCATTCTTGTAGCAATATAATACAGTATTATTGATTGTAGTTACCATGTTGTATATTACATCTCCATGACTTATTTGTTTAAAATTGGAAGTTAGTACCTTTTGACCCCTTTACCGATTCACCTATAACCATTTGTATGCTTTTCTATATGGATTATACATCTCAGAATAAAATAGAAATAAAATAAATGAACAGCATAGCAAACTTTTATAATGAGACTTATTTTGAAAAGATTAACTCCAGTATAAAATTACTGTTATCTCCTATTGCAACTCTTTAGAATCTCATTAAGTTTACAACAATTACTTACAGAAATTGCTTCTCTTCCCTGACGAGAATGTTAATTCCAGTCAGGTATCTCACTAATTCATGAGTAGCCAACTCGTCCTACTTCAAAATGACTTTGGAATTAAAGAAAACTTTTACAAGGCCCCATACTTTATAGTATTGCCCATGGAAATTCTCAAAGCACATCATTCCCTTAGTAATTCAGCAGTGGATTAGTAGACAGTTATATTTGTTACCTATTCAAAATAATTTCAAGTAATTATCATTAAAATCACTATAACATACTCACTACCCATTTTAATTTAGTAAGGTTAAAAGGTTCTTAAGTTTAAAGAATTCCCTATGAAGAAGCTACCTGTCATTGTTACCCAAGGTGATTGAGAGTGAACATTTTCACCATTACTCCTCTTCTTCCTCCTCCTCCTTTTCTTCTTCCTCTACCTCCTCCTTTTCTTCTTCTTCATCTTCTTCTTTGTCTTCTTCATCTTCCTCTTCTCTTCTTTGTCTTCCTCTTCTTTGTCTTCAATTTCACAGCTTTATTAATTCCTTCAGAGCTCTGGGTGTTATTATGATGTATGATCTGATGTGGAGGAAACTATATGTGAAAAGGATCACATAGCGTGTTTTAGAAGAGACACCCAAAAAATTAACTTAACCCATGCCAATGAAAGGGGGTCATTTATCTAAAGTAAATTAATGTATATGCACTTATAAGCATTTTGCAACTTTGTGGGAATTAATATTTTCTCCAGCATATCATGAATAAGACATCTGTCACATCTATTACAGTAAGTGCAAACAAGCCCTAGCACTTGGACTCGTTCCTTAAAAAGATTATCAACAACATGTAAATCATGTGCTGCATTTCTTTGATGGGTTAAAATTGTTAGAATGGTAAAGCTAAAGGTATTTATTTACTTATTTCTGACAAGATCACTTGCTTCATGTTGCACTGCTTCCCATAGGAATTGCTGCTGGCTGCCACATTTATTTGGATCTCTTTGCAAGGCAAAAAGGCTGGGCTCCATTAAAGTATCATTTGCAATGAATTTACATCCTTCCTCAGGGATAAATCTAACCATTAGATATTATGCAGGAAGACTGACTTTTATAAAAGACTACTGTTCTTTGGGTTCCAATCTGCATTCAAAAATAACCAAGGATAAAATAGAAATATTTGACAGAGAAGGCAAGATAAATTAACTTTCACAAGATCTTGAGAAGCCATTTCCAAATTCTAGTTAAAATGCAAGGGAATGTCTATAGAATTTAGGGGATAATCTGAAGGCTATCATCTTATATTTATAAGTGTTTATATTCCTCACACAAGAAACCTGAAGTTCTAGTAACATAGAATTTAAGAATAGACTTAAGAATCGATCAAAGGTTTTATGTTCAAGATCATGTTTATAGTTTTTTTATTACTATGTATATATATTTTTGCATTAATTGAGAAACTTGGTACTTTCTATCAAAGCTTTTTGATACAGAAGGCAACTGTGGTGTAAGGAACATTGATGCTGACACTTTGTAAAGATATTTATTTTGAAGAATGATATCACCTAACAGGCAGTCACCTCATATAGAAGCCAGAAGAATACCATTGGAGAATATCATCGTAAGTATACACAATATTGTGTATTTATAAAAATAAGCTGTATTTCCTTCTCACATCAAGCATATTGTGAATATCTGAACCTTATATAATATTTTGGGTAGAGGATTTTATAAATACAAATATGTCTTGTCGACAGTTTAAAGTTAACCATTACTAAAATTTAAAAAAATCTAAAGATGAAAAATGAACTAAAATATTATTAATTTTACAAAATGTAAAATATAAAGGGATATATGATAAATAAAAAAATAATATGATAGAATTAATATCAAATGTATCAGTAATCACAGTGAACTGAATGGTTAAAAATCTCACATTGGACAAAAATACAAAGCTTGGTTTGTGTTTAGGGAGGAGTTAATGGAGCACAAAATATTGAAAGTGAATAAATGAACAAAGGTATACATATGCATGCATATATACATATTAGTATTACATATGTGCATATATAATTTATAAAATCTGTTTCCTTTAAAAAGCACATTATGTTGATTGAGGCTTTAAAGCACTCCTGTGGATAAGTAAAGTAAAATAAGATCAACTGTCTTTCATTATTTTATCTGAGAAAACTTCTTAATTAAATGGTATACCTCTAATGAAAGTTGTCATCAAAAAGAGGATATAAGAGGTAGTAACGTAGGATTTTTCCCTTTTTATTGTTTATATGTTTTTTTTTAATTGTATGATTATTCTTAAAAATAGGAAGCAATAACAATGTCAGAGGTTAGGTGAGCTGTTGGAAAATGCTGGTATTCTGAAACAATTTAAAAAATAGATTACAGAGGAGGAGTCAACATGGCAGAAAAGTAGGAGGGCCCAAAGTTCCCTAATCCCCCAAAAACAGCAGTATTGAGGCCAGAAGACTTGGAATTCCAGGAATCCAAGCTACAGAGTGACAGAAACATCTCCAAGGGCCCACAGGAACAACTTGGTGGGCCATAGGTTCTTGATTGCAAAATGGGAGAGGTAAAATGGGCAGCATAGGCACAGAGGGGAGGGATCCCTTTCTGTAAAGAGACAAAAGGAAGAGAAAGAGAGGTCCATGTGGAAGTGTAGGATTGTATTTGTACAAGAGAAGAACCTTTCCAGACCATGGACCAGGGTATGGAAAAAATGGAGAAAGAAACAACTTCTAACTTGCAAACAGCTTTACGGGCAATTGTCCAGTGTTGTGGGGCTTTCTCTGGACTGGAGCCTACCACCCTGTAAATGCTCATGGGAGGGGAGGGGAAGGCAGCCCCGGGATTGGTAGTTAGCTCACTCGGGGCACACTCGGAGAGAGCAGTCCTCTCCCTTGAGCGCTGTGAAAAGAAGGTCTATAGCTGCTCCAAGGACAAAAGACCCTGCAGGTGCCCACCAGCTAGAGATCCTTTGTCAGCTGGCTGGGCATAGTTCTTTATTGCTCTGAAAAGGAAACAATATACAAAACTAAAAGCCAACCGACAGAATAGAAGATATTTGCAAATGACATATAATGATAAAGGATTAGTATCCCAAAATCTATAAAGAACTTACTAAACTCAACACCCAAAAAGCAAATAATATACTGAAGAAATGGGCAAGAGAAATGAACAGACACTTTCCCAAAGAAGACATCCAGATAGATGGCCAATAGACACATGAAAATATGCTCAACATCACTCATCATCAGGGAAATACAAATCAAAACCACATTGAGATACTACCTCACACTGGTCAGAGTGGCTAAAATGAATAACTCAGGAAACTACAGATGCTGGTGAGGATATGAGAAAGGGGAACCCCCTTGCACTGTTGGTGGCAATGCAAACTGGTGCAACCTCTCTGGAAAATGGTGTGGAGTTTCCTCAAAAAAATTAAAATAGAATTACCCTACGTCTCAAAAATAGCATTACTAGGAATTTATCCAAAGAGTACACAAGTGCTGATTCATCACTGGGGTACATGTACCCGAATGTTTATAGCAGCACTGTCATAATAGCCAAATTCTGGAAAGAGTTTAAATGTCCATCAGCTGATGAATGGATAAAGAATATGTGGTTTATATACAGTGGAATACTACTTGGCAATGAGAAAGAATAAAATCATGCCATTTGCAACATTGTGGATGGAACTGAAGGATATTATGCTGAGTGAAATCAGTCAGTCAGAGAAAGATCATATGTTTTCACTCATATGTGGAATTTCAGAAACTTAACAGAAGACCATGGGGGATGGAAGGGGAAAAAATAGTTTCAAACATAAAGTCTCAAACCATAAGTGTCTCTTAAATACAGAGAACAAACTGAGGGTTGAGGTGGGGGGGGGTGCAGGAGGAGAAAATGAGTGATGCGCACTGAGGAGGACACTTGTTGGGATGCGCACGGTGTGCTGTATGTAAGTGATGAATCATGGGAATCTACTCCTGAAGTGAAGAACACACTGTATACACTGTATGTTAGCTAACTAGACAATAAATTATATTTAAAAAATAAAAGATAAAAATAAAAAATAGATTACAACAGGGTACTTTTGGGATTTCCATTTGTTTTTGTGCTTATAGGTCATGTTGTGTTTCCAAGTAATTAATATGATGATTTTTCCTCCGTAAAGCAGAGACAGCAATAATATAAACAAAAGCAAAATTCCAAAGCACTGTAACCTGCCCTTCTGTTACAGAAATGTAAAGCAAATGCACCTGTAGTTTTCTTGGCATTAATTCTGACTAATTCATTAATCTGAAAGTTAGATGCTGCAGATTTAAAAGTTAGGAGTTGTGCTTAGTAATGTAAGTTGAGTGCATCTTTAACAGTGTTAGAGAAAGTTTTATAGTATTATAAATTCCGAAATATGGGCTTACAGTTGAGTCTACAAATTTTGGTTTTAGGGCCACTGGTCTTGGGAGATATGAACTCTTATTATCCCTACATTTATTGACCTGAGATTTTTGAGGTGAGAAGTGACTTGTGGAATACCCATGCTTTTCACTTCACATTTGTGATGAGACTAAGTTTTAACTAGACTAGTTCTGTTAGTTTGCTCTGGACTGGAATCCTGGAATCCAACGTGTGGTACTATTTAAGCTATTTAAGCTTATTTAAAGTCAGATTCTGAAAACTACACTGGAACATGGCAGTCAAACACATGCTGTGATAAGACTAGATATTTTCCCTGAAAAAAATGAATATCCCTACTATAAATTATCCTGGGAAAGAAAATGACAGAGTGGTGACTGGGTTTTGAAACTTGAAACCTCTATACTGAGGGTAAGGAGTATTTGAAGACTTTATCGGAGTGTTTAAAACAGCCCCATTATTTATAATCATGAAAAAATAGGTAGGAATAATAATATGACATTTCAGAGAATGTGAGCTCTACCATCAATACTTATAACAGTGGAGTACTTGGCCAGGAAAAAAAAAAAAAACCTGTTTTTCTAGTGAATCACACATTTTCAATGGTTCCTCAAAATAACATTTACTATAGAATATCACATAACTTGGAATAAAGTATTTGAATTAATGGCCCAACATAAATTAGCAAAGTTAAGGAAAAGTCTTATGGAAGTGAAGGGTTATTTTTAGTTTAAAGAAGGCATATTTTAGGACTCTCAGTCTTGTTGATATTATATCCAATCTCACAAATGGTTCAAATCTTTTAACCTTCTTCACTGACCAGTAAGAGCTTGCAGGGTATATCTCTCTTTAGTTTTACATTTTCCAATCAGCTATGACTGGTCCAGAATGGAAAATCAACACTATTGTGAATTTTTGATAAATATTGTGAGGAGTAACACAACAAAACTGATGGAATTATGTTTCTATGTAGTGGCCACTTACCTAATACTTGATCAAATTTATTATGCTGTATATACCAGTTTCTATTCTCCTTTTTCCCTGAGTTCATTTGTAAGATGGAAATAAATCTCCTGGAGAAAAAGAGCAAGAAATGTACACCCTAAGAGCAAAATGCATCTATCTAGTCAACATTTCATTTAGGTTATTTGAAGCTGAAATCTTGCTTCTGGAATTCAGACATCTGATATGTAATTATGGAGAGGCAGAGGCATTGCTCACTCAGTTAGTACTAGTTAATATTGCTACACGTATCTAGATAACTGATTGCTTTAAAATGCTATTAAGGGAATGAATTGAAGCTGAAAACATAGGAAAGTCAAGGTCTGACAGTTTCCAAAGATAAATTATTTATTATTGAAAACAGTGATCTCTCATTCAGTTTAGTGCTAAGTGATGTCTACAAGGTTTCAGAAAATTCAACAAAAGGCATACTTTATATGTTTTAATTTTTTTTGAAATCTAACTAAATTTCAATTTAGTGTGTTTTTCCATAATGTATTAAAATGTTCCTTTCAATCAGATTCTTTCTGACATATAGAAATATAATTGATGTGTAAATATTCACCTTGATCCAGCAACCCTGTAAAGTTTACTTATTAATTCTAATATTTTATACATGCTAAAACCTTCCTAACTTGTTTTTAATGACTTTTCTCCCATAAGTAAATAATAATTTTTTTTAAATTTTACTTTCCAAGGTTTTTTTTGGTATATGGATATATGATTGATTTTTTTTAATGTTTTATTTATTTCTAGGAGAGAGAGAGAGAGACAGCGTGAGCAGGGGAGGGTCAGAGAGAGAGGGAGTCACAGACTGAAACAGGCTCCAGGCTCTGAGCTGGCAGTCAGCACAGAGCCCGATGCGGGGCCCGAACCCACGAACCGCGAGATCATGACCTAAGCGAAAGTCGGACGCTTAACCGACTAAGCCACCCAGGCGCCCCTATGATTGATTATTTTATGCTAACTCTTTTATCTAGAAAATGTTTTAAATATGCTTAAAAATATTAAGAATAATTTTCAAATAATGAGAATTAATTAACTAATTAAATTTCTTTCCTATCCTTGTTATTTATTCATTTATTTTCCTTATTATATTAGCTAAGAACTCCATTATAATGGTCAATATATTTGGTATCTAGAGGTGATATTAGTTATCCTTGTTTTATTTTGGCACTGAGGATGAAAGCTATAAATATTCTATTGTTAATTACGATGTTTACTATAGGTTTTTATGTATATCCTTATCAAAGTAAGGACATATCTTTTTTAAGTTTGATAAGAGTTTTAGTCAGGAATGGTTATTGAAATTGATCTGGTGTTTTTCTGTGTCGACAAGATTATTTCCTTTCATATCAGTGTTCACTTAAAATCATAAATGATATGGACTTTTAAGTTCTTTCTGTTTAATTATTTATAAAGCGTACTGTAAAGATTATCCTCCTAAGGACATATTAGCAAATAGTTTCCTTTTTGCATTTTCTAAAATAACTTATGTAAGAGTGAAAATATTACTTTTTAAGCATTTTATTCTAAAAGTCTTTCTTTTCCTTAATTGTTCCACTAGTGAATCCATCTTAAATGAAAAATATTAATCAAGTGATAAATAAAATAATCTCACAGATAGAAATCACTTTAGAATTATTTAAGATAAAATCTGGATTAGGAGACTTAGTTTTACATTTACATTAAGGAAATTGCTAAGAGTGTTTTCTGCCTTCAGACCCTGTCCAAAATTATATATCCTTATTTACTTGGTCTTAGCGTAGCTTATACGATAATGCTGTAAAACTAATGACCCCACAGTCTTGGTGGCTGAATTAATAGAGGATTTATTTCTCCTCTTCATAGCCTGTGGGTTAGTTGGAGTGGCTCTGCTTCGGGATGAAAGTCAGATAGAGCTCTGTTCCACTTGTCTCTCATTCTATGAACTGTGGCTATGCAGAGCATGCATTCTCATGACCAAAGTCAGAAGTGTAAAAGGGACAGTTAGAACCACATGATCCCTCTTAAGTCCTGTCACTTCTTTCAGGGTTCCATTGCTCAAAGCAAGAGTGTAGCCAAACACAGTATCAATGTCAGGAGCAACAAACAATGGTAAATATCTAGAGGAAAAGAAAATGTGAGGGTGCCTGGGTCGCTTAGTTGGTTAAGCATCTGACTTCAGCTTAGGTCATGATCTCATGGTTCATGGGTTTGAGCCCCGCGTCTGGCTCTGTGCTGACAGCTAGCTCAGAGCCTGGAGCCTGTTTCACGTTCTGTGTGTCTCTCTCTCTGACCCTGCCCTGCTCTCACTCTCTCTGACTCTCAAAAATAAATAAAAATCATTAAAAATTAAAAAAAAAGAATGTGAATAAATTTTTCAAAATACCACATCTGGAAACCATAGGCCAGCATCTACAGAGCTGACTCCTAACAGGGTACAGAGCAGGATTGGGCACTAAGCAAGCAGGCAGAGCTTAGCAAGAGCTCACCTAAGAGACTGAGGACTCATGCCTATGTTTATTTCCCAAACTTGCCAATCACACAGCTGAACTTTCTCCTCTAGGCATCTGTTAGTTAGTAAGGGAGCAAAGGGAGACATGGAGTTTTATAGGAAAGGAAATCTCTCTACATGGAAACACAAAGAATAAGAATGGTTAAGACAGTTTTTATGTTCTCTCAGCTCGTCTGAAGTTTACCGCAAGTTTCTTCCTGACTATAAGCCCGTGACCTCTCTTCTATCAGAGCATTTACTTTAGAAACTTGTAATTGCAAATTCCATTTCTTACCCCTTGTAGGTATAAATCTCCACCAGCCTTGTGCCAGTTTTACAGTCAAAGAATCCCCTTCTTTAAAGACCTAAAGGGCATCCCTTTGAAATGTGGTCATCTAGAAAGAGTGTCCCTATCCACCAGACTCTGGGAAAGTGAGAGCTTAACTTCAGTAGATGACAGTTAGCACACCAATGACCTTATCACAAGGACCACCCTCTCACTTCGCACCTACCATCCTCCAGTACTTTTTCTATGAACTCACCCTAGCTCTTAAAAACTCTCCCACCTTTTGTTTCTGGGGACTTGAGTGAAATCTCTGCTATTTCAAGAGTCTTGAATAAAGTCTTCTTTGTTTGTTTACTGTTTCCAGTGCAATTCTTCTGCCTTGATCAAGACTCAGGGTTATTCTAACATTACAATCAGCACACCTAGGCCAATTCTTCAGGAGTGTGTGTGTGTGTGTGTGTGTGTGTGTGTGTGCACGCGCATGTGTGCACATGCCCATGCATGTCCTTTTTCTCAGTTGTTTGTTTTAAATAAACTTGTTATTTGGTAACAATTTAAAATACACAGAAAACATATGGTATTTGTCCTTCTCTGCCTGACTTATTTCGCTCAGCATAACACCCTCAAGGTCCATCCATGTTGCTACACATGGCCAGATTTCATTCTTTCTCATTGCCATGTAGTATTCCATGGTATAGATAAACCACATCTTCTTGATCTATTCTTCTTTTGATGGACACTTAGGCTCTTTCCATGTTTTGGCTATTGTGGAGAGTGCTGCTATGAACATTGGGGTACATGTGCTCCTATGCATCAGCATTCCTATATCCCTTGGGTAAATTCCTGGGGGAAGAAGAAGGGGGGAAATAATGGGAGAGAGGGAGAGAGGCAAACCATGAGAGACTCTTGAATGCTGAGAACAAACTGAGGACTGATGGGGGTGGGGGGTGGGGGAAGGTAGAGATGGCATGGAGGAGGGTACTTGTGGGGATGAGCACTGGGTGTTATATGGAAACCAATTTGACAAACTATTTGGAAAGAAAGAGAGAGAGGAAGGGAGGGAGGGAGGGAGGGAGGGAGGAAGGAAGGAAGGAAGGAAGGAAGGAAGGAAGGAAGGAAGGAAGGAAGGAAGGAAGGAAGGAAGAAAAAATACACAGAAAAGCTACATATACCTCCATCTAGTTCCACCTATCCCTTTCATCTTATATTATCATGGTATATTTATCAAAGTTAAGAAATTAGCATTTAGTACAATACTGTTCATTCAACTTTACTCTTTATTCACTTTTATTATTCAACTTTAATCTTGAGTTAATACTATTAATTTACTCTTTCACTTTTTCTGCAGATGTCCTTTATCTTTTCCTGGATCCAATTCATGATAGCATATTGCATTTAGTAAAGTTTCTTTAGTCACCTATGGACTGTGACTATTTCACGGTCTTTCATCATTTTTAATGACCCTGATAGTTTTGAAGAGTGTTTTGTAGAAGGTATCTTGTAGGTATTTTGTAGAATGTTCCTCAACTTTAGTTTGTCTGATGTTTTTCTCATGATTATACTAGGGTTCTTTTTAAAAGAATATTATGCCACTGAAATGCCCTTTCCATCATAGCATTATCAAAGGATACATGCTATCAGTATGACTTACTGCTACTGATACTAACTTTGATCACTCAGTTAAGGTAGTATATGGTAAGCATCCAACTATAAAGTTATTTTTTTCCTTTTCTTATTCTTCTTGGGAAGTGAGTAATAACTGAAACCAAATCATACTTGGGGAGGAAGTAGTATCTACATATAGTATTTGATTCTTCTATAAGAAAGATTTGTCTCTTTCATTTCATTTATTTATTCAATCATTTCTTTTTATCAGTATGGACTCATGAATATTTCTTTCTGATTACTTATACCAGAGAACAGAGTTTAAAAACCAATATTGGGGTGCTTAGAAAAGTATATGTTTTAATTGAAAATTCTGTGATTCTGTCTGTGATGGTAATAACTTAATTGTTCAAATGTACATTAAAGATCCCTGTGTTTGGATCTTCTACTTCAGTAGAAGAGGTGATTCTCAATAGTTTCACTTATAACCTTATTTTTCTGTTTAAAGACCTCAGGAATTAAAAAAAAAAAAAGGGGGGGCGCCTGGGTGGCTTAGTCGGTTAAGCATCCGACTTTCGCTTAGGTCATGATCTCGTGGTTCGTGGGTTCGAGCCCCGCGTCGGGTTCTGTGCTGACTGCCAGCTCAGAGCCCTCCCCTGCTCACGCTGTCTCTCTCTCTCTCTTAGAAATAAATAAAACATTAAAAAAAAAAAAAAAAAAAAACCTCTCTTAGGTATTCATCTTTCTCTGATCATGGCTTACTCTCATGATTGGCCCAGACAAATTCCCCTCTTAAGTTACACTTACCCCTTCCCTCCCAATCCATTTTCAATTTTCATTGTCCTTAATCTCCCATAGATACCTACTTTAGGATGTTCAATGTACTTTTTTCTTGAGGTATCTTTAGTTTCTGGTGAATCCTAAAAAAGAATATGTATAGGTAATACTTCGATTTAAACTTATAGTGTCCTATATATATCGTTTTATTATACTAATTTGGATTTTTTATAGATGACTCATATCTGTCTATATTAGTTAAGTATTGCTTTCTCTTCTTTGTTTTGTTTTGTTTTTTAATTTTTTTAAATTTATTTCAGAAAGAGACAGCGTGAGCAGGGGAGGGTCAGAGAGAGTGGGAGATACAGAATCTGAAACAGGCTCCAGGCTCTGAGCTAGCTGTCAGCACAGAGCTCGACGTCGGGCTCGAACCCACAAACCGTCAGATCATAACCTGAGCCCAAGTCGGATGCATAACCGACTGAGCCACCCAGGCGGCCCATCCTTTTTTTTTGAATTTCATGTTTCTAATACTCATCTTTTTTTCCCCTGTGTTTTCTTTCTTGCTTTTTCATCATCATTCCTTGTGCAGTTTCATTGGTGAGAGCTCCACAGTATTTCGAAAATTAACACTTTGTTTAGTTTACACTTAGCAAATACTTTTCTACTTAGACATTAGAAATTTGGGGGGTGCCTGGGTGGCTCAGTCGTTGGGCGCCCGACTTTGGCTCAAGTCATGATCTCACAGTTTGTGGGTTCGAGCTCTGTGCTGACAGCTAGCTCAGAGCCTGGAGCCTTTTTCGGATTCTGTGTCTCCCTCTCTCTCTGACCCTCCCCTTTTCACGCTGTCTCCCTCTCTCTCAGAAATAAATAAAAAACGTTAAAAAAAAAAAAGAAATTTGGGGTCCCCTGGGTGGCTCAGTCGATTACGGATCTGACTTCACCTCAGGTCTTGATCTCGCGGCTGGTGAGTTTGAGCCCCGCATTGGGCTCAGCCTTGAGCTGCTTCGGATTCTGTGTCTCTCCTTCTCTCTGCCCGTACCCTGCTCGCACTCTCTTTCTGTCTCTCAACAAAAAATATATATTTAATTTTTTTTTTAAAAAAAGAAATTTGGCCTGGTATCCTTTTATGAATTAAATCTTTAGTATGAATATATTCATCTATTAATTTTTATGTTATGAATATTATATTTTTCTCCTTTATAATGTTATTTTATTATCCAAAAAGATAGTTTACAACTTTGTATACTCAAGTCGCTCAGTGGTTAAACAGCTGTTCAATTGTTCCAAGTTTTTCTTGCACAAATTTAATTTTATGTTAATCTGTAAGTTTCTATTGTTGCTACTTATATTTTATATATTTCTTCTTAAATTTTCTAATTGGTTATTACTGATAAATATGAAATCTATAAATTTTTGTACATTAAACTTGCTAAAATCTCTATTACTTCAAACATTTTTGTTAATTGATTTATTGAGCTTTAGTATATTTATATTATTTATAGATGATGACACTGTGCTCTATTCCATTTCATTCTTTACACATCCTGTTCTGTTTTTCATCTTAATATATTGGTCAGGATTATCTGTAAATAATAGCAGTCAAAAAGTGCTTTTTTGTCTTGTGTTTGTCTTTAGAAGGATTGCTTAAAGTTTCTCCATTAAATATGTTTCTTACATATTTTTTAGATATTGCTTTATCTTAGGATTTTTTTAAATACTTCTTGTCTTTGAAATAGATTTTTTCTTTAAATAAGTTTTTTATCTTATCTAATGTTTACCAGCATCTATCAAAATACTCTGATAAATGTATCATCAAGGTAAAAAAACATAGACATATATTGTTGGATTAAGTTTGTTAAGGTTTATTAATTGTGTATTTATAAGGTCTACACATTTTAGGGACACGTTGATGGCTCAGTTAGTTAAGTGTAAGACTTGATTTTGGCTCGGATCATGATCTCAAATCATGGGATTGAGCCATGCATGTGTGCTGAGTGTGGAGCCTGTTTAAGATTCTCTCCCTCTCTCTCTGTCCCTGCCCAACCTGTGCTCCCTCTCTCTCTAAAAAAAAAGAAGAGAAAAGGAAAAAAGAAAAAGGAAAAATTAACTACAGTCCCTGTTCTAAATGTTGGAAATAATTTGATATTTATATGAAAATTATTAATTTGGTTTATATTCTGATCTTATAGAAAGTACTCCACTTCTAAATGAATGGGGTTTGACGGACAAAACTTTTTAAAGAGCAGCATAAATCTATCAATACATAAATGAAAGGATTGATATACTGTATGCCTATAGCACAATATTTTAAAATAAAAACTATTTTTTTATTATTTACCCTTTATAAATTATAATCTTATAATACTTGTAAGGTAGCAGAAAGTAAAATCCAAAAATATATAAGTTGGAAATACACATTTAGCAATATATGTAGATGTAGATCTAATGTATTTCAGTTTATTTATCTTCTCTGATCACAGAAACATTACCAATGTTAATATGTGTTTGTTTTAAAGCTGTGAAAGCTGTTACTCATATTATTTGGCAAATAAAATGTCCATGAATTTGCTTCAGGCAAATCTACATTCATTTTGGTTGTGTATTTTTAAATTTCCCCATCTAAGTGGTATAAACTTTACTAGCAATTTCTAGGGGAAAGAAAACCTGAAGAGTTTTCCATTTCCACATGTGTAAAATGTGGAACAAAACAAAATTTTTGTTCCCTTTTGTTATGTAGATTCTAATATCTTTGCTTTGTTCTTATGAATTCTTGTGCTTTTTAGGTGACCCTCCACCTTTGTGTCTGCATAATTTGGGGGTCAGCCAAGGACTTGAACAAATATTTATTCATATTTTGGGGGCTTTTTCTATTTGTGACTTTTTCTTCCTAAGACTTCCAAATTTCCAGCTGTTTTGCTAATTTATTGTTATCTTCTAAGGCACCAAGCTGTGAGAGGTTACCATTGATAACCATTTTGTTCTCCAAATTGTGTAAGCTTGGGAAATTCACTCTGGTGAAAAAGCAGGAAACTGACAGGTTTTAGCATAGCTTTCATTCTCATCTATAAAGATTAAAAGGCAGTACCTCTGTTTATCACTGGGCCCCTTGGACTCTCCCTTGTGTCTGCAAAATGTAGCTGCATTCCTGGATTTAGGCAGATTTTATATTCAGATATTTGCTCTCATTCCAGTATTTCTCTCACAACATCAGTAAACCCGTAGCTTTTGCTATTGTTTTCTATCGCCCTAACCAGAAAGCCACAGACTCACAATTCTTACCCTCTCGTTGAAATTTTTCAAAAGTAAACTGTCCTAGGGTTCTTGTCTGTGCTTGGATGTTTTCTAGGCCTTTAAATCATGAGTTTCTGAAGATAATTTATTTAGTTTTTATAATTGTCATTTGCGACAAGGTTCATGTAGTCACTTCACTCCAAATCCATTTTGGCCCACAGTTGGTATTTTCAATTTCTAAACATTTTAATGGTTTGATAGTCAGCATATTCACCAATTTAACTTTAATAGACTTTATTATTTCATTTACATCAGTTTTGTCACATAGCTGATTGCCCAGAATCACAGCTTATACATGTCTCTTTAAATTTATAGCACTAAGGAAGGTGTTTGGTTTATATAATAGGTTTTAAAAAAAAATACATGTTTACTAAATGATTACCTAAAGAGAGATATTTTTATTGCATTTACTTTGAGTTTTTCATTTTATGACATCAGCCAATATTTTATATTTAGTTCTGCTTTTCTGTTTTATTATTTCATGTTACACTATGGGATGTGTTACACTATGGGATGTCAGATTCTGTAGAAAAGACAATAATGTGATCCTCACGGTTTTGAATCACTTTTCATCCTAAGAACCCACCATTACTCCATGAAATGCTCACTTTCATTTATAACAACTCACAGAGTTCAAAAGCAATTAATGTCAAATTTAATTAGACTCTAGAACATTCCCCAAGCAAATATTCACAGATTACAATGAAAAACTACATTGAGCGAGACTCCTGACTAAGGCAAGACAACAGAACATGAGATAGCAAATAACAGAACTATTACACAAAAGAAGTAAGAGTTGGAAGTAGTAAGGGCATAAAAAAATTCCAAAATCAGGAAAGCAACTAAAAATGTATAGAAAGAAAAAAGATAGAAAAAAATTCTTTAAAATTGTCAAATTTGGGGAATGTGGCTTTACAAAATACCGACAAAGTATTTGGCATTTATTTATCACAAAAGTATGTTTATGTTCTCTCATGTTAATTAAAGTGATGGTGTTTGTAGGATTTTAAGAAACATAAGATGGAAAGCCAAAGCAAAGTGTACTACAAAGAGTAGAGTTAGAGAAATTGAGGAAATAGAGGAAAATATAGGGAAAGGAATGGATATATGATTGGCACAATAAGAAGAGTATCAGGGTGATAAACCACGTTGGTAGTCGCCTAGTGAGACTCTGTCTTCAAAAAGGGTAAGACTGGGATGGCAGTCCATGAGTAACAAAACCAGATTGAAAATTGAATAATGAGGTTTCCCATGAGTTTTTCCATGATTTCCTAAGTTCACTGGCCTGTGTCCTGCCATCTGCATCTACTAATGGTTTTCTTCTATACGTTTAGGTTAGAACATTTTCAGTGTTATTGATGGTGGAATCAAGAAGTAAAAAGTAATCCAAAAATTAGCCAACCGTAGGACTGAGAACTACACTGTGTTCTTTGTTATTTCTGGACATCAAAGTGTTAGCAAAATTATTTACTAGCCTCTCATTTTGTGTTAACCCAATTTGTACGACTACATTCTAGCACTGAATCCTATTCTATAGTCTGTCTCTTTATCCAGTACTTTCTACATGCCTTCCTCCCTCTAGGTATAGGGTCATACAATGAAATCTCAGTCTTCAGTAAGTCTGACTCCAATAGTTTATTTCAACAGTTTTCCTGAACCTTACCTGTGTCAAACATAGCCTTTAAAAATTGTATCTTCTATGACCTGTGTTAGTTCTTCAATATTTCCATTCTAAGCAGCCACATTTATGGTACTTCAGCATTGTCTTGACAATTATTTGTCCATTACTGAAATGTCTAGTCCATATCTAAAATTTTCTTGCAAGTCTTGTGTTTGGGCTTATGTTTATGTCTTAGATAAGAAGAACCAGACATTTTCTCCAGCCATAAAATGGCCTGGCTCTTATATTATTGGGTTGGCTCTGGGAACCTGTAAATTCCTATTGCACAAGAACATGTTGAGGGAATATTAAAGGGGAAAAGAGAGATAAAAAAGTCTAGGTTTGAAAGTCTTTATAATAAACACAATTTTATTTTAACTTATTGTATTAATTTCCTGCTATAATACAGTAACACAAACTGAGTAGCTTTTAAAAAAAAGGAAAGGAGAGAAAAACAAAAATGTGTTGTCTCATAGCTCTGGGGGCCAGAAGTCTAAAATTAAGTTGTCAGCAGGATCATGCTGTGTGGAATGCTTTAGGAAATAATCTATCCCACACCTTTCTGTTAGCTTCTAATGTTACTGGAAATTTGCAACTTTTCTTTGCTTGTTGTTAATTTGGTCTCTACTTCCATCAAAACATGATGTTTTCCCTATCTCTCTGTGTCTTCAAAAGGCCATATTCTTACATGGACATTAGTTGTATTGGACTAGAATCCCATTGTAGTCCAGTATCCCGTCATCTTAACTAATTATATCTACGCATCCCTATTTTTACATAAGGTCATATGCTCAAGTACTGGACAATAGTACTTTAACATATCCTTTTTTTGAGGAAATAAATCTGACCTATGACATTTACACAATGACAAACAAGTAGAATCATACAGAATAATTTTTTCCCTCAAAATATTGAAAAAGTAGTATGAGAGTTTAAATGATGGGCAGATAGATGACAAACAAAATTGCTTATGTATAGAATATCCTAAAGAAGAAAAATCTGTAATCTACATGATTCATAGCTAGTTGTCGGGTCATTTTGTGAGTGGTCCAAAAAATAAGTAGGGGGTAATGCTAATGTTGATAATGATTAGCTTAAGACAGGGCTTCTTGGACAGTTTTCATTCACTAAATATTTTATACAAATTAATCATGCTTTTTTTGCTGCATATTTTAAGAGATTTGACCATCCCTCAATAAGAAATCAAACCAGGGACTTAAAGCACTGATTATAAATGGCATTGTAGGCCCAAACTTCAGCATTGGCTTAACTCAAGCTTTCATCTGCATTCCCTCAGGAATTAGAATTTAAATGAATCTGTCACCTAGGTAAATGATATGTTTAAAATAGCTTTCATAAATAAATCAATTGCTTCTCTTAGATGTGGAATTTTCGGTTTGTCTTGATATCTCTGAATGATTTTCTTTACATGTTTGTGTTCTAATGGCCCATATAATAGAAGAACTTCTTGTTTTCTGTTTTTTAGATCTTGTTACTCTCCTGGGGTTGTCCAACAACATATTTCTTGGAGGCACACGTAGGGTTAACTTCCACTCTCCAGTTTCTTTTAAAATGTCTGATAACAGAAGTTTTTATTTATTTATTTATTATCACTGCAGCAGATATATCTGGGGGAGGAAGGTGTTTGGTCAACTGTTGTGCCTGTTTGCTTCAATTTATTCCACCTAATGAGACATCTTAGGGCAGCAGTCATGTTGACAGTAGAAGTAATAGCTTTACAAAAGCAGTAACCTGTAGCCACATATTGCTCTTCTGAAAAATGGAAGCATTCGTTCAGGGCACATCTTTTTATTGAGTGACCACCATCTATGATGGAAGATATAGGTGAGAAAAGAACATTTCTAATCGAAGAACACTCCGATAAGGAGGGTCAATTAATCTTTGTCTTTTGAAACTGAGGGTAGGAATTAACTTCTGTAAACTAGGGTGATGGCAAAGTTCAAATAAAACTTACATTATTAAAGTTCTCTGTGACTCTCCTTTTTCAGCCTGTGCAAATTACTTTGTACTTGTGTCAGCTCATGACTTAATACAGTTGCTAGGGCTTGGTTGGTCACCAATGTTAACAAATGCTGAAAACCATAAATTATCTTGGCAGTGGCTATTATCTAAACCTGAATAACTTGGGTTGCATTTAGATGAGCTCATCTTAGCTTGTTGTTATCTTTTGGGAGTTTCACCTTAATGCTACTGAGTGGGAAAGCAAAGTGGAAAGTGAAACTCAAGTAAATCCTGCCCTGACTGCTCACAGGCTTTGAATGTGTAAAAGGATTAAAGAATAGCAGGGCACTTTAGCAGCTCCAAAGTTTGATCTAAATATACTTGATGTTTATGTCAGAACTGACCTTTGGGAACAGTTGATTTTTCGAAGACTGCAGAATTCTTAAAATCCACACATTCCAGATATCTGATGGATTCTACTTAACATTTCACTGTTTCCATGCTAATACAACCTAATAGATACCTGGTATGTTTCCTATTTGGATACTAACTACAATTTTAAAGATCATGATGCTTATGGTTTAAACACTATCTATGTTTAGTTCATATAAATAGCTATCAGAGTTGGGAATAATGGGGGAGGGGAGACAAAACGTATTCTGAACATATATATGCCCTGGTTCCTGAATAATGGAACCATTTCCCAGCCTGTGGACACTATATTTAACAACAAAACCCATCAGGAATATTTTGTGTGATCAAGGAAAGGCAAACTGATTGTATCAAGTAGGAAATTTCAGAACAGAAAGATTCAGCAGAGATTTTCAATGCTTTTAAAAACAAAAATACAACCTCCAATGTTTGTGTAACACACTATATAAGTACAGTATTCTATATGTTATCATTGTTACAAATAGAATGTGCTTCAGTGGGGTCACCCTTATAATTACATAGTATTTTTCTGACATATAATGTTGGAATATTTAAATTCAAGTCTAGTAAAAAAAATTATTAGGAAATCAATAGTATTGGCTCATTTACCTTTGTTTTTGATCGATCCTATATTTACACAAAATTACAACTACAACAGAAGGATACTTCCCATTAATATTTTCTTTCATGTTCTGCATAATTTTCTTTTACTTGTAAATTTAAATAATGTTCAGGAAAACAGAAGAGATAGTTCCAAATATGATAAATCCTAGTCAACAGGATGCTATTCACTAGTGGATTTCAATTTAGGTGTTTTTTGTTTGTTTGGGAGGTTTTGTTTTGGTTTGTTTTGGTTAACAATTGTCCATTTCTAGAAGCACATTCTGAATAGCTCAGCCAGTTATTGATTTTATGTGTTTTTTTAACATGTTTTGAGCAGTAAGCTTACTTTCATTCTATCATCTTTCAGACATACTTACTGAACCCTTAATGAGAAGTAACACACAGAAATGAAATCATGTTTCTTAGCTGACTAAAAATTTTAAGAGGGTTTACCATTTAGTCTTCTCTATTAGAAATGATGTAAACTTTTCCATGATTAGCTGTCTTAGACAATAAAGCTGTGGTTCACATGTTTTCTGTTTCTTTTGTTTTGTTTTTCCCTCTTCACATCCTTAGCAGACACCTGTGTGAGGAGAAGAACTCTGACAGCATATTTGGCGTGAATCTTTCTTGGGAACATTGGCCAAGAGCTGATTAAAGATTTTTTTCAAAACAAACTCTTGCAATGCATATGTTCTCTATTTGGCAGGAAACCACTTCAAGTATATTTTCTCCTAAGTGTCAAAGGGGTAATAGAATTCTGTGAAATTATATGTTGCTCTATTCGTGCCCAACTCTAGCCTTGATTTACAGAAAGGCTTTTCTCTAGAAAGAAAACAACCGTATTTTATATCACAACCTTGAAAATTTCTTACTGTTCATAGTTAAAGAACACAATTAAAGTGCTTTTGCTGAGATCAACAAGCTGCTGGAAATCTTGACATCATTTATTCATTGTTTTCCATTTTGAAAAATAATTGGTTGGTGGTGCTACTTCTCATGCTACTGAAAATATTAATGATTGGCATGTGGTACATTTTTACTTGACTGGGATTAGGACTTCCAACTCCCATTCCAGGAAGTGCAGTGGCTTCCCAGCATTTGGTATCTCCTTTACTAAGAATGTGGAAACTTAACAGTGGTAAGATAAGCCAAAATATGTAAGGCAACTATAGCTATTAGAAAGGTAACTCCAAAAAAGGACAAGTTGGCTGAAATTTTTCACTCAAATATAATTAAAGAAGTAGTTTTTGTTTGTTATTTTTATCTTATTCAGAAAAGTGATGACAATTTCATTTTACAGATGACATTATGTATAAACAGAGTCATAAATTTACTCTCTGTTCTTAATTTGAAACTATCTCATGTTACTTGCCAATGCATCTTTTTCCCAGAAGGACATTGCCTAGTGGCTTATTCTTTACCCAGTTAAGCTTATAGAGTTTGGAAATGATAGCTTCCATTTGTTCCCTGGAGAGAGAGTTACACACTCATCACCATTAAGAAGTCATCATCATTAAGAAGTTTTTTTGCTGACATTGGCCTAAATACTTGTTTTCATTCTGCTACTCAGAGTTCTAATAATACCTTAAATAATGTCATTTTATACTTGATGTTTATACCTTTCAACACTAGTATTCCATTCACTTAATTCTGGCTATAACTTGCTTTCTAGCATCTATACAGATTTTGTCTCTCCCGTGCTAGAAATAAATACTAATGAAGATGCACTTGCTATTAAAGAGCATAGAGAATCCCTTGAGCAGCTGACCTTTATTCTGCCTGCTAATTGACTGAGTGAGAGCTACTAGGCTAAAATGAAAGCCAGGCCGGGATAAGTAAATTAAGAGGGAAATGAAACTTAAGATTTAAACAACTGATACAGAGAACTGGGGAAGAGAGGGACTTTGAGAGAAGAAATCAACTAACTTGCTTCATTCACTGTTTGGTGTCAACCTATCTGATTTTCATTTAGCATAAATAAAGACATATGTCTTTTTTACAGTTAGTGTTGCTCAAATAAAATATTTTAAATACATTATATATTACCACACCTCTGATATGTGATTTTTTAGCCACCAGTTGGACTTCCAAAAGACCAATTTGGAATTGATGAATTCCCATTCATCAAATGAGAACGTTCTGACATTTCTAGAAAGATGTAATTTAAGTAGCAGATGGACTGAATTGAAAAGCTCATGTTGCTAACTCTAAGGTAACAGTGGATTTTGGTTTGCCTATGATGGTTCTGATTTATACTTTGAAAAAAAAGAAACAAAATCTCAGAGATATACAGGCATACCTCAAAGATTTTGCTGATTCTGTTCCAGACCACCTTAATAAAGTTAGTATCACAAGAGAGTCAAATGAGGGGCTCCTGCGTGACTCAGTTAAGCATCCGACTTCAGCTCGGGTCATGATCTCGCGGTCTGTGAGTTCAAGCCCCGTGTAAGCTCTGTGCTGACAGCTCAGAGCCTGAAGCTTACTTAAGAATCTGTGTATTCCTGTCTCTCTGCCCCTCCCCTACTCATGCCCTGTCTGTCTGTCTCTCTCTCTCTAAAAAGTAAACATTAAAAAAATTTTAAATGAGAGTCAAATGAATTTTTATTTCCCAATGCATATAAAAGTTATGCTTATACTATACTATAGTCTGTTAATTGTGCAATAGCATTATTGTGCAAAAAATGTGCATATCTTAATTTAAAAAATACACTTTTGCTAAAAATGCTAATCATTATCTGAGCTTTTGTAAGGGATAAGTTTTTTGCTGGTGCACGATCTTGCCTTGGTGTTAATGGCTGCTGAATGAAAGGGGTGGTGACTGCAGAGGGTTGGGGTGGTTGTGACAATTTCTTAAAATAAGACAACAATGAGCTTTGCTGCATCGGTTAACTCTTTCTTTCATGAATGATTTCTCTGAAGAACACAATGTTGTTTGATAGCATTTTACCCACAGTAGAACTTCTTTCAAAATTGGAGCCAATCCTCCCTGCCTGCAGGTTAGACCAGGTGCATCGTCAGTGAGTAGTAATATTTTGGAAGGAATCATTTTTTCCCCCTGAGCAGTAGTTCTCAACAGTGGGCTAAAAATACTGAGTAAACCATGTTCCAGACTTTGTTATTCCATTTGTAGAGAACAGGGAGAGTATATTAAGAGTAATTCTTAAGGCCCATGGGATTTTCTGAAGGGTAAATGAGTAGTGTTAGCTTCAGCTAACGTCACTGGCTGCTTTAGCCCCTACCAAGACAGCCAGCCTGTCCTTTGAAGCTGTGAAGCCAGGCTTTGACTTCTCCCTAGCTATGAAAGTCCTAAATAACATCTTCTTCCCATAGAAGGCCGTTTTGTCTACATCAAAAATCTGTTATTTAAGTGTAGTCACCGTCATGAATGATCTTACCTAGACCTTCTGGAAAAATTGCTGCAGCTTCTACATCAGCACTTGCTGCTTCACCTTGTGCTTACATGTTATGGAAATGGCTTCTCTACTTAAACCTTATGAACCAACCTCTCCTAACTTCAGACTTTTCTTCTTCAGCTTCCTCATCTCCTTCAGCCTTGACAGACTTGAAGTGTTAGGGACTTGCTCTGGATTAGGCTTTGGCTTAAAGGGATGTTGTGACTGGTTTGATCTTATCCAGACAACTCAAATTTTTTCCACATCAGCAATAAGGTTGTTTTGCTTTCTTATCATTTGTATCTTCACTGGGGTAGCATTCTTAACTTCTTTCAAGACTTTTCCTTTGTATTCTCTACTCGGCTTACTGTTTGGTGCAAGAGGCCTAGCTTACAGCCTAACTCAGCTTTTGACATGCCCTCCTCACTAAGCTTAATTATTTCTAGCTGCTGATTGAAGGTGAGAGACGTGCAACTCTTCTTTCACTTGAACATTTAAAGTCAACTGTAGGATTATTAATTGGATTAATTTCAGTATTGCTGTGTCTCAGGGAGTAAGGAAGCCCAGGAGAGGGAGAGAGATGGGGGAATGGCCAGCCAGTGAAGCACACACCAAACACACCAGCTTATTAAGTTCACTGTCTTATATGGGCATGGTTCATAGTGCCTCAAAACAATTACAATAGTAACATCAAAGATCACTGATTCTAAATCACCATAACAAATGTATAATAATGGAAAAGTTTGAAATATTACAATAATTACCCAAATATATGACACAGAGACATTGCTGTTGGAAAATGATGCTAGTAGGCTTTCTCAAGGCAGGGAGTGCCACAAACCTTCAATTTATAAAAAGTACAGTATCTGTGAAGCACAAAAAAAGTGATTCACAATAAAATGAGATATGTTTGTAGTGAGTATTAATGGAAGTTTATTACCAAACAAGTCAGGAAACCTAATCCAATGGTGCCTACAGATTATCAAAGAATAACTCAGAGAAAATTTGTTTAAAGCATCAGATGGATAGATTAGATAGATGATAGATAGATAGGTAGATAGATAGATAGATAGATAGATAATAAATAGATGAGACTGACAGAGAGAGAGAGTGGGAGCAGGCTTTGGATCACAGTCTCTATGAGCAAAGGCAAGGATGAGACTTGTAAAAGCAGAAGCCAATAAGTTGCACAAGGGAAAGGAAGTGGTGGGTTTAAAAAAACTTTTGACTTATCAGTTCAGAATTTTGTGACTGTAGTGGAGTTTAGGGCAGGCCAACTGTTAAGTCTTCTGTCCATCTGTTGAGTGTAGGACCATAAAATAACAAATTTGCCGTCACACTGTTTTTCTCTAGATATTGATCAGTTCTCTGAAAAATAGTTGTTTTTTGTTTTTTCCTTCTGAGTACCCTGACTTCTTACTGTTATACTCTCCAGGCTCAGGATCATACTGAGAGAATATCTTTATAAGTTTGTTCAAGGATCCTCAACTTATGTTTTTATTTTAGTTTTTACAGAAAAATTGACCTTGTGGCCCCAGGCCTTGTGTTATTTATCTTTTTCAGGAATTTTCCATTTGCTTAAAAAAAGTATCTTTTAATAGTTGCATTAAAAGCCTGGGGGTGTTGCCTATATCCACTTTGTGCTTCCAATCTCTGCTATGTCTCTCTTTAGAAACTGAGATATATGAGTAATGAATAGAGTTTTCACTTGGTTAAATCTAATAGACCACCAGACCAGCAAAAAGTCAACTCTCTTTGCTCAACCTTTTTCCCAAATACATTCTAAAAAACAACTTTGTCCTAAATACAGCATGCAGAGTTTTTCAAGATCAGCAGCCACAGAAAGCTGACCTTTCTATGTGAGAAGTCTTCAACACTTCTGCCTCTTGCTGGCCACTAGTTACAATATCCACCTGTGCTGTGACCAGTATGCTGACCTGTAAGATGCAGCAAGCCATCATAGAATGCTACTGGGATGAGGGAAGATCAGACTATCCCTTGTGCAGGCAATTAGGGTGTGCATTGCACACAGGGATTTTAAAAGCAATAATAAAGCTAGTTAAAGATTGGTGTTTTCTGCTTCTGGCTGTCTTGTGCTCTGTTAATTCCAAACAGGGGCAGTGTTAAAATACTCCTCCCTGCCAGGGCTGACCACTACTTTCACTGCCAAGCCCCACTCATCTTTGGTGCACCAGTGGATATGTCATTAGGCAATGGAAAAGAACGTGGGAATAATAATTTTGTGTACAAGAAATTTGTGCAGGAAATTGATATTGAGAACCACTGCCAGGGACCAAATAGTAGCCTGAATATTTGTGTTTTGGTGCTTTAGGCACACATTGTGCTGTAAGTCTAAAAATATCTTTGTTATTTTTTTAACTGTTTTCTGCATCAGTGAACTAAAAACAAAAGTGCATGCTTAATTAAAAAATACATACTAAATGTCCATTTTCCAAGAAAGTTGATTTCATCAATGATAGGAAACTTGAGGATATCACTGACTACATAAAATAAGAAGAAACAGATCTACTAAAGAAGCATTAGCATTTGCTTCAGAAGTTAGTAGTTAATTTAAGACTGGTTCTCTCCAAAGCTGTTATATATATGCAGCTATAGAAGGTGCATTTACAGTGTCATTCTATGAAGCTTGACATTTTATTTAAATAAAGTGACCCATCTCAATTATTTTCATTGAGTTTTAAATCTAAGTTTTCATTTGCACACATAAAACATGAAACAATGACTGTTAATGTGTTGGCTTCATTTTCAAAAGAAGAATTTGCAGACAGATATTTATCTGTTTTTGTATTGGTGACATCAGATTCTCCAAGGAGAAAATTAGTCCTGTTAACTGCAGAAGTGGTTTGATATTTTTTGCATTGAATTGATAAAGTTGAAATAAAGCTTTTGACATTTTTTTTCAAAGATAAAGCACCAGATATAACTGGGAAAGCTGTTATAACTTCATAGTAAAAGGTTCAATACTGAAGAAATTATTTATAGTAGTAAGAATTTTAAATATGATAGGGCAATGCCTTATGTTTAAAAAGCCCTTAAAAAACTAAAAACAGAAAAAAAATTATAATAGGTTGTAGTAGAAACTCAATTATATACAAAGCTGTGATATTCTAAAATCAAAATACAAACTGCAATTGTATTTAAACACAGACAGAATTGTGGAAATACAAATTTTTGTTACAAAGTTGGTGTTGAATGTTAAACAGTACTTCAGAGTGGCAGTAATACTTTCTATGTTATTCTTCATTAATTGGATTTCAGGATTGTTTGAGCCTTTCAAAAGATAAATGTAAAATCAAACTAAAGTCCTAAAATAGTATTGAACTTTTTGACAGTAAGTCCTTTAAGTTTAAGCTCCATAATGTTCAATATCAATTTGAAATATTTAATAAATGTTCTTCAAATGAAGCACTAAAAATGCCAGCATTTTAAGCTTTTAGTAAGTTGTGATTATAAAAAACACTATGTACAATGGAAGATATTGGAATGTATCACTACAAAGACAATACAAGAACTGAACCAATTAAAGGAGAGTTTAGACATTCTATCAAATTTAAATTTCAAATTTTATATTTACACTTCGGAATGTCTCAGTGTGGGGGAAAGTTTTTTAATGGAGCTCCTAACTTCTTTGAAAATAATTGAAAATGCTTCCTAGGAAAGGATACTGAATTGGGAAAGGGGATCAAAATCGTAACATATCACAGGATTCATATGTTGCTTTTCTCTTTTAATATTCATGGTATTTGTTCAGCTTACCATACACATGCCTATACATACCGTGTATATTTGGATATTCACATATATACACAAACATGGATATGCATACATGAACTTTCAAATAAATGTGTCAGTATGTACATATGTGCACATATACATTTACATAAATGTAACATTTATGTGTGCCACTGTGCATACATGTGCATAGATTTGTATGTGTGTCTGTGTCTGTGTGCGTACACTCTCATATATATATAGTGAAATTTCTTCAAAAATAGGAAAACTTATTCTTCCATTTTGCTCACTTAATGTGATACACCATATAATCAGAATCATTAAGGATCTGAACAGACACCTCAGTCTTTGCATATATCCCAAGCTTTTCCCAAAGTCTGTTTTTCCATATCTTTCAAATGAAAACTTTATTGAATATTCTGCTGTGACTCAAATCAGTCTCACATGGGATCATTTCAGGAATATTTCTTCTTTATTAACTCTGACCTGTATTTAGAATTCTATTTCACATGTTTATAATGAAGCATATCGTGAAAATTCTTTAAGCTGCACCATGTCCCATCATTCTCAAAGCCGGTCACTTTGGTCTTCATGCCATCAGAAATCATCAGCTTTGTGTTTAACTGTACTTTAAAAGTATTCTTTTCAAGATTCTCATGTAGTGTGTTTTTGTGACACATACTTATGATATTCCCATCATCTTTCCTGTTGACAGACATTTAAATATGGTGATAGTTAAATATCAGTCTCCTATTGTAACTGTCAAATTTAGACTTAATAGATTCATGCATTAGTGATGGGAAGACAAGGGGATCTCTGAGTGAGCTTCATTTTTTTTTGTACAAAATTATTTTCATTATGGAAACAAAGGATGATTTTAATTTTTCCATGAGAAATTAGCAAACAGGCAAATTAGCAAACAAAATGTACTTTACCTCAATGCACTCATTTATTAAAAATAATCAGGTTTATTTTCAAAGATTTGACAGTAGTTAATGGAATAATGAATTGAATATTAGGGTATTCTGGGGACCAGAATAATCAAATATATCAGTAAGCAACCCATGAAAAGAATGTTTGACTCTTTTTATCATTATATTGAAAAGTTATAACCTTGACAGAGTTTGAGCCCTCTAATTACTGACTTATTTACCACTTCAAATTTACCTAAAGCTGTCAGAAACAAAAGTCAAGTGAATTCTCTAAACTATGGTGTTCAAAAAAGCAGATAAATCTTAGAAAGTTCTTAGAAACATTTATCAAACACCTACCATGTACTATGCACTGTGCTAAACACTGAAAATATAAGCATACAGAATAAACATCCCCTGTTTTAGTCTAGTTGAGAAAATAGGTACAGAAGCAAAAATGAAATGCAACATGAAAAGTACTGAAAAGGAGATATAAATTTCTGTTTTGCAAAAACAATCTCCTTGCAGAAAATCTCTTCTTTTCCAGAAAAGACTTGGGTACTCTGCACAGACTACCATCTTTACGTGGTTTAAAGACAGAGGGTGAAATAATCTGGAAAAGTAACCCAAGTAGCCCTTCAAAATATTTTCAACAAAGAAGCCAGTAAGCCAAGCATTATGCAATGAAAAACAAAGTTTCATTTACTCTATTTTCACATGCTATTACTTTTACATTATGTTTTTCTTCCTCATGCTCTTTTCTGTTTTGCCATCACTGCCACTTGGATATGTACTTCCAGATTCATCCATTTTCTTCATATTTTGGAGAGGCAACATGGAGTGTGATTGGGGACAAACTAAGAATTTTATAAACTTTAAGCATACTCTAATCATGAATGACGATTCTTTCTTTGAGTACAACGGACATTTCTAAACTGGAGAATCTATTAAGTGTGAAAAGCAAAGAAACACTTAGTGAAGTAATTTATTAGATCTTGCTTCATAAAAAGTTCATTTGCATTGTGCTTCAGAAAATGTAAGAGTAAACTGAACTGTGTGTATTTTAAGTGAAAGAATGCTTAATTAAACTTATCAGAATGAGAGTCTTGATGAATTAGCACATTATGTTATTCATCTATTTAGAAACTATTGCTGAGTTTTCAATATGCTTAATAGGTTCATCTGCTTAACTTTCCACATTAATATTATCGGTCACGGAATGACTAGAATTAGACTCCTGATGGTCACTGAGGAATGACTATTTTGATCCTCATTAGCATCAGTTATCTGTGCAACACTTGAAGCAAAGCATGAGTTATAATCAACTTAATTACATTCTCCTCTGTGTGAAGGAAACATTTAAGTTTCTCAAACTAAAGTCTGATATCTTAGTCTAAGAAATGCTGAAGAAACAAACTGTCTAAAAACTGATGTCTATTGGGGCACAGTGTTGCTCTACCTTTTAGCTTCTTTATTTCAGACCTTTATTGAAGGTGCTACCCCTATCTGGGACGTGCTATCTTTTGGAAGACTAGCATGCACCAGAGGAGACATGTGGCAGCTCTGTCATTCATAATTAACTGGATAAAGCTAGTCACTTAACAAACAATATTTAAACCTCCAATAAGGATCAGTAGGAAGGGACAGTAAATATTTTAACAATAGTGCATTTTATCTCCGGGGCGAAGAGTAGAAAATGTCTGCATTGTCTTACTGCCCCTTAGTGGCTTTTGGCCAGTCTTTTAGAAAAAGAATATTTTTAACCAGTTAAGTTATTCGATGCATATACTACAGACTTTGTTTTTCATTTCACTCTACTTGTGCAAATATTCTGAGAAACTCCATTAAGTAGAAGACCCATTAACAATGAGCATGAATTTTCTGTTCCTGTTTTTACTAAAAAAAAAAAAAAAAAATTCACCTACCTTTCACTTCAAATCTTACTCCTGCTTGTCCACTGATACCAAGCATTCAGTGTACAAACTTCTGCTCCCCTTTCCATAACTACACATGACCACAAAATCAATGCTAGCATTCTTTTCAACACACTCTGAAAACTGTTTTTGTTTTTTTCAGTTTTCTCACATACTATTTTAAGTGACCATACCAACTAACTGGGGCTAGCATTCAGGGGGAAGCCTATTTGCCTCTCCAGTTCATATCCTTATCAGTGAAAAAAAACAAAAAACAGAAAAACCAAACAAAAACACCTTTTCCTCTTAAAAAGCTCTCTCACATCAATCTCCATCACCACCTCCCACCTTCTAGCTTTACTACAAATGTATATCCTTATTAACTACCCCCCAGAGCTTACAGACCCTCAAATATATCCTTTTCTTGCAATCCATGTTCCAAATATGTCTTCACTTCCTTCTCTAATAAGCTAACTCCCTGAGCAGTTACATCACCTGAGCTCAAAATTATAAGAGACTAAGAAATAGGGAAGGTAATTACTTTCTGCTCCTTCTGTCTCCATGTAGGGTCTTCTACTAAACTAACATCTCTGGCCCTCTCTATTCTTTAACAGTTTTACTTAGGAAAGGAGAGTGAATTATCTCTGAGTTTAAGTGAAGAAACTGGGTATGCTTACCTGAGCCTCTTCACTTTTGGGAACCAGCCTCACATAGATCTTGCATAATTATCTCTCTTCCTATGAAAAGAAGTCTGCTGTGGAAGAGGAGGACCAGAAACTGGTCAATCTGCTACACCAGTGACAGTTAAGCATCCCCGGCTAAGGGATAAAAATTAGCAATTTCATTGTTTGCAGAAGGAAAGCCTTATTGTATAATCTTCTTTTGTAGGAAATAAGGTGAGATTTTGTTTTTATTACTCATACTCCTGTACCTTTCTCTTAACTTGTTCCACTCTAGTGTAATAAAGCATGTGTTATTTATTTAGATTGCTCAAGCCCTAACTCAAAACATCCACATCTTTTCCCTGCCAGTGATTTGTCCTATAAACCCCAATTCCTTCTTTCTATATCTGGGTTGCTTAACATTTCTAGGAGGAATGACAGGATTCTGAGCATAGATGTAATTACACCTTTATAGACTTCACAAATGCCATCTCGGCGAGACAATCCACATTTAGTATCATGGCTAAAAGAGGAGTTATGAGCTAAAGCTCTAGGATTAACACTGTCTCGGCTCCTTTAACTCCAATGTAAGACCTGTAGGTCCTTGAATATATTACTTAAGGTCTCTGTGACTCAGACTCCTTGTCTGTAAAGCTCAGGAATTACAGTATTTATCTCATGTGGTTGTCAAGATTGAAATAATTTATGCATAATGCTCAAAACAATGCCTGGACATAATGCCAGTTATTAGAAGCTTGGCAATTATTTTTGTATTATATCCCTCAGCCAGTCCATTGTCAGATACATTCTCTAATGTTTGCCTTTTTCCATATGTGTAATAAAGCGTTTTTGTTTTTGTTTTTGTTTTTTCTCAAGTGCCGTCTTGATTTAGTTTTGAGGCTCTGGCAAGAGACTGAGTTAGTTCTCCTTCTTAAGCAGCTGAGTCCACACTCCAAGCACTTCTCTTGGCAGTCTCTCATAATTCTGACTCCTATACACCGTCCTTAATTGCCCCTGGATCAAGTATCAGACTACTAGAGACAACCTCTGTGTCATTGAGACTGAGAAATTATTCAAATTAGCCAGACTGCAAGGAGCCCTTGAAATCTTAACCAACACCGCCTCACCTGCCATACATCACCTGCCCCCTACAATTCCAGCTCAGAATTACCCAGACTGTGTGGCCCCATATGACACCTTTCTCTCATTTGGAGCTGTAATAACAAATTCTTCCTTCACGTAATCTATCAGAGCGTCAGTGTGTTGTGCCTTATCATCAAAAGAATCTTTACATCTTATAAGACAGTAAGTTCCTTGTTCTACCTCAGCAGAGTGCATTTTCCTATACTCTCTGCTAAAAAGTGAAATGTCCAGCATAGATTTCTGTGAAATCTCAGAGGAAGAGGTGTTTCTTTTCCTATCTAAGACTAATCTTACCTCTTTGCTCTTGAGCATGTCATCTTTTCTCCCCAAAGGATTTGACCTACTGGTTTTTACATACTTTATAGGGTCTTGAGTCTGTCACACTCTACTTTTATTTCTTTTTACAGTAAATAGCTTATTATACACTTCTATATTTAAAAAGAAAAAGTCCCCATTAATCATTGTGTTCTGTGATAAGTGACAACTTATGTCTACTCTTCTCTACAAAGCCAAGAGCCTTTAAAAAATATTCTCATTAAGCTTTTCATTACATTGTCTTTTCTTCTTAACTTCACCTTCTACCCATTGTACTGTGGCAACTGCTCCCATCATTGAATTTGCCTTGACAAAATATTACCATGGTCATCTGTGCTACTAAATTGATAGATGCTTTGTTTTGTTTTGTTTTTTTCCTTAAAAATAGAATAGAATCAAAACACCTTTTGTTTGTGGACCATGAAAAATCTCTCTTGGATTGCATTTTCCTCTTTTCTGACTTTCCTTTCCCAGATATCTTGTGTAAAATTTGTTTCAGACTAATTTTTAATTATGAGTATCCTCAGCAGCTGATCTTCTTCTCACTTTTCTATATTTTCCTTCAGATACTCATCTAATCTGAAGGCCTTGACTCCCACATATGTGTTATCTCCCATATCTCTGTTCATTACTCAACCCTCTTTCCTGTGTTTTCTGTTAGATGTGCAACAGGCATCTGTGTTTCAGCATGGTGAAATTAAATATATTAAATTCCTCCCCAAAGCTTTATTTCTTTTCATATTCCCTTATTTAGAGAATAAAATGACTTCACTCTCTTCTCGAATTTAATTAATTTACTTTACAATGCTATTCTCTTCCCACATACTATTCTCGAGACCCTTTTTGAATTAATATCCCTTGAATTCACATTGTTTTCATTGTTCCTACTGCTCTTTCCATTGCATTAATTTTCCTCCAGTGTCCATCTGAAAAGTTTTATCTTCGTGGACTGAGAAAACATTTTGGATTTTAATAAAGTTTCCCCGATACAATTCTCTCAGTTTAGAATGTGTTACTCCCTTCTTTGAGCCTTTATTATAATCTAAACAGTGTATTCTCATAATATTTATATACATTAATGACCAAATGTCACCATTTTACATGGTTTACTCTTCAGAAAAAGAATAAAAACATGTATAACTGACAACTGGTCTGAACACTGACTAAAGTAATAAGAAAACAGAACAAAATGAAGTACTCTTATAACAAAACTCAGGCCACTCCAAAGAAGACATTGATGAAAGATGTAGGAAATAGACAGGGAGTAAAAAAAGAATAAGACTTAATGATACTGGATCCTTGTCTTTCCTGATACACAAAAAATAACTCAATATGAACTAAAGATTTAAATGGAAGTTCTGAAATTTTAAAACTAGAAAAAAACATAAGGGAAAAGCCATTAACATTGGTATTGAATATCATCTCAAAAATACAGGCAACAAGGAAAAAACAGATAACTGGAACTATAGCACATTTAAAATATTTTGCAAAGAAAAGGGAATAACATACTTTAAAGATGACCTATGTAATGAAAAATAAATTTTCAAACAATTTATCTGATAAGCAGTTAATATCCAAAATATATCAGGAACTCCTATAATTCAGCAAAAAGCACATATAATCCACTTAAAATATTTCAGTAGAAATTTCTCCAAAGAAGTATATAAATGACCAGTTGATATATGAAAAAGTGCTTAACCTCACTGATCATCAGGGAAGTACATATCAAAACCATAATGAGATATCACTTCTCCTTTGTTAGGATGGTTATATATACATACATACACATATGTGTGTATATATATATATGTGTGTGTGTGTCTGTGTGTATGTGTGTAGAATAATATATGTGTGTATGTGTGTATATATGTATATTTGTGTGCATGTATATATGTTTATATGTGTGTGTATATGTATATATTTTTAAAGATAACAAATGTTTGTGAGTTTGTGGGAAAACTGGAACCTCTGTACACTGTTGATGAGAATATAAACTGGTGCTTCCACTATAGAAAATAGTATAGAGGTTTCTCAATTAAATGGAACTACCATATGACCCACAAATTCTGCTTCTGAGTATATACCTGAAGGAAATAAAATCACTATCATTAAGAGATGTCTGCACTCTGATATTTATTGCAGCATTATTCACAATAGTCAAATACTGACATAACCCAGATGAATTGACAAAGAAAATGCAGTATATACATACTACAATGGAATATTATTCAGTCTTATAAAAGAAGGAAATCATACTATTTGCAACAACATTGATGGACCTGGAAGATATTGAGTCATATGTTTTTTTTGTTTTTTTTTTTTACAAATAGTTTATTGTCAAATTAGTTTCCACATAACACTCAGTGCTCATCCCCACAAGTGTCCTCCTCTATGCCCATCCCCCCTCCCCCCCACATCCATCAGTCCTCAGTTTTTGTCAGCATTCAAGAGTCTCTCATGGTTTGCCTCTCTCCCTTTCCCCCACCATTTCCGCCCTTCTTCTCCCCCTTGGTCCTCCGTCAAGTTCCTCCTAATCCTCCTATACGTGCAAACATATGGTATTTGTCCTTCTCTGCCTGACTTATTTCGCTCAGCATAACACCCTCAAGGTCCATCCATGTTGCTACACATGGCCAGATTTCATTGTTTCTCATTGCCATGTAGTATTCCATGGTATAGATAAACCACATCTTCTTGATCCATTCATCTGTTGATGGACACTTAGGCTCTTTCCATGTTTTAGCTATTGTGGAGAGTGCTGCTATGAACATTGGGGTACATGTGCTCCTATGCCTCAGCATTTCTGTATCCCTTGGGTAAATTCCTAGCAGTGCTATTGCTGGGTCATAAGGGAGTTCTATTGTTAGTTTCCTGAGGAACCTCCACACTGTTTTCCAGAGGGGCTGTACCAGTTTACATTCCCACCAACAGTGCAGGAGGGTGCCCGTTTCTCCACATCCTCGCCAGCATCTAGAGTTCTCTGATTTGCTCATTTTAGCCACTCTGACTGGCGTGAGGTGGTATCTCAGTGTGGTTTTGATTTGTATTTCCCTGATGAGGAGGGATGCTGAGCATCGTTTCATGTGTCTGTTGGCCATCTGGATGTCCTCTTTGGAGAAGTGTCTGTTCATGTCTTCTGCCCATTTCTTCACTGGGTTGTTTGTTTTTCGGGCGTGGAGTTTGGTGAGTTCCTTATAGATTCTGGATATTAACCCTTTATCTGATATGTCATTTGCAACTATCTTTTCCCATTCCGTTGGTTGCCTATTAATTTTCTGGGTTGTTTCCTTGGCTGTGCAGAAGCTTTTAATCTTGATGAGGTCCCAACAGTTTATTTTTGCTCTCGATTCCCTTGCTTTTGGGGATGTGTCAAGTAAGAAGTTGCTGCGGTGGAGGTCAAGGAGGTTGTTTCCTGCTTTCTCCTCTAGGGTGTTGATAGTTTCCTGTCTCACGTTCAGGTCCTTTATCCATTTTGAGTTGATTTTTGTGCATGGTGTGAGAAAATGATCTAGTTTCATTCTTCTGCATGTTGCTGTCCAGTTCTCCCAACACCATCTGTTAAAAAGGCTGTCTTTTTTCCATTGGATATTCTTTCCTGCTTTGTCAAAGATCAGTTGGCTGTATACTTTTGGGTCCACTTCTGAGTTCTCAATTCTGTTCCATTGGTCTATGGGTCTGTTTTTGTGCCAATACCATACTGTCTTGAGGATGACAGCTTTGTAGTAGAGGCTGAAGTCTGGGATGGTGATACCTCCCGTTTTGGTTTTATTTTTCAGTATTACTTTGGCTATTCGGGGTCTTTTGTGGTTCCATACAAATTTTTGGATAGTTTGTTCTAGTTTTGAGAAGTATGCTGGTGCAATTTTGATTGGAATTGCATTGAATGTGTAGAGTGCTTTAGGTAGTAATGACATCTTAACTATATTTATTCTTCCTATCCATGAGCATGGAATGTTTTTCCATTTCTTTGTGTCTTCTTCAATTTCCTTCATAAGTTTTCTATAGTTTTCATCATACAGATCTCTTGTATCCTTGGTTAGGTTTATTCCGAGGTATTTTATGGTTTTTTGTGCAATTGTGAATGGGATCAGTTTCTTGATTTCTCTTTCTGTTGCTTCATTATTGGTGTATAAAAATGCAACCGATTTCTGTACGTTGATTTTGTACCCTGCAACTTGGCTGAATTCTTGGATCAGTTCTAGTAGGCTTCTGGTGGAGTCTGTCGGGTTTTCTATGTAGAGTATCATGTCATCTGCGAAGAGTGAAAGTTTGACTTCCTCTTTGCCAATTCTGATGCCTTTGATTTCCTTTTGTTGTCTGATGGCTGATGCTAGGACTTCCAGCACTATGTTAAACAACAGTGGTGAGAGTGGACATCCCTGTCGTGTTCCTGATCTCAGGGGGAAAGCTCTCAGTTTTTCCCCGTTGAGGATGATGTTAGCTGAAGGCTTCTCATAGATGGCTTTGATGATGTTTAAGTAGGTTCCTTCTATCCCAACTTTCTCGAGAGTCTTTATTAAGAAGGGATGCTGTATTTTGTCAAATGCTTTTTCTGCATCTATTGACAGGATCATATGGTTTTTATCTTTTCTTTTATTGATATGATGGATCACATTGATTGATTTGCGAATGTTGAACCAGCCCTGTAACCCAGGAATGAATCCCACTTGATCTTGGTGGATGATTCTTTTGATATGCTGCTGGATTCGATTTGCAAGGATCTTGTTGAGAATTTTTGCATCCGTATTCATCAAGGATATTGGCCTATAGTTCTCTTTTTTTGTTGGATCTCTGTCTGGCTTGGGAATCAGAGTGATGCTGGCTTCATAAAATGAGTCCGGGAGTTTTCCTTCGACTTCTATTTTTTGGAATAGCTTGAGAAGAATTGGGATTAATTCTGTTTTAAATGTCTGGTAGAATTCCCCAGGGAAACCATCAGGTCCAGGGCTCTTATTTGTTGGGAGATTTTTGATCACTGATTCGATTTCTTCACTCGTTATGGGTCTGTTCAGGTTTTCTATTTCTTCCCGTGTGAATTTTGGTAGTGAGTGTGTGTTTAGGAATTTGTCCATTTCTTCTAAGTTGTCCAATTTGTTGGCATATAATTTTTCATAGTATTCCCTGATAATTGCTTGTATTTCTGAGGGGTTGGTTGTAATAAGTCCATTTTCATTCATAATTTTGTCTATTTGGGTGCTCTCTCTTTTCTTTTTGATAAGCCTGGCTAGAGGTTTGTCAATTTTGTTTACTTTTTCAAAAAACCAACTCTTGGTTTCATTGATCTGTTCAATTGTTTCTTTGGTCTCTATGTTGTTTATTTCTGCTCTAATTTTTACTATTTCTCTTCTTCTACTGGGTTTAGGGCGTTCTTGTTGCTCTGCCTCTAGCTCCTTTAGGTGAGCTGTTAGATTTTGGACTTGTGCTTTTTCTAATCTCTTGAAATAGGCCTGGAGAGCAATGTACTTTCCTCTTAGGACTGCCTTGGCCGCATCCCATAGATTTTGAATTGTTGTGTTTTCATTTTCATTTGTTTCCATATATTTTTTAATTTCCTCTCTAATTGCCTGATTGGCCCATTCATTCTTTAGAAGGGTGTTCTTTAACCTCCATGTTTTTGGCGGTTTTCCAGACTTCTTCCTGTAATTGATTTCAAGTTTCAAAGCATTGTGATCTGACAGTGTGCATGGTATGATCTCTATTCTTTTATATTTATTGAGGGCTGCTTTATGTCCCAGTATGTGATCTATCTTGGAGAATGTGCCATGCGCACTTGAGAAGAAAGTAAATTCCCTGGCCTCAGGATGTAAAGTTCTAAATATATCCGTCAGATCCATCTGGTCCAATGTGTCTTTCAAGTCCATTATTTCTTTAGTGATTTTCTGTCTGGTTGACCTATCCATTGCTGTAAGCGGAGTATTAAAGTCCCCTGCTATTAGCACATTCTTATCTATAAGCTTGTTTCTGTTTGTGATTAATTGTTTTAGATATTTAGGTGCTCCCATATTCGGTGCGTAGACATTTATGATTGTTAGTTCTTCCTGATGGATGGACCCTGTAATTATTATGTAGTGCCCTTCTTCATCTCTTGTGATTGTCTTTAATTTAAAGTCCAGTTTGTCTGATATAAGTATCGCTACTCCGGCTTTCTTTTGATTTCCTGTAGCATGATATATATTTCTCCATCCCCTTACTTTTAATCTGAAGGTATCTTCCCGTCTAAAATGAGTTTCTTGTAGACAGCATATTGATGGATTTTGTTTTTTAATCCATTCTGCTACCCTATGTCTTTTGATTGGAGCATTCAGCCCATTTACATTCAGTGTTATTATTGAAATATGTGGGTTTAGAGTCTTTGTATCTTTTGTAGGGTTCATGTTTGTGGTGGTGTCTCTGGTATCTTTGTTCCTTGCAACCTTTCCTTCAGAGCATCCCCCTCAGGATTTCTTGTAGGGCTGGCTTCGTGGTGACAAATTCTTTCAATTTCTGTTTATTTGGAAAGGTTTTTATCTCTCCTTCTATTTTGAATGACAGGCTTGCTGGATAGAGGATTCTTGGCTGCATATTTTTACTGTTCATCACATTGAAGATTTCCTGCCATTCCTTTCTAGCCTGCCAAGTTTCAGTAGATAGGTCTGTCACCACTCTGATAGGTTTCCCTTTGTATGTTAGGGCCCTTTTCTCCCTAGCTGCTTTCAAAATTCTCTCTTTGTCCTTGTATTTGGCCATTTTCACTATGATATGTCGTGCAGAAGATCGATTCAGGTTACGTCTGAGGGGAGTCCTCTGAGCCTCTTGTACTTCCACATTTACTTCCTTCCCCAGGTCGGGGAAGTTCTCTGCTATAATTTGTTCCAGGACTCCTTCAGCACCTTTCCCTCTCTCTTCCTCTTCTGGGATTCCTATGATACGGATATTGTTGCGTTTGACCGTATCGCTGAGCTCTCGAATTCTTCTTTCCTGTTCCTGGATCAGTTTGTCTCTTTTTTTGTCAGCTTCTTGTTTTTCTATAATGGTGTCTTCTAAATCACTTATTCTCCTTTCTGCCTCTTCAATCCGTGCATTGGAGGCCTCTAATTTATTATGGATCTCATTTATCGCATTTTTTAATTCTTCATGCCTATTTTTATTTTCCATTCTGTCTGTAGCCATAGTTTCTTTGATGTCCCCTATGTTTTTTTCAAGCCCAGCTATTAATTTTACCATTATTATTCTAAAATCTTGTTCAGTGATGCTGCTGATATCTGTTTTGAGCAGTTCATTAGCTGTCATTTCTTCTTGGAGTTTCTTTGGAGGAGAGGTCTTTCGTTTCGTCATTTTAGTTAGCTTTCCGGCTCTTGTTGGTTTTAAAGACCTATTATTCTCTCTGTTTCTATGAGCACTGCTATATCCAAGAAGGCTCTTTGACTTTCCAGGGCCTACCCTTTCAGAGAGTGTTTTTTGAATGGTATCCCCTGGTCTCTCTTGTTGGGACCTTGGTTATTTTATTTTCCTATTCGTAGTGATATTTGGGACTCTCCACCTTGTGCACTCTAGCTTGTTTCTTGAGGTAGCCCTGGAAAAGAAAACAGACAGACAAACACACAGGGAGCAGGAGCACACAAACGCACAGGCTAATTCAACTAACATGCAAAGCGAGAGGGAAAACGAAAAAGTTAAGAGAAAAGATGGAGGAGGGAGGGCGAATAATAGGGAGTATAAAATACATAAAAGGGTCAAAAAGGGGAAAGGAAAAGGAAAAAAGAAGAAAACCGATGGACAAAGAACGGTTTAAAGCATATAACCAGATTTCCCAGCTACAGTTAAATAGCCGTGTGTATGCAGTGCTGGTTGAGGAGCATAGAGAAACAGAGAGAAAGCAGGGCGGGATGAGACACAATTGGAAATAGAATGAACAGGCAGAAGGGATAAGAAGCTTTTTTCAAAGAGGTAAAGGGTAGAATATGGTTGGATAGGTGAGAGAAGGGTGCTGGAATTATCCAGAGAAACTATATAGTCTAATTACTCCTGAGAGAAATAGCTGAAAATGTCAGTAGGTGTAGAATTTACATTTACACAATGGACTCGTGAACGTTTAAGCAAGCTGGCGACCAGAGTTAATCAGGTCAGTGTTCTGGGGAAAAAAGAGAGAAAAGAGAAAAAGACGAAAAAAAGAAAGAGTAAAAAAGAAAAAAAAAAAAAAAAAAAAGGAAAAAAAAAAGGGAAGAAAAAAAAAAAAAGGGAGGAGGGCACCTCTCAGGCAGGGATGGGTGTGGCGGGATCCAATGCCTCAGGCAGGAGCTCTGCCTTGGCGGTTGTGGGGAGGAGAGTGACGGTGCTCCAGTCCCTTCTTGAGCCAAGCGCTGCACCTCGCTTTTTTGGGCGTGTAAACTCCCCGTACCGGGGGCGCAGCCGAAGTTGGTTGCACTCCTCAACCCAGGCCAGTTCCAATCTCCAAATCCCAGTCCGCGCGCCCCGCTGAAGTTGCCTTAGACACAGCTTCCCAGGCAACCCTCTCGGGCAATTCCAGGCCCCCTGCCGAGCTCTGGGGGCGGAGTCAGAATCGCTGCTTCCTTCTCTGGGTCAGGCTGGTGTGCATGGGCGGGGGCTTGCCTGCCGGGTGCTCTGAGCCCGAGTCCGCTGGAGTGAGGAAAACCGGGTCCCTCTATGGCTCATCACCCGAAACACGAACTCACAGGCTAATTTCCCAGTTTTTAGTTCTTTGCCTTCCCTCTCGAGTTCCAGCCAGCCAGGAGCGTGGACGCCCGGTGTCCGCGCGGCTCTTTCAGGGGCCCCAGCCGCCGGGGAGCTACAATGGCAGCAGGCGCGCCACCACTCTGAAGTCCTGCCTCCAGGAACCAGCACAAAGAAGCAGTTTGTGTGCTCAGCTCCCCCCAGGACCAGTTGGCGTGAGGGGACCTGGTGTGCAGGTATTTGGCAAGTACGGTCTTTCTATGCACCGAGCGGAGGTTTTTCCCCCCGAGCGGAGGTTTTTCTGTTTCGGACTCTCTCCTTTTCCCCTCTCACTTCCCGTAGAGGGTAGAGGGGGATCGCCTCCCACCCTGGAGTCTCCGATCCCGGCCCGATTTTATCTTCCCCGGTTCGCACTCACATTAGAAGGCTCTCTTAGTGGATTCTGCGTCCTTTTTCTCCCAATCTCTCAGGTTTTGTAAGGTTTCCAATGGCTTCAGATCTTTTCTGTGTGATGTATGGGCGCGAGTGCAAGTACGGAGCTCCTTACTTCTCCGCCATCTTGCCCCCTCTCCGATATTGAGTCATATGAAATAAGTCAGCCATAGAAAGACAAATACTGTATACTTCTTTTTTGTGACACATCTAAGAAAGCCAAAGGTATAGAAATGGACAATAAAATGAGTTACTAGGAGATGGGAGGAGGGTCCATATAGAGAGTTGTTCAATGAGTATAAAGTTACAGTTATACAAGATGACTAAGTTCCAGAGATCTGGGGTACAAAATAGTACCTCTATTAACAATAGTATATTGTGTTCTTAAAAACTTGTTAAGAGAGTAGATCTCATGTTACATGTTCTGACTTCACACATGTGTGTGTGCACACACACACACGAGAAAGGAACACAAGAGAACTTTTGGGTATGATGGATGTGTTTGTAATCTCAACTGTGGTGATGGTTACCTTAGTGTGTACATATTTCTTAACTCATCAAATTGCATACATCAATTATATGCAGTATTTTGTATACCAATGGTGCCTCAATAAAGCTGAAGAAAATATACAGCTAAAGTTGTTAAACCTGGAAGTTCTTTTCTTACTCCGAATTTGTACACTTGAATCACCAGGGAAGAAAATAAGGAACTTGTCAGTAGCTGTTGTTAATATTTTGAAGAGCATATCATTACCATAATTAATAATAACAAAATACCTACAGCTATATATATAATTATAATTGATGAAAACAATAATATAGAAATAGGAGCTTTTACAGGAATAAGCCTGTGAAATTAGTAGAGGGAATTAAACAGATGTACCTCAATCAATTGGATATGAACTTACACTGCCTATAAGAATTCTGGTATCCAGGAAAGGTAACTCGTATATGATAATGCTTGAATATGGCTGGGTTTTTTTTCTTGTTTAGGTGTATTGCAGGCCAACAAGTCAGATGTTGTGTCAGAAATTCCTAATTAAAGTTTACTTCAACTTATTTTACATGCTCAGAAAGCTTCCATTAATACACTGAATGAGAGATAAGATGGGACCCTTTGTGAAGGAATAGATAGGAGAGTCAGAGTACGTGACTGAATTCCAGTTTCACATACTACCACTCATGGAATCTTGATTAGTTACTCAGTCCTGGGGCACATCTGTATTTCATTTAATAATAGTAACTTCTTCAAAATATGAGTAGATGAATTAACTATTATAAGCTTTCAAAGAGTACCTAGCATATAATTACTCATTCCAAACCATAGATAGCTTTCCTAAAAATAAAACAAAAACACAAAACACAGCTTTCCTTTTTTGTTTTTTGTTGATTTATTTTTATGCTTTTTTTTTCTTTCTTTCTTATTTTATATTCTAGATTCTTTATTAGTTTGAAACATGCATATTTTATAATATCATAAGAACAAGCTTAAAATCTCAAATACTCCTACTATGCCATTAGCACTCCCTCAAATAAGCATGTTTTACATCTTGCAAATTATAAAGCACATCAAAATATATCACTATACACGATATTATTACTAAAGTTTTTTTTAAAAAGTTCTGAGTCAAAGTAAGTAAATTAACCCTGAATAACTTGAAAATAACATATTATAGCAATATAAATATAAGGTTACTAACTTTAACCTATTAACAAACTAAACTAAACTAAACTAACCAAATATTCAAATTGTAAGGATTAAACTTAGTTTCATAAAGTTTGGACAAGAAAACATTTACAAAAATATTTTCTCACAAAAATGTAAAAATTTTTAAAGAACCTTTTGATGAATCTTCCCTTACTTCCTCTACTCCTTTAATACTACATAAAAATATATTTTATGTATTATATTATCCTATCCTAATAAATAGGATTATATATATTTATACTTAATTTATTTATATTTCATATTATATGTTTAAATAGAGATTCATTGAAAGATAACAAACAGATGTTTGTACTTTGGAAAAATAACAAAAAAATCAATTATTTTGTATAAAATTGGACTATGGGAAGGGATTTTTCTAACTTTAGATATGCATTACAGCTTTAATGGGTAGGGTTAGACTTTTCAATAATTAAAGCATTTTGTGTGCCATCCCAAATAAACTGCTCATTGCTTAATTCTTAAGTAGTGGCAAAAGTAAATAGTTTATATGTAATATTTAAGATATTTGTTCTATACTTCTTTATTATTCTTCGTTCAGAAACTTCATCATAAGCAACAATAGTTAGATTGTCAAAACAGTTGTTTTATAGATTTTTCCTCCATAAACAATATAGAGTCTACTAACAAAATTATCTCTGAAAGCACATTTTAAAGAAAAAAGTCCATAACCAATCTCCAATAAAACAACAAAATGCAAAAATTTTAAGGCACTATTAGAAACATTTCAGCTGCATTAACTATTTTTAGCTCAATTGTCTTATGCATTTATAAGAAAGTTTTATGTCAGAGGAGTTAAAATTCATAGTTTAATTTATTACGTCTGTTGGCTGAACTTTGGTGCCTGTCAGTTCACGCAAAATACTGCATACTTGGTTCTGTTTTACCATCACTGACTAATATCTTACCATATTTAAAACATTTTTTAATGTTTTGTTTTGTTTTGTTTTTTTTGAAGGAGAGAGAGAGAGACAGACAGACAGACCGAGAGCAGGGGAAAGGCAGAGAGAAAGGGAAACACAAAATCTGAAGCTGGCTTCAGCCTCTGAACTGTCAGCACAGAGCCCAACGTGGGACTTAAACTTAGGAATCGTGAGATAATGACCCGAGGTGAAGTAAGATGCTTAAATGACTGAGCCACCCAGATGCCCCTTACTATATTTTTTTAAAAGTTTATTTTTAATTTACTTTCAGAAAAAGATAGAAATCTAGTGAGGTGGGGGGGGGCGGACAGAGAGAGAGGGAGAGAGAGAATCCCAAGCAGGCTGTGTGCTGTCAGTGCAGAGCCCAATGTAGGGCTCAAAACCACAAAATGTGAGATCATGACCTGAGCCAAAATCAAGAGTTGGATGCTTAACCACTGCGCCACCCAGGTGCCCCTCATATTTTACCATTATTAATACAAAATGAAAAGTAATTTCTAAGTAGCTGTCCCTCTTATCTTAATCACTATCCAGGCACCCGGAGGATGCAAAGATGGTTAGATACAGACATATGCTACATTAGGAAGGCAAATAAATAGAAATAAAATAATTTCAAATAATAATTAGAAAATTATAGCTGCTATGAAAGTTCAGAACAAAGATTAGCAATTCTGTTGAAAGAACTCGAGGAGTGTTAGATGATGGAAGAGGCATTTAGCTAAACCTTTAAAAGATAGTCAAATGGACTGCTAGAAATAGGAAGAGAGGCAATTTAAGAAGGACAAAATTGTTCACCAGAATGAAAGCTGGGCTTTATGGAGTGTGTGGATTGATTGACTAAGGTTTGGTTCTGAGTAGAATGTGTATACAAGAACTAGAAAATGGGACTAGAATTGTAAATTGAGACCAGATCAAAGAACGTTAGAATAAGTGCTAATGATTTGGGGAATAATCTGTGAGGCAATGAAAGCCGATGTGTTATTTTGAGCAGGAAAGTAAAATGTTCAAAGAAAAATAAACCAGAAAAGTTACACACAGAAACTTGGAACACAGATATGTTTCAATTCCAGCTGTGTAAAAGGAAGAAACTGAGCCTCAATGTCCTTATCCTGCAAAGCTAGCTAGTAAATTATATATTTGTGATTGTTGTAAAAATTAAATGAGATAATTTATGTGAAGGACTTAAATGCAATACTGGATAGAAAATGGATTTCAATAAATAGAGTTAGCCTCACAGCAAGCACTGAGAAGAACACATTAGTCTCTGCAGAGACTTCACACAGGAAAAATCAATTCATAGTTCATATGAGCTAGAATTAAGAATTCCAATTAAACCCATTGCAGTGGGATTGGCAAGTGGGATATGACAGAAGCAATACTCTAGACTGGAGATGAGGGCACCTAGGAAATAAAATGTGTAAGGGGAGAATGAAGAGCGCAATGGGACATTTTCCATTATTTTGAAATTTCTTCCCTGGGAAGTTCCTGTCACTCAAAGCTAAGGAATTCAAGAAAAAAAAACAGATTTGGGGCATAGATGATTTAGTTGAGAACATGTTTATTTTGAGGTTGATTTTGTGGTGTCCATGAGATCAGGTAACAGTTGTGAAATTAGAGCTTAGAAGAGAGACGAAGCTCAAAGTAAATTTAGGGCAGCAACTGTGAGCAGAAAAACAAATAAAGAAGTTAGAAGTCAGAGGTTAAAATTAAATCTGTTTTTAATTTTTGTAACCTTTTATACATTTAATAAGACTTGATTTTATTTCCTAAAATAAGACATAATAATTCCTTTCAGTTTATTGTTAAAATAAATGATATATGATATACTGAAAGCTTTGTAATCTACAATGCATATGCAAATATAAACCTTAAATAATTATTGAAGTCTTAGAATGAGCGCATACACAGAGGGAAATAAAGGTCTTGGGGCACAAAAAAATAAATATATCAAAGACCTTCATAGCTTAAAAGTGGTAGAGCTGAGGTAGATATTCAGGAAGGCTAGGCTCAAGAGGACATGCACTAAATTACTACTACATTTGCTTTCAAGTTATCAATTGTTAAGTTAAATAAAGTCTTCATTAAAGTAGCATGTTTTACTACTAAAACTTTTTTTTTTTACTAAAAAAAAAGATGTTAAATACATCTTTTTATCCCCAGTGCTTGGCATATTTGTTCATTATAATGGCACCATGAAGGTTTGGTGAAGTAATTATTGGTCTACATGCATGTGATCTACAAAGCAATAAATAAAAGAGTGCAGTGTGTCAAATGAGTGCTTACAAAGAAGAGAAGGGAAGGGAAAGGTAAGGGAAGGAAGGAAGAGGAGAAGGACAGAATGGGAAGGCAATTATGATTAGAAATTGGGAAAATACAAACATGTTGTGTGCAGGAAGTACAAAATGGAGAAGCAGATAAAAATGGGATGGATAAAGAGGATTAAGAAACATAAAGTTGGGATTTCAGGGAATTCAGAGAAGGAGAGTTTCGAAAAGGACACAGTTGTCAAAAATGTAAGCTCTGAGGTAGGTCTTGAAGGTTCAAATGGAGAGCCTCAACCAATATAAATTTTGAACCACAATCTTCCTTAGTTGAGATCTGACTTTCCTCTAATCTCCACTTCAGGGAAATCTGCCTAGTAACACTCCTGGACTCCATCCCCCCTCATCATTAACTTTTCCCCAGTGAAAGGAGAAATAATTTACCTGATTTTGGATTTTGGAATAAGGAGCTGAACATGCTCAGTTTAGCCCTTCTCTGACTCTCTTTTCTAGAGCTAAGTAATATACCTGCCCCTATAAGAAAGGCCTCCTGTTGTTCATCTATATCAGTAGATCTGTATAATTTCAGAGGGTAAATATTAGCAAGCCCATTTTCCTAGGACATAGTCTCCACTCTAGGGAAAGCACTGATATTTTTAAATATAGATAGATAGATAGATAGATAGATAGATTATTTTTTAATGTTTTTTGAGGGTGGCCGATGGAGAGGGAGAGAAAGAATCCCAAGCAGGCTCCACGTCATCAGCACAGAGACAGACACAAGGCTTGATCCCATGACCCATAAGATCATGACCTGAGCTTAAATCAAGAATTGGATGCTTAACAGACCAAACTACCCAGGCGCCCTGAAAAGCAATGAGTTTTAATCTGTCTGTGTCTATGTCCAACTGATCCATACTGGGATAGAAGAGAAATACTATTTGTTGAGATTTTCTGTACTCCAATGGTTTTAATTCTCAATCCTGGTGCCCAGCATCACTGGAGTCCATCCTTTTCTGTCTTGATATCTTAGCTCCCTCTGATACTCTCCCTTCAAAACTCAACCCTCCTGCTCTTCAAGCCAGAAAGACTAAAGTTGTTTATTGTTGTTGTTGTTATTATTTGTTTAATTTAATATTGGTTTCAGCACCCCATTTAGTAACAACTGCAAACTTGCCCTCAGACCAAAAGTCATAAAAATGGGCAGTTATCTCATGGTCATTCCTTTGTATTATGTTCTGTCATTGCCTACTGTACCACCATAAATTTAGTAACTTAAGTAAGAGACATTTATTATGTCATATAGTGATGGTTCACTACTCTGGGCATGACTTTGAGTCTTCTACTTAGGGTCTCACAAACTTTCAAACAAAGTGTTACCGAAGACAAATGCAAGGCTTGATCTTGATCTTCTAGTGTGGGGTCTTTTCCAAGCTCATTTGAGTTATTGGTCAAATTTAGTTCCTGGTGGTTGTAGGAGTCATGGACTCTGTTTTCAGAGGCCACTACTATCAATATCTAGTGAATCACAGAGCTCTGTGCTTCTTCAGTACCAGCAGGAGAGTATCAGTTTCTTTTTCTAGGGAGGGACCACTCCCTTTTTAAGGAATTTTACCTAATTAAGCCAGGTCCTCCCAGGCAACCTCTCTCTTGATTAGCTCTAAATCAACATATTTAGGACTTTGACCACAGCTGCAAAGTCTTTTCACCTTTGCAACATAACATTACCTTATCATAGAAGGGCCATCCCATCAAACCCACAGGTAGTACCCTCACTCAAGGGGCGATGAATATACAGGGCATGTAAACCAAGAGAGAGAATCTAGGGATTCTACCTCACACCCCCTTAACATTTTTTTCCTTAATGTTTTTTTTTTTTTTTAATTTATTTCTGAGAGAGAGAGAGAGACAGTGTGAGGGGAGGGTCAGAGAGAGAGGGAGACACAGAATCTGAAACAAGCTCCAGGCTCTGAGCTAGCTGTCAGCACAGACCCCATCATGGGGTTCGAACCCACCAACCGTGAGATCATGACCTGAGCCAAAGTCTGATGCTTAACCGACTGAACCACCCAGGTGCTCCCCTCCGACTTTTATAAGTGTCAACTCCTCTCTAGAGTGTGCCCTCTTTTGTTTAATTTCAGAGATTTCAGGTAGTTGGGTTTTTTTGCCTTTTTTTCTGTTTTGTATTCTCTTGTTTATATTCATACAGAATTAATACTGTTTTTATTTATTTTTGAGAGACAGAGAGAGAGAGTGCACTCATGTATGCACGAGCAGGGGAAGGGCAGAGGGAGTGTGAGAGAGAGAATCTCAAGCAGGCTCCACACTGAGTCAACACGAGGCCCATTCTCACCACCATGAGATCATGACTGGAGCTGAAATCAATAGTAGGACACTCAATCAAGTGAGCCACAAGCACTCCAGGCAGTTTTAATCTGCAAGGAAGGGTCAGTCTGTCATGAGTTTACCTGACAATTATAGAGGCAGTGCTTTCATGAGTATATCCTATGGAATCATTGCTTTTAATTCATCTAATATTATAGTTAGTTATAAGCATTCTTTTTGTACTCAAATCATCCCAAATTTAACTAATGTGGATTCCCTCAAACTGATACCTGTGGGCTTAATTTTTGGAGGGAGAGGCCTCACTGACAATCTCATTAGTCATTGACGATGTTCTCACTTTCTTACTCAGCACAATGGCCTACATCAACTTGTACACTCACCGACCCAGGCCTACACTGACATATTTTTAAGGAAACCTAGTTGATTTTAGGATCAATTATACTCAGAGATCAGGATCTGCCTGTTATAACATGTCACTTCTCCTAGGTTCTTGCAGCATTTGTAAAAATGCAAGTTTGTATTGATACTTTAAATTCAAATTTAATATTTTAGAGTTTTCTTTCTAATTACTTATTATTAAATAAAGTTTAAAATATATTTGTGCTTTTTTACTGAAATTTTTATTTTCTAACAACCTTAAACTTCTTACCACTTACTTATTTCTTTTATCCTTAAATATATAGTTTCAAAGTTGTAAAACCGATATCACTACATATAGATCCTCTCAGTGAAACTTAAGATTTTTCAGAGGTTCTTTTGAACTTACTAAAGGTAAACAAAGCAAACAGACAAACCTATGTGTGTCCAGAATACCATCTTTCTAAGTTGCTTTAAATAACTTTTATCTGTGTTGATAGGATATTAATTTTATACATATTTAGCTTCATTGTTTCCTTTGTGGTTTAAGTTCTTAATTATTCTTCCTTGATTTGATTTTTAAATAATTAACACATTTATGTTTTTCAAAGTTAGCAAAGATATTAAAAGTTGGAGGAGAAGGCCTCCTCCATTCCTGATGTCTCCCTGTTTGGTCACTGCTTTTTAAACTTGAATTGAATAATGTATCTAGGAAGTTAATTTATTTACTCCCTAGGGGTCTTCATTATTTTTTTAGTGGATAGTAGGTTATTGTGTGGATGTGCTATAATTTACTCAACCAGTGTTCTAAGAGTACTTGAACTGTCTTTAATCTTTTACTAATCCAAATAATATTTTAATAAATAACCTTGTATATTTGTCACAATTTAATCACAATTGTGGACGTAGATTATTTGATGATATTATATAAATGAGATTACTAGTTTATAGAGGAAATACCTTTATATTGTTGTTAGATATCACTGACTCTTTCCACTGGGGTTTTGGAAATCCCTTCAGCTATATATGAAAGGATTTATTTCTCCACAGCTCCTCAATAGATTGTATTGTCACACTTAAATTTCTCCTAGTTTGACAGGTGAGAAATAGTTTTTTGACATAACTTAATGTCAATTGCTTTTGCTATATTTGTATTCAAGCATTTTTTGTACATACCAGTTACTTTTTTTTTCTTTTTAATACACTTGGTCTTAATTACTTTTACCTATTTTTAGAAAATTTTCTTGTAAATTTTGAAAGCTTTTTCATATTTGTGCTTTTTGGCCTTAAGTATGAGTCATTCATATTTATTCACTTACGTTGTCTTATTTGTCTTTCATTTATTTTCTCTTTTGTTTTCGCTTTGCTTATATTTATTTCCATGTGGAACTTTTTATTTTTCAAAAGACATTTAAATCAAGAACGTTGTTATATTTGTGTGGTTTTTATAAAAAGGACTCAATTTCTTTTAACTAATTTGAATTATGATTGCTAGAATACCCACAGCATATAAAAAGCATCATATTACTGATTTAATCATGACATATTTACTAATTTGCTTTTATCAGTTTGGATTTCTCTTTAAACTGTGCCGTAAAAAATTAGAACCATTCATCTTTTAAACATGTATTTATTATACAAGAAGGAGTTTAAACTAATTGAATTTCTCCATAAATAAAATGTTAACATCTCAAGTTAATTTGTGAAGTAATTAATAAAAACAACTCAAAATTTAGAGATACTTTACACATAGAAAGAAATTCAGATCAATTGTTTTCAATGTCAAGCCAGATGGCAAATGATGCTCTTTTTTCTCCTTTCTAGCTTTAGTAACAAAATCACAATTTTGTTTGAAGCAGAAGTGACTTGAGCTAAAAGAACTACATTCTTTGCATGCTCTTTTATAGCTGTGTCATTTAACTAATCTTTTACTTGGAACAGTAAAGATGGAACAGCCGTCTTCAATAATGAACTATGCTTGGGGTGCCTGGGTGACTCAGTCAGTTAGGCCTCTGACTTCGGCTCAGGTCATGATCTCGCGGTTCATGGGTTCGAGCCCCTTGTCGGGCTCTGTGCTGACAGCCAGATAAGAGCCTAGAGCCTGTTTCAGATTCTGTGTCTCCCTCTCTCTCTGACCTTCCCCTGTTCATGCTGTCTCTCTCTCTCTCTCTCTCTCTCTCTCTCTCTCTCTCTCTCTCTCAGAAATAAATAAAGCATTTAAAAACTAAAAATTAAAAAATAATAATAATGAACTATGCTTGAGAATAGAAGCCATGTGCCAGGGTAGTGCAGCAGGAAATAAAATCTATACTGGGTATATAAGTAGAAGGACTGTGTAGCCACCACACCAGCCTCCATTGCCCTATCTCTGAACTTTTAGATGAAATAAAAGTATATTCCTACTTTGTTAATCAACTATTTTTAAAAGTTTTTAATTTCATGTAGTAAACATATACTACTAGTTGATATGCACAGTTTATGTTAAACACTTCAAATATTTCAGTGCAGAGCTTTAGGATTTTAAAAAAACAGTCTAAAATGAAATAGGGGCACCTGGGTGGCTCAGTCGGTTAAGCATCTGATTTCTGCTCGGGTCATGATCTCGGATGTGTGGGTTTGAATCCAGCATTGGTCTCTGCTCTGACAGCTCAAAGCCTGGAGCCTTATTCAGATTCTGTTTCTCCCTCTCTCTCTGCTCACTGCTCTCTCTCTCTCTTTAAAAGTAAATAAACATTACAGTGTTTTTAAAAAGAAATTAAAAATTAACTTAGATATACCAGGAATTTGTTTTTAAGAATGACCACCTCCAAAACTTAAATATATATATATATATACATATATACATAATATATATGTGTTATATATATATTATATATATATATATATAATACAGACTTTAGCAACCATTGAATTACATAATAAAAAGAAATGTGAAAGATTATTTTCATCTATCTTTTGGGTTAATACTGAAAGTAGATCTTTTACATATTTATTTTTTGTTCAATTCATCCCCTTTTAATGTTTACAAAAATTCCTCTGAAGTCCTCCTTTTGTTTTGATGGTTGTTTTCTGCAAGATTCTAGGAACTTTGGAGGCATAATCTCCTGAGTTCACTGGTTTAAAATTTTCTATTTCAGTTAGCACAAATCAAAACCATTTCTTCCTCTCTCATACTCTGAACAGTAAAATCCAGTGTTTCTCCTACTTTTATATGCCTGTCTAAATGTCTCAGTTCCTTTTAAGAAAATTCTAACTTTCTATTCCTTTTTTTAAAAATGTTTTTAAAGTTTGTTTATTTATCTTGAGAGAGACAGAGACAACACAAGTGCAGGAGGGGCAGAGAGAGTAGAGAGACAGAATCCTAAGCAGGCTCCATGCTGCCAATGCAGAGTTCAACACGGGGCTCAAACCCATAAAGCCATGAGAATGTGACCGGAGGGGAAACCAAGATTTAGAGGCTCAACAGACTGAGCCACCCAGGCGCCCCTAACTTTCTATACTTATTCTTCATACTTAATCTATACCACATGTTGTCTCTCAAGATAAACTTATACAGACATGCATATATGCACATATTTTTAAATGATATAATCATATCATCACAATTCTATGCAGTATTTTAAATACATATATGCCAGCCAGAAATAGAAAATCATTTAATTTTGATTCATCAATACATATCATGTATTATTAACTACTAGGAACTGATTTCTGTATTAAAATACTCTACAGCACAATGGATGTTACTTTTCCCTTTATATCATCAATATTGATTGATGACTATGGTGCCTGGGTGGCTCAGACAGTTGGACATCCAACTTTGGCTCAAGTCATGATCTTGTGTTGGTGGATTCAAGCCCTGCATCAGGCTCTGTGCTGACAGCTCAGTCTGGAGTCTTCTTTGGCTTCTGTGTCTCCCACTCTCTGCCCCTACCCTGTTCACGCTCTGTCTCTCTCTGTCTCTCAGAAAATAAAATGAAACATTAAAAAATATATATTCATTGATGACTGTTTTCATATCCTCAATTTATTCTAACTGAATGTCATTATTATTATTACTTTTGAGGACCAAATATTCACAGTCTTCACAGTGGGTTTTCTTTTTCTCTTTTTTACTACTGCTTTGTCTAACAGCAAATATTTGTGTAAGTAATTATCTTTGGTATCTGAAAATTCCATTAGAGTTTACTTTTTCATGATTTTTTCCAACTTAATACATGGAATCAGGTATTCTTATAGCTAGTTTGGGTTCTTTTAGATCAAGAAGTTTGCCAATTACAAACATATATCAAGTACTTTGTTCTGTTATATATTTATATCTACCACCTTTAAAACTTTGGGGTAGATTTACAAATTTGATTTTAAATGAACTCTACTCGCAAAAATTTTCATTTGAAATTATCATCACATGCAGAAAAATCACTTTTCGTTATACAGCGTGAGCTATCTGGATTCATTTTTCATCTCCCAAGTTATAGGCTAACTCCAATCCCAAATTCTAAAATGACACCGAGGGAAAAGGGACCCTTTTAAAAAATATTCCCATATCCAACCTTAGAGAAACCTTTCTCATAACTTTTTTTTTTTTTTTGGCTAGGTTTCATAGAATATACTCTCCTTCATTTTATCTTCACAAGCAAGATTTCATCTAGTCTTTCTCAAAATAAGTTTGAATATGATAAGAAAAAAATATAATTGTGATTTAAAAGTACCCAATTTATAATAACATTGTAATTTAATTATTTTGAAACAATAGTAATCACTATATTTGCGAAATATAAATTATCCTGCACATAACAAAACAGTGTATTTTAGCTACTTCTAGTTTGAGCCCAAATATTTCCCCTGGCTAGAATTTAGAATGATATTTCTTCTGAACACTAGTAATTAATTCAATTATCTCTAAACACATTTGCAGAAATCCCAGTGTCCCAAAGATAAGCTTACATGCCAGCAAGTATATTCAACACATAAGCTTTAAAACAGTTACTATTAGTTAAAAACAAACAAATTCACAACCAGAATAACCAATATTAAGTTATACATCTTTTAAAGTTATTTTTTTCATGTAAACCTAGCTTTTTTAAAATTTCTTCACTGATAAAATTTGTCAACACAGTTCTCTAAATGTTACTATCTACCACCCTAGTACCCAACACATACTTGTAAAAGTTTTATCCTCAATCATATTTTCTTTGCTGTAAAGTCTCTATCCTGTTAAACATTCATAGAGATTTCTTCCATTTTCCCTTTAGGACAGACTCTTGCAAAAGCACCAAGCCATTTTCTTTGTGACCCTCTTAAGTCTCCCCTTATTTCAACTTTCATGATAAGAAAAATACTGGCCCCGAAACTCTGAAGCAGAGGCAAAATTTATGATACTTGGGCTTATAAATTGTCTTTCTAGTGTGATTAAAGATACTACCTTTACAGACATACTTGGTTTATCCCCACAGCATAGTTAGGGACAATGGGACTTGCTTCTCAGACATCAAGGTTTTTATATCCCTCCTCTCAGAAAAAGTATAATTCATTTGCTCATGTTTGTCTGTTCATACCATTTGTATTACTGGAAGAGCTCCATTTTAGTTGGAAGAGCAATTTCTTTCTTTTTTTTAATTAACATTTATTCATTTTTGAGAAAAACAGAGTGTGAATCGGGGAGGGAGAGAGAGAGGGAGACACAGAATCCGACCTGTCGGCACATAGCCAGACATAGGGCTCGAACTCATGGCCCATGAGATCATGACATAAGCTGAAGTCAGATGCTTAACTGAGCCACCCAGGCACCCCAGAAGAGCAATTTCTTATTTACAACAAATTCCAAGATTGTGTAAGAGGAATCTGCAGGGATGATTTGCTAGATTTCCACAGTTATCATTTTTACCTTGTGTCTCTAAGTTCACTATAACCAAAGTTTGCAGAAGCAGCATTCTGTGCTGGATCCCCAGCTTCTGTGCTTTCATTTTCTTATTTGAAAATCAATAATTGTTCTTCTTCCTCTTGGAGTAGCACGTCCTTTCAGACTTAACATACCTGAAACTAGTCTTTTGATACACAAGCCTGGTCTTTCATAAAATTGTATATTGGTGAATCCATTGGTGAAGTCCATTTTACTTGTATCGGCTCAGCCATTTACTTTGGTTAAGGCTCACCTTTTTTGAGTGTATGTCAAGATGTGTTACTAGGGACCCACTCAGTGCCTACTACTCTATCACAATATCTCATGTATGCTTCCCTTTCAAGTTTCTCGTGTATGTAGTAACAGAATCAAATGATAAATGAGACAAATAGACAAAAAATGTTTAGCTCTTCTAGTCAAGAACTCACCAGTATGAAGCACACATACCTGTAGGATAGATGAAATTTCTGAAGAAGAAACTTTTTTATGCAAAGCACAAGATCTTTCACATAGTTCTTTCTTCTTTGTTGCAGAATGTCTCCTCAAAGTCCTTCTCAGTTCTTCTCCCAAGTGCAGATTGCCTTGTCTCTTTCCCCACCTTTGTTTTTATCTCAGACTCATTCATATGCAGCTCCTTTTATTTCTATGCATCTCCTTGCATTATAATATCAACAACATGAGAAGACTGTAAACTGAAGATTATCTGTGAGCACTTCAATGGTTGAAGAGATCTCCATTCTGTATAGTTAAACTCCAACTCAGGGCTCTAGGTTTATCTCACACGTGTGTTGGCAAGACTGGCAACTCACTATAGTCTTTTCCTTATAGTTCCTCTTTTCCATAAGGTCTACGTATGGAAATTTTACTATTTTATAACATTCTGTTTATATTAGCTACCATTGACACAACTGTAATATACTCCTCTTTGCTAAAAAATACCAGAGTTCATCCTTTCCTCAATGAGTTTTTATTTTACTGTTTTGCATATGACCATCTCCCATATAAATATAAAAATTAATAGACAGGGGAACCTGGGTTGCTCAATCGGTGAAGCGTCTTACTTCAGCTCAGGTCATGATCTCATAGTTGGTGGGTTTGAGTCTTGTATAAGGCTCTGTGCTGACAACTTGGAGCCTGGAGCCTGCTTCAGATTCTGATTTTATGATTTCTGACAGGAAAAGTTCCCCTCCACAATCACAGAACCATTCATATTTTTCACAGCAACAAATCCAAGTCATGCCAATGGACTCAGGCAGTAAAACTAAACTGACCTGTTGGGGTTTTAGAGCTCCTGGCCCAGAATGGCATTCAGATAATACTTCCCTGCCTCTTCACCAAACTATATAAGTGAAAGTCATTATAGCTTATATATGTATACATATATATAATTATAATTTAGATTGGTATTCTGTTATTAATATTATATTAATTATATATCATCATAAGTATATTTATAATATTTATAATAATCATTTATATATATTTGTAATTGATTATATATTCATTATATTATTAATATATAATTGTTATAATTGTGTAATATCAATATAATATTAATTATATAGTTATAATTTAGATTGGTATTATGTTGAAATTCTAAATTATTTTGAAATGTGAAAATCTTGACAGTGACTCTTCTCCTTTCAAAAATATAACATATATTTTCCATTTATTAGGTCTTTTTGTATGCCTTTTGGTAAAGTTTTATAGTGCTTGTTGTTGCTGTTGTGTCTTTCTATTATATATATATTTCTATTATATTATTTCTATTATATATATATTTCTATTATATATATATACTCTACTTAAGTTTATATTTAAGTATATTATAGAATCAATCATTATAAATTATTTTAATTCTAATTACTAATTATTGCTACTATATAGCAATATATAAAAAGTGTACTTATTTTCATATCATTTTTGTGCAGTTTTCCCACTGTATTTTCTTACCAATTCCAGTATTATGTTTATTGTCTTTTTGGATTTTCTAAGTGGAAGATTATTTATAAATAATAAAAGCTTCATTTGTTAAGTTCTAATGTTTTATATATCAAATAATTAGATATCTGTTGTGCTGATAATTACTACATTACAAGACTGAGTAATAATAGTGATAGTGAGCTCTGAATTTCTAATAAATGCATTTATACTGTTAAGGCAGAGCCTCCTATTCTTTGTTTGCTGAGAGAAGTTATTAAGAAATGGTGTTTAATTTTCTCAATTTTAATAGATGTAAGGAATTGCATAAATATATTTTCAGAGTCAGCTGGCCTGGCTGATTAAAAAAAAGATTTTATTAAAAGGACATTTATTTTATTATTTTATTTTATTTTATTTTATTTTATTTTATTTGAGAGAGAAGGAGAGAGTGCACACAAGTAGGGGAGAGGGGCAGAGAGAGAAAGAAAGTCTTAAACAGGTTCCCTACACAGCACAGAGCCCAGCACAAGGCCAGATCCCACAGTCCTGGGATCATGACCTGAACTGAAATCAAGAGTCAGACACTAAATTCACTGAGCCACCCAGGCTCCCCAAAAGGATATTTAAATACAGTAAGTTCACAGAATATGTTGTGAAAGGGTGTACGATGTAAGATCAATATACAAAAGCAATTGTATTTCCACCTATAAGCATTAGACAATACAAAAAGAAATTAAGAATACAATTCCATTTGCAGTTGCATCAAAAAGAATATATACTAAAAAAGAATAAAATATTTGGAAAACTCTAGTGAAAAAAGTACAAGAAAATTATCAAACTTTGATGAGGAAAATTAAAGAAGATCTAAATAAATGGACAGATATTTCGTGTTTATGATCTGGAAATTTCAGTGAGCTAAAGATGGTAATTCTCTTCAAAATTGATCTCTGGATTCAAAATGATAACTCCAAATCCAGCAAGGCTTTTGAAAAAAATGGGCAAGTAAATCCTACCGTTTGTATAAAAATGCAAAACACCTAATAACCAAAGTAATTTCAAAAGGAAGAGCAAGTTTTCTTCTCCCACATGTAAGAAGCTTGGAATTCAACACTTAGGCTTACCAGCAGCTAAAAAGCTGAAAAATCAGCAACTCTTCTTAGATCAGTAAGAGAAGGGAAGACATAGGACAAACAGCTGCCCCCAAGATTGTAGAGACAGACAGGGGAATACAGAGAATTATGGCTTACTGACTAGAGGCTTATTGATTTTATTGAGTTTTTCAAAGAACCAGCTTTTAGTTTCTTTGATCTCCTCCATGGATTTCCTATTTTCAATTTCTGTGGTCTGCTTTAATACTTATTTACTTTCTTCTGCTTGTTTTGCAGTGAAATTGCCCTCCTCCTGCTCCTCTTCTTCTTATTTTTGTTTGTTTATTTGTTTCCTAAGGTAGAAACTTACATTTTTGATTTGGGAATTTTCTTTTCTTGTGTATGCATTCAGTGCTATAATGCTCTAAGCACTGCTTTATCTGCATCCCACAAGGTGTGTTTTCATTTCATTTAGTTAAAAATATTTTAAAATTTCTCTTGAGATTTCTTCTTTGACCCCTGTGTTATTTGGAAGTAAGTTGTTTAACCTCCATGTATTCTGCGATTTTTCCAATTATCTTTTTGTTATTTATTTCTAATTTAATTCCATTGTGGTCTGAAAGCAGACATTGTTTGATTTCAGTTCTAAATTTATTTAAGTGTGTTTTATGGCCCAGGATGTGATCTATCTTGGTGAATATTCCATGCAAACTTGAGAAGAATGTGTACTTTGCTGTAGTTAGATGAAGTACTCTATAGATATTAATTATATCTAGATGATTGATAGTGGTTTATGTCCTTAAGGATTTTCTTCCTAGTGAACATTTAATAGAGGAGTATTGAATTATCTAACTATGATTGTAGATTCATCTATTTCTTTATGCAATTTTGTTTTGCACAGTTTGACCCTCTGTTAAGAATATGCATAGAAGGGATTGTTATGTCTTTTTTGGAGAATTGACCCCTTTATCACTATGTAATGTCCTTCTTATTCCTTGATAACTTTTCTTGCTTTGTAGTTTGCTGTGTCTGAAATTAATATAACTACTCCTGCTTTCTTTTCATCTGTGTGTATGGTATATTTTCCTCCCATTTATTTACTTTTAGTCTATATGTGTCATCATATTCTTTTTAGTTTTTATTCATTTTTGAGAGAGAAAGCATGAGTGAGGGGTAAAGAGGGGGGTATTGCAAGGGATCTGAAGTGGGCTCTGCACTGACACTAGCAAGCCCAATGCAGGACTTGAACTCATGAACCATGAGATCTTGACCTGAGCTGCAGTCAGATGCTCAACCAACTGAGCCACCCAGGCACCCTGTGTCACCATATTTTAAAGTGAGTTTCATGTAAACAACATATAGTTGAGTGTTATTTTTTGATCCATGTTGACAATCTGTCTTTTAATTAGTTCATTTAAACCATTGGTATTCAAAGCGGTTATTGATATTGTTGGATTAGTATCTACCTTATTAGTTACTGAGCCCATTGGACAGACAGGGTGGCTGTAAAATGAAGCTGATTAGTATCTACAAACAGATCATCTTATCCATTTGATTATTAAAATCTTCATCTGCTGAGGTCACTTTTTGGTGCTCATTAAAATGGGACACAAATGTTTTTATGTTTTCACCCATTCAGAGAAGTCTATCCATGTACCTTTCTCCAGGTTTTCTTGTCACCATTTTCTGATCATATTCCTTCTAAGTCTCTGACCATCCAGCCAAATTATCATTGACCACAACTCCAAAATCAGTCTATACTTGCACATCCAACCATTTCTCCTTCAAAAAGAAAGGAAGGAAGGAAGGAAGGAAGGAAGGAAGGAAGGAAGGAAGGAAGGAAGGAAGGAAGGAAGGAAGGAAGGGAGAAAGAGAGAAAGAAAGAAAAAGAAAAGAGAAGAGAAAGAAAAGAAAAGAGAAGAGAAGAGAAGAAAGAAAAGAAAGAAAAGAAAAGAAGAAAAGAAAAGAAAAGAAAAGAAAAGAAAAGAAAAGAAAAGAAAAGAAAAGAAAAGAAAAGAACCAAACACATTACCCAAGTTGTTTCCTTCAGGAAGATTTCCCTCTATTCCTGTCATTTTGGGATATAGTTCTGCAGTCGTGCCTGCACATTGTGTGAGGACATTTATAAACTGGGCACAAGTTTCCTCTTCCTCTGTCGACTGATAGTAGGGAACTCCCTATGAGGCCACAGTTACAGGCTTGGAGAGAAATAGTAGTGTGGCAGAAGTGGGAACTATCTACATTTAGACCACACCTTCAAGTGACTCACTTGTGTCTTCAGGGCATGCTAAAGCCTAATCTCTTATATATACCACTTTCATTTGATGGTAGAGTGCTGTTGTACATGCACTCAACTTTATGGCTTGGTCCTTCAGTTAACACCCAGTTTCTGAGGGCCAGCTTGGGTCACATAGAGACTTGGTGGCCTATGGCTAAGGGTTTAGTCTCCACTAAGGCCCAGTAGGAGGCTAAAAACTGTTTCTCAGGGGAAAAGTAACTTTCTGCAGAGGATGGTAGGGCTTTGCTCCTAAATCCTTGGGGTCTGCATTGTGACTTACCTATAGGGATTTATCAATGTCTCCAAATTTATCTCATCAAGTGTAATGGACTAGTGTGATATCTTGTGGAAAGGAAAGCCAATCAAGGTCCCTGTAAGGCAGGAAAGTGAAGGTCTGTTGCTGTCTTTGCCAGTCAAAAACAAACTGCTTCTGGTAAACCTTACTGACAGGGATGCAATAAAAGGCATTAATACCAGGTCAATATCTGCACACCAGATACTGGCTGATGTGTTAATTTGTTCAAACAATGAAACTGCATCTGGTTCAAGAGCTGCAGTTGAAGACACCACACCTACTTAAGCTTATGATGATCCACTGTCCTTATCCAAGATCCATCAGTCTTATGCATAGGCCAGAAAGGTGAGTTTGTGGTAGGAATCATCACTCTGTATCTTTTAGGTCCTTGATAGTTGCTCCAATCTTTGTAATCCCTCTAAGGAATGTGATATTACTTTTTATATACTATTTTCCTAGATGGAAGAAGTTTTAGTGGCTGCCATTTGGGCTTTCCCACCATTATAGCCCTCACTCTATAGGTCAGGGAATCAGTGTGTGGATTCTGGCAGTTACTGAGTATAAACACTATTCAAGTCATGCATTCTCAGACTGGGGAAATAACCACAAATGGGTTTCACTGCCAGAGTTCAGCTCCGGCTAGGTCCAGGGGTCCCTGAAGGATGGATGGTGTCAACAAGGGAAGACAGTCCTGAGATTCTTTCTGATCACCAGGGAGGCATGTCTGTCCTGTTGGTTTTGGTGTCTTTATTTATAGGTCAAACATTAACATGGCATCAGAAAATGGAATTTTTCAATGGATAGTTCTCTGTGATAAGATGTTTTTGGAAAATGTACAGAAACAGATTTTACAGAAGTCTTCTTGCAGAACTGCCCCAATTATAGTGAAGTTGAGTAACTAAGAAAATAAGAAGGTGTTCACATTTTAATAATACTAAGATTAAGTCATAGGTTTGTAGATACTCTTAACATCCTCATCACAGCTGCCAGTGTAAGGGAAGGTGTTTGTGGAATGTAGGCCTTAGGGAAGGGGCTGCTATATACCACCAGTTAGCAAAGGTATATGTAGCAACTTATCTTCTGCCCTTATCTGTTCCTTCTCTCTGTTAGGCTCTTTGTCTCCGGGCAAGACTTGATTTTCCAGTTATATGCTTTATGGCACCATAGAGCCAACCATACCTTTAAAGAGTTTAGCTTTTTTCCCATACACAGAATAGCCTCTTCGAGTGCATTTACCTTTGTGTCTAGTTTTATGATTTCTTGAATAGCTAGGGCATGAAAGACATTTTTGGTTAGCTGATTTACATTTTGAACTGTATGAACCTCTTAGACTAACACAATGATAGAAACAGAATTGTACATGTAAAGGGGAATCTTTTATGAGTAAGGGTCATTTGTCTGTTCATAGCTCAAGGGAAAGTATGGAGGGAAACGGGACCTGCTGGAGACACGATGTCTGTTCCCATAATCAAAAAAAGAAGTTCCCACAATAAGTTCCTTCACAAGGTGCAATCATCATACCAGAGCCAGAATAAGGGGACAAGTCACTTCCAATTCTTATCAACAAGGTACCTTGAGGGTCAGCGCTCAAGCAGAAATAATTGAGTGGGGGGGTGGATATCAGTCATAATCTGATTGGCAAGAGACCGTGCAAACTTGCTTTAACCTCACCAGGAGTTTTCTCGACTAGTGGGCTCAGAATTGCTCCCAACATTTCACGACCCATGAACTTGCTGTGAGACTGACCTAAGCTAAAAGTCCATTGGTCAACTGACCTCCATAAGCCCCCACTATGGGGTACCACAGTGACATTTCAGATCTCCTGAAATAAGTTCAAAGCCAATGCCTAGTAGTCTCTGAGAGATCTGGTTAATTATTCCCAACAGTACATAGTCTGGTAAAAGGTTATAGATCCTTTTGAGGAAGACTGTGAGATATTAATAAGTTCTTGACAATGTACCATGATACTTTCTCAAGGGGACTGACTCAGCCTTTTCTTAATTCAAGGTGTTCTAGGTCTGTAAACTGACTGAAGTATGGGGATTGATTGAGGGGTTATGACTTTGTTTCTATGATTCAGGTAAAACTCCTGTTTACTTGCCCTAGAACATTTCTGTTTATACAGACAAGTAAAAAGTTTATAGGCTTCCTATCTCACTTCTAGAAATACCATGATCATCTAGCCAACACTGTAGGTCTGCATGAGTCAGACTATTCTTATTGATTTTGAGTTTGCCGTCCATTGTGGAAAGAACACCCACTAAACCTTTTGTAATTGAGTGTAGCCACTTTTTTCCTGGCCAACTTGAGATCCAATCATTCCCATTAAATTTAGGTTTCCCAGTTCAGTGGCTGCAGGTGATACTCTAAGGTCTGGACTGCAGAGAAGGATGATCACAGAGCTCTTCAATTACACTGGTGTCTTCTCCCAGAAGAGACTATAAACAAAACAAATGTGTTATTTATAGTCGAGGTGAAAGATATGTCTTCTAGATAACTCCGAGGATAGTTGAGTAGGTTTTAAATGACAAATCTACTCTAATATGCCAAATTCTACAAGTCTCTAAGTCCCTTCCCCTATATTAAACAAAGGGAGATTGGACATTTCCATTTCACTCACAGTGGGCAACCCATGTTTCAGCCAACCAACCAAGCTGTTAGAATCCTAACTCTCTGAGTAACAGCATTTAATATAGAATCTCTGTTTAGTAGACCCGTATCAATAAATTCATCCATACTAATGGATTTTTGTCCATATAAATTTGGAAATTCAAGTAGCTCTTTGGAGGTAAACCATTCTCCATCATGGGTCACACTTTTTCTCATCTATATGAGGCTGCTATGACTTAACTAAATTATAGGTCTATAAGCAAAGAGAGGTGGTGTGGGTGGGTCCTGAGATGAATCAGCATTATCTTCCAAGGCAACTGTCTTGGGAGGCCATTATAGTTTCCTTAGGCAATGCAGGATGAATCTTCTCAGATGGAATAGAGCTACTTCTACTAGGGATGGAGAGGCTGCCTTTATTAGGAGTAGAGGCTGTTTCTACTGGCAAAGAGTCATCAAAATTTAGGGTGTTATTCCCCCACTTCATCAGGGTCTTTCCACATGTCCTTATTCCAAGTTTCAGAATCCCATTTTTTTCCCAATTGTTGTTCTGGCCTTATGAATAGACACCCTGTGAAGCTGTGAATTCAATTTGTATTATAATTCTGCCACTGACTAGATGAGATTCTGGGTTGCCTTTAATCAGATATTAGCCCTGTGGCTACCGGACATAAAGGGCTCTTTCAAAAGAGACAGAGAAGATTTCAGGTCATTTACCAGGTGCTTAAACTGGGAACTGGAGTCCCTGAACTCATCTTTTTAATTTTTTTTCCTCCATTTTGTCCACTGACATTAGGAGCACCCAGACAATTTTGTTATATTCTTTGGTTTGACAAAAATATTTGAAAGTATATATATAGTCACCCAGATCCTTGCTTCTTGCAACTGTTTGGTTGTGAGTATCCAATGGCAATATCCTGCATATCACTATTGCCAGATCATGTCATAGACTATCAGTGTTCTCTTTACTGGAAATAGAGTCATGAGTGTCTTTAAATCTAATGAGAACAGAGAGCCAATTTCAGAAACACTAGAACCAATTCAGAAGATTCATCAGTAAGATTCTATTCCTGTAAAACCACTCTTGGTACCCAAATCTGTATTTGTCAAGGTTCTCCTGAAAAATAATACAACTCTGTGTATGGCACACAAGAAATATTAATTGTAAGGAGTTGGCTTACCTGATTATGAAAGCTATTGTGTGCAAAATTTATAGTGTGGGTGGTGGCCAAAATGGAGAATCAGGAGAGCTGATGATACAGTTCAAGTCTGAGGGTGACTAGGCAGAGAGTCAGGAAAGACAGTATTGTAGCTCTAGTCCAGATGCAGTCTGCTGAAGAATTTCCTCTTGCTCAGGGGAGACCAGACTTTTAATTCAATTCAGGCCTTCTGCTAAGTAGATGAGACCCACTATCCTCAAGGGCAATCTGCTTACTCAAAGTTCACTGATTTAAATGTTGATCTCATTCAAACCATCCCTCAAGTTGACATGCAAAATCAACCATCACAGATGTAATAGCTGCTTTTGTATATCTCACACTACCCACCCACCCCCAATTTATTCTCTGTATTTGTCACCTTAAGTATACAGTCAGTACCTTTGGAACCGCTTTTATATTTTGCAATGATCTTGGTCCAAATGTGTTTTTGTTGGGATTTCTTCCCTTGGTCTAATTCTTTGTTCAATCTTTGAGGAATTTCTTAGTGCTGCTAATCATTTGTAGATTTTTAAAAAAATTTTCCAGTAATGTTATGAATTTATTTTTTTAATCTATTTTGATACTTCAAGAGGAAAAATGTATGTAATTTCAATCATTACCTTTATCCACTCTCATTTAATTCTTGAAACACTGCATACTCTTATAATTACATGGTAGTTTACTCTACAGTTTTTCTTTATATAATTGAAATGCTCTTCTCTGACTCCCTGTGACTCTTTTTTCTCTTCAGAGTTCTATACTTGACCCTTTACTCTTTATTCAAACACTTTTTTTGCTATTTTTAAATAAGTAACTGAAAAATATCTGGAAGTTTCTTGTCATCCGCTTTACATAGGTTTTTTCTCTCTCTCCCTCTCCCTCTCTCTCTCTCTCTCTCTATATATATATATATATATTTTTTTTTTTTACCTTGTTAAAAAAAACAAAGACTCAATCGCTAGAATGTCGGCAACCTGTAAACCCACAGAACTAGCTTAGTAGCTTAGCCTAGGAATTCATATTATCAATAATATCCACTGTATTTTCTGGCCAATACAGATAGGGCTTTGTCCCAAACATAATATTGGGGAAGGGAAACATACTCATAGTTTAGGTCATCTGCCGGTGTAGATACAATAAAGTAGAACTGTGTGTATGCCTGTCTGTGTGTTGCTAAATATAGTTCAAATGTTACACCTTTTCTCAGTGGGAAGGTGGTAAGTATGTTTTGCCCAAATAAGGCCATGACTAATCTCCCTCAGAGGAACATTTCTGCTCACTAGTGGCCAGCTCATTGCAAGATATTCTTAGGGCTTACACTGATAAAACTGACCTGGACGTTGCAGTATTGCAAAATTAGGCTTCATAAGACCTCTGGTCCCTTACTTGAATATTGAATTTTCAATTGACTGTTTGTACTTCTTTGGCAACAGGCTGAACATGGCAGATAGTTTTCTTATTGAATGCCATTTCTCACTGTTTCACAACAATTGCCTAAAGTGCTACATTGAAAAGATTCTAAGGTCAAATATATACTTTTGGGAAAGAAGTTATAATCAATTAGCAATACCAATCATGGGTAACAGGAGGCACAAATAGAGAATTGATTGCTACATCCAATACAAAGTTTCACCAGACAAATTCCCTGAAAGCTAGAAATATATTGTCACACTTTCATCAAGCACCATTTCTCTTGATTTCTTCCATTGAAATTACAAATCTAAGCCCATTTAAAAATACTTACTGAACATTCTCTTAATGTTTGATTTATTTAGTTTGGTAGCAAAACCAATGCGTTTTCTGGAACACAAAACTTATATGGTTTCTCTCTTTTTACATTCTACATTTGAGGTTTCTAGACAGTAGTTAAGATTTAGTTCCTGTTTTCTAAAATGATTATTTTACTGCAATGACTCAAGCTTTCATAGAGTTTTCCATTCACAAATTTAAGTAATTTACTAAAATTTATACTAGATAATTTAGATTAAAACACTGCTATTAGAATATTAAAATAGAAGACTGAGATGGGAATGTGTCACACATAGTGCTATATCTGAGTCGAAAGTGACTGACAGAGATTGATTTTTATGAAAATTGATAAGACATGTTTAATTTGAATCACGTATGAATTCCAACACAAATTAAAGATACAATTTTTGCATGAGAGCCATTGCAAATTCACAAGTATATTAGAAAACTTTCATTTTGGTGCCATTTCCAGTATAACTTGCTGCTAAGAAAAAAACCATTTTTTTCAACATTAGAGCAAAAAGGCAGTTGTGTGACATTTTCCGTCAAATTTTATAGATGATTCATTCAATTCAATTTGGTTGAAGGGCTCCTAATAGAGGGTTGATAGATTTCTGGAAAAGGATATTGCATAGAGAGAAAAGAATAGACAATGATAAATGAAGACATGCTTCTATCTTGTAATAACTTATACTAACTCTCAATTATATTCCAATGGAGGGCACAAATAGTACAGATAATACAAGCCTGATCATTCTAAGCATGTTTTATTTGGTTTTCAAATATAATCGGAATGATAGTACACACTCTGACAAATTCATCCTGATTTTCACCTTGATCTTATCAATATTACACTATATTAATCAAATGAAAGGAAAGGTCTGGAGTTATCATGAATCATTATTTATATAATATTTAAATATAAATATAATGATATGCATTTATGTATTTATTATATATTATCCTAATAAAAGAGAACTTTCTATAACATGATAGTAAGTTGACAAAAGATCCAAATACACTTGGGTCTGGGGTGCCAATACACAAATAAAAGTAAGATTCACTTTACTTAGGCATCATAATTACCAGGTTCCAGAACTGTTAGATTTTACAGGATTTCTCTAGTTTTTTTTTTTCCTTACAGCTCTCTACTCCAGATATTTTCCATTTGAACATCTAGTACATTAATAACCTGTATCAATCTAAGAATTATATGTGTGGCTTTGCCTCAACACCGTTTAGTCATATAATTTAGTCTAGCTTCCTAGTCAGATTCCAAGCTTCTCAGGAATCTGTTAGTGAAGTAGAAATGGCTGTCAATTTTTACCTGAACATTTCAGATAAAGTTAGCCACCTTTAGTACTAGTTCAAATTTATTTCAGTTTCTTAGTTGACTGCTATTACAGTATGTCAGAAATCTAATAGAAAGCATGACTATTCTTTTTTTTTAAATATTTTTTAAACTGTTTATTTTTGAGAGCAAGAGCAAGTGAGCATGAGCCAGGGAGGTCAGAGAGAGAGAGAAAGAGAGAGACAGAATCTGAAGCAGGCTCCAGGCTCTGAGCTGTCAACACAGAGCCCGATGTAGGGCTTGAATTCATGAGTCATGAGACCATGACCTGAGCTGAAGTCAGATGCTTAACCAACTGAGCCACCCAGGCACCCTGAAAATGTACCTATTCTTAAGACTAAAATGTTTATTTTCACTAGTCAGGCCTCTTCTTTGTGAACTAATGTACCAGGGAAAGAAAATAAACGGCTGCTTCACATACATGGATTCCACAGGAAATGTTATTACATTTTGTTTCCTGGGGAGTCACAGTTTATTGGTAAGTATAAACCAGATATACAGACTAGAATATTTATTGATATAAAATATTATTTGTACTCCATCACTTTATTGTCAAATGACAATATCAGTATGTACACTTCAAGTTCTCCTACACTGTTGTATGAAAATCTCCACTTTTTATCTCCTTTGTTCATTTTTCCATATTTTTTAAAGATGCTGTAATTCTCAATTTTCAGATTACTTTTACTGAGGTAAAAAATCAACAAGCTGTACTTAAATTCTCTCATTTGCTTCTGCTCCACATTCACATATTTCTAGAAATATGTTATTATGGTCTATTATTTCCCAGTGATGATTTAGTTTGGAAAAGCAGTATTTATTATTTTTTAATTTTTAAAAAATATATCTGTAGTATGTTGGTTTTTTGTTTGTTTCAAGTTTTTATTTAAAGCCTCAGAAAAATTTAGATTGAACATTAAAAAGTTGCAAAAGTTATGAAATGGAAATAAATTGCAAAGAAATGTCATATATATATTTGATATTAAATGAAAATTGATATAAAGTAAATTTTATTCATTGATAGTTGCAAAAATCCAAATTACTCCTTTTAAATATATTAACAGTGATGTCCTAAAATTTATCAGATGTAGAGATTAATACTTACAAAGCATTATTTAGCCAGTTCAGTTTCTAGGACAGAAAGTATTTTATTTTCTCCTGAAAAGTAAAGAAGATCAGTATCTATGCTTTAAGATTAGAAAAATAAATCTTCAGAAATTAAATCTGGCAATGCTTTTACATGATTTCAATGTAACGTGTCACATTTTTTACATTAAAAAAGAGAAATATTAATAAAGTATAAAAAATTTATCTCTTGGGGCGCCTGGGTGGCTTAGTCGGTTAAGCGTCTGACTTTCGCTTAGGTCATGATCTCACGGTTCGTGGGTTCCAGCCCCGCGTCGGGCTCTGTGCTGACTGCCAGCTCAGAGCCTGGAGCCTGTTTCAGTCTGTGACTCCCTCTCTCTCTGACCCTCCCCCGCTCACGCTGTCTCTCTCTCTCTCCAAGGAAAAAAAAAAAAAAAAATTAAAAAAAAATATCTCTTAGGGTTTTGGCATAGAAAGAGTATTGTTTTTTCAGCTATAGCCTGATTACTAGGCCTTTCTTTTTATTAATTTTGACAAATAATTTAAGCACTTGTTCTCACTTGTATCTAATCTACTTTTATATTTCTGTTTTTATAAGAGATGTTTTATAAGTATACTTCATCACATTTTGAAATTAAGTATACAAAATGAATATTTATAACTATCTCAAAGCTTCTTCATTTTTTCCTTCTTCAAAATATGCTGTGGTGACTTACAGATATACTTTATAAACCATGATCTAATATTCTGGAAATAACAAAAAATCAAATAGCAAATTTGGAGTTGGGATATGAAAATAAATTATCTAAATTCTGCTTTTAAAAATGTTTAATTTTGAGAAAGAGAGAGCATGTGTGCAAATGGAGAGGCACAGAGTGAAGAGGACAGAGGATCTGAAGTGGGCTCCATGCTGATAGCAGAGAGCCCAAGGCAGGGCTTGAACCCATAAACCACAAGATTATGGCCTGAGCAAAAGTCAGACATGTAACCAACTGAGCCACCCAGGTGCCCTTAAATTATTTAAATTCTTAGAATACTCATATTAGGCAGAATTTAGTAATACCCAAAGATCATTGTAAACTTCACTGACGTGTTTTGTGATAGTATCTATATATGTATGGATGTATACATGTATCCATTTTCCTCTCTGTTTCTCTTTCCCATCTATATTCTGCCAGTTTTTCTCACTGCCATTTTTTTTCTCTTTTGGTGACTCTTAATAGTTTATATTGACACAACATATACTCAGGGAAAAACTATCACCTATCAAGTGCATAAGACAACTTAGAAAGTATAATTTGACAATAAAGGATGACAATACTTTAAATTTTCCTGTATAGTGTATCAAGAATTAATAGCTTGTTGTTTATTCTTTAGAAGCATAATGTGAAAACAGACACATTAATTAAAGCAGAAAATATTTAATTAGACCACAGTAGTTACCTAAAGTATGGGAGGCAAAGACATTACAGTATATTATGGGGAAAAATCACGATATTTTATGAAGTCTAGTGGAGTGTATGATAATGTAATTGTAAACTCCTTTACATTTAAAAGCTTTTTCTTTTTTTAATGTTTATTTATTTATTTTGAGAGAGAGAGCATGCACATGCATGAATGGGGAGGGGAGGGGAGAGAGAGAGAGAGAGAGCGAGCGAGCATCCCAAGCAGGCTCCATGCTATCAGCACAGAGCCTGAGATGGGGCTCTATCTCAGAATCCATGAGATTATGACCTGGGTGGAAATCAAAAGTTGAAAGCTTAACTGACAGAGACTCCCAGGTGCCCCTAAAAGCTTTTTCAATTATAATACCCATTTACTTGAGCCCATCAGTAATTTTTTTTAATTCTTATGGGATTTTTCATATATAAGAAGTGTATTTTAATGAACCTTTAAATAAGTGTATTCTAAATGCTAGAATCATCAATATTTTATTCCCATATTTCTTAGTCTTTCATTTCCTTCTTTTACTTCCCTTTTTAATCAAAGATACAATTTTAACATAAACATAAAATTTAATTTAATTTATAGCTAGATGAAAAGCTAACTTACATGTAGCTTATTACAGATGGACTGGCATCATTGTTCTCCATATGTTGTGATATAGTCTGTATATATAATTTGTGGTCAAATAACATGAACTTACAATTCTTTAGTATTTGAAATCTATATTCAGTTTGAACAAGTATTCTTCTAGCACTTGGTTAAATGCCTAAACCATGATGATGCACAGTGGTGTCTCTTTAATACAATTTAAAGAGAGCATACCTGTTACTATGTTGCAGCCAAATTTGTTTTAAAAATTAACTTGAAATAAATTGGTCTTTTTCTAGAAAGGATATGATTGATTGATTGATTGATTTAATTATTTTGGCCGATAAGCTTTGTGTTTGTAAACATAAACTGATTGAAGGAAAGGTCATCAACTAATGCATTTCGCCCTATTAGATAAATGAAAAATTCAGAACTAAAGAATGCTTATTTTCCATGTCCTTTCCTGCAACACACAGATGTGTCTCTTTTACCCTAGAGTTAAAAGTCTCTTCTTTGAAGTATTTCTGCACTCTACCAAGCCTTTTACTCTATTTTCAAAGTACACACAATCCTTTATTCTGTAGTGTCCTTTAGCCATTTTGAAATAAACATAATAACTTGAATTCATATACTGCCTAGCAGGCACAAACCCCATGGCATGCCATAGATATTAATTAAAAGAATTGCATGAGCCATATGGTGATATGCACTATTTCAACAGCAGAATTACCATCTTTAAACACAAAGACTCCTAGGAAATCTAGGCCCATAGCCATTATATTTAGAATTTTATTGGGTTTCAACTGGCAGACAGACTCATCTAACAACATAGAACAAAACTGAATTTATGATTTTGCCTTCTAAGTCTACATTAATGATATCAAGGGCTCACACTTCTCCATAGGGTGCTCTTTGTCTTATGGATTAATTCTTTTTCAATACTATCACTAGATTTGAATCATTCATTTTATGTTATATGTAGCTTTCTTCATATAAAAAATATTTCAAAGTTAACAAAAAACTTCTTGTTATTCTATACTATGAAAACTAGTATAAAATATATTTTGCCAAATATAAATTATCTCATTTGTAATTTTATAATGTTATAGATAAATGATAACCCCTTCTTGCCTTAATCATCTTATGCAGATGTTAGCATAAGATATTTAGCAAACCATTTTCTCCATGTTCTAATAGATACGAGTAAAAGGAGGATTTAAGTTTTTATTTAAATTCCAGTGAGTTAATATACAGTGTAATATTACTTTCAGGTGTACAATATAGTGATTCAACACTTCCATACAACACCCAGTGCTCTTCACAGGTGCTCTCTTTAATCCCCATCACCTGTTGTTCCCATCCCCCAACCTGCCTCCCCTCTGGTAATCATCTGTTTGTTCTGTATAGTATAGTTAAGAGTCTTGGTTTGCTTCTCTCTCTTTTTTTTCTTCCTTTGCCCATTTGTTTTGTTTCTTAAATTCTACACATGAGTGAAATCATATGGTATTTGTCTTTCTTTGACTGACTAACTTTGCTTAGCATTGTACTCTCTAGCTCCATCCATGTTATTGCAAATGGCAAAATTTCATTTTTTATGACTATAAAAATAGAAAAACCTTAATTCATACCCATTTGTGAAATAACTTTCTTGTTTGTTTTCTTACCTAATCTTATGTTATTTCCCCTCGGATGTGTTTAGAAAACAAAACAAAATAAACAGAAATGATTTTTTTTTCAAAGTTATAACAAGCCAGAGGCAGTTACATGTTGAGGAGGCACATCATTTTACCTTTTATATTTTTTCCCTTCAATAAACCTAATTTTGCATGATAGATAATAACTAAAATTCAGTGAACAATGTGTCTGGCATATTACTGAACTCTTTACATATGATCTTATTTAATATTCAAGGCAATGCTATAAAGTGGGATAGGCTTATAAATTAGAAATCTAGAAGACAGAGAATTAAAGCATTTTGTCTATGGTCACATAATAGATGATAGATAGATAGATAGATAGATAGATAGATAGATAGATAGATATAGATAGATAGATAGATAGATAGATAGAAGAGAGAGTTGAAATAAAGAAGAAAGGAGGGAAGGAAGGAAGGAAGGGAAGGAAGGAAGGAAGGAAGGAACGAAGGAACGAAGGAAGGAACGAGGGAAGGAGGGAAGGAAGGAGTGAAGGAGGGAAGGAAGGAAGGGAGGGAAGGAAGGAAGGAAGGAAGGAAGGAAGGAAGGAAGGAAGGAAGGAAGGAAGGAAGGAAAGAAGAAGGATAAAAGACTCTTTAGTATTTGTTGTTGTTAGCTTTGTTTGTTCGTTTTTAGTGTCCTACCACTGGAGGACATCCAGCAACTCTAGTCCTACATACTGTATGTCAATAGGGCTTTGCTAGTCACCCCCTTGGTTTCACTATATTCAAAAAACTCCTAAGGGCAGGACCAACCTCACCAAGAACTACTGCCTTTTGGAAAAGAATTCAATACATTGCAAGGCTTTTGTTTCTGTCCTCTCTTCAATGGTCATTTTTAGGATTTCAGTGGTATGTAATCAAGCAAAACCAAAATACTAACGAATTCCCAACTGAGTAAGTAGTTCCTCTTTAACTGTCCCAGGCAGTGGCACTCGCCCCCTCCCCCCTTTGAGACCCACACAGTGTTGTTCACACTGCTCCCATAGCACTTTTCTACCTGCCCGTAATTCACGTTTGTACTTCTGTCTCCTCCATTAGAACAGAAACAAATTCATTGACTTTCACTTTTTTGTTTTCCCTAAGAACTAAAAATATTTTGTAATGTTTCAACCTCTTTTTAAAAAATATATTTCCTGTGGTGGAAGTGGCACATAAGTGGCAAGTAACATGTAAGAAACTGTAAGTTTGGCATTTGTACGCATCCAGTAAACTGTCACTACAGTCAAGTTAGAGAACAAATCTATCAGACCAAAACGTTTGTTCATTCCTCCCTCGTGCTCCTCCACATGCCACTCATTCCGAGGCAACCACCAAACTGCTTCTTGTCACTGTATATTGGTTTGCGTTTTCTAGAAATACATACATAACAAGCTATACTATATGTACTCTTTTTGTCTGAATGATTTCATTCATCATAGTTATTTTGAGATTCATCCCTATTGTTTAATATATCACTAGCTCATTTTTTTTAAATGATGGATTGCATTCCATTTTCTGGATACAATATACTTTGCTTTTTCATTCCTTATTTGATGAATATTAAGCTTATTTTCCCGTTGTGGTTAGTAACCTTGTATCCTGCAACTTTGCTATGTGAGGAAGCCACCTGTAAATTATGCTATTATTCGTTGAATATAATCTTTTATTTTATTTTGCTGCTTTTATTTTTTAAAAAATTTTGTTTTTCTCATATTATACTAAACATACATTATAAAATATTTAGATTAGGAGTGCATGGAATTTTAGTGTAATGGAAAGAACTCATGGCTTATTTACAAAGAACTTAATGGTTATTTATTTTTGAGAGAGACAGAGAGAGAGATAGAATGTGAGTGGGGGAGGAGCAGAGAGAGAGAACAAAATACTAAAATTATTTTGTAATGTTTCAACCTCTTTTTAAAAAATATTTATTTATTCTCAATAACCATAGTTTAATGTTTTACTCTAAATGAAATTTGGTATACCAACACCTTATTGATTTCCCACTAGGGCTTCTAGAAACTTCTTTACATTATACATTTTGATAAAATGTCTTATGAATTTGTACTTCTTATCCATCAGATGCTAATCATTATCAAAAAGTGTTCTAAGGGGAAGAATAAAATCTGATTAATTTATTCAGTAATAGGCAGAAAATTTTCACTCTTTTACCTTATTATAATCTCTTCTTCATATAATGCAATATTTTTATGAAAGCAAGCAGTTAGTGTAACCTCAGAAACTAATCTTATTTAATAATCTTGGAAAAAAGTTCCCAAATTTCTAGATTTCTAGTCATTGTCATATTTAAAATGGACTTTTTGATTGGCATTCAATTCAATTAAAAAAGCTTTTAATGCGGGGGGTGTCTACCATGTATCAACTAACTTTTATATACTGGGGAGACAAGAAGAACAATAAATGGAGAGTACACTGTACTTTAATACTAATATGTTTTTCTTAAACACTTAATAAATCAAAATTAAATTATTTACAATATCATTTTGTAATGATGTCATTTCCTTAAAAACATGATTCAACATTATTTCACAACAGTATCCTGCTTCTTGTTCATCTCTGTCACACTCTATGTTACATTTCTACAAACTCAGTAGCTTCTTTTCATGTTAGTTTTCTGAAGGAGAACTTGATAGATTCAGATGAAGGCAGTGTAGCTAGCAAAGTGTAAAATAGAGTGTGTCAGTGGCCATGTCAAAACAAAATATCATAAACAATGGCTGAAGTGGATACATCTTTAATTATTTATTAAGATTAAAAAGTCCAGTATTTACACTTTAAGGCATGGTCCAAGTGATCATAATCATTACCTCTCCACTAGCTTCACTTCAATCTTCTAGAATGTATCTATAAATATGAAAGTCATGAAATGGTATTGATTAGACAGGAAAGTATTCTCACAAAAAAAAGGTGTTATTAAACATAATTTAAGTATAATATTCATCTCTTCTCACATTTTAAAAACAAATACTTAATTCCTTAGCAAAGTTTAGCAATCAGTAATTCACTTAGCAAATTTATTATGATACAGTTGTTTTAAGGTAGGCTTTAAAAAGTTGGAAGTTTCCCTTGCCAAACTTATTAGCCAAAGCTTATGGTTTCGGATTCATATGTACTAATTTAAATGTCATAGATGACGATCTGGACTTTTAGCAGTTTGAAATGCTGTTAAAATGGTAATACATTATATTAATTTGCCCATTTCTGGCACCTAGTCTTAGGGAAAAAAAAAAAAGCTTCCTATTCTTTTATCTCCTATGGGAGTTCAGATTTCTGAAGAAAGAAAACCATTAGGCTATTAGATCAGTCTCCACATGGAACAGAGGATTTCACTTTCCCCAAAATAAACCTAGATGAAGTATTACCTGTAGGCTTCCATTATGAGTCTTGAATGGAGAAAGACTCCTCTGGAATTTTTAAGGAATAACATCTGAGCAAAGAAGTCAAAATATTTAATAAAAAAGCAAGTGCAACTTTGTGGATTGAATCATGTGAGTGGACTCTGTTATAGCTTGAATCATAGTCTCCAAAAGTTATGATGTTTTAAGCCCTAAAACCTCAGGATATGACCTTTTTTGAAAATAGTGACATTGCAGATATAAGTAGCTAAGATGAGATCATACTGGAGTAGGGTAGGCTTTTAACCCAATGTGACTGGTATATAAAGAGGGAATATGATGTGAAGACAGACACACTGTGAGAATGCCATATAAATATGGAGGCAGAAATTGGAGAAATACATCTATAAGCCAAAGAACACCTGGGGCAACCAGAAGCTGGAGAAAGCAAGGAAAGACCCTTCCATATTGGTTTTGGAGGGAAGGTACCCCTGCCAACACCTTGATATTGAACCTCTGGCCTCTGGAACTGTGAGATAATAAATTTCTGTTATTTTAAACTTCCCAATTAGTTTTACTTTGTTACAACAGCTCTAGGAAACTGATAGAGAACTATACACATTCTACTTCAAAGAGATTCCTTTCCCCAGTATGGTATTGGAGTAATCAGTACCTTTAATTTTTACCCTTAAAATGGCTTGCCTCAGCCATTCTTCCTACCTCTCCAGAAAAAGTAGGTATAACTGATATAATGAGTCAACTGACATAACTCATGATTCACTCCTCTGACTTCTAAATTTCTAGCTATTACTATCCCTGTATACATTGAATGTTTTCACTATCAACCATACCATATCCCAATTTTTATTTATTTTTATTTTCTATTGAGTGGGTGTTGTGGTTATACAACCTCACTCCACCAACCTTAGTCCTAGACTAAAGTGGTCTAGAAACCTTAGACAAAGGTTTCATAGTCCTTCTTCAACAAGGCAGTGTGCTGTTTTTCAAGGCAGAAAAAATGGGTTCTCATGCACAATTTGCCAGAAAATAAATTCACTCAAAGTTAATAATAAGTAGACTTTCTACCCATCCCTAACATTCCAAGTTGTACACAGTCAAGTATGTAAGAAACTCGACTTAGTTCAAAATGATCATTTATTAGTCCTGCTGCAATCACCTGGAAAATAGAATGAAACCATTTAGTGCCCACTTCAATATCTCATAAACAGCCTCTTCTGTATCCTATTAGATTAACATCCTCATGATGTAGTTGAATGGCATTCTAATCTCTCACATATTCTTTAAAATTGACTGAGTATATTTACGACCTACACAACATGCTACCTTCCATTATGAGCAAAACATGACTTCCTCTTTGACGAAAAACTGCCAATGGATGAGGACAAAAAAAACATAATTAAATACAAAACAGAATGTATTGAGAAATTCAGGAACAAGTGTAACACAAAGCAACAGTTTCATTGGGAGCTTAGGGAGAAGGTACAGCTAAGGATTGATCCTGGTCTTAAAAGAAAGATCAAATTTTAACAAGGAGAGATGGGTATATAGAATTTTACATACAAAACAGACCATGAGTAAAGTAGTAGACATATGGAATAGGAATAATAATATAAATTTATTTAATCCATTCAAAACCAGAATTCTATTATCTAATATTCCTAACAGTTATACAGGTAGATCTATTATTTTGTCTGTAAACATGAGGCAAATGAAGCCAATTAATTTGCTGAAGTTTATGTGAACATATTTTTAAGGTACAGAAAGAGTTCAGGTTTGACTAGACTTCTGATTATAGAAGAAACAAAAAATCAAAAATAAAAGATAAGATATAAGTCTTGCTGTGAAGGCAAAGATTTAACTTGATAAGTAATTGAACATCATTGAATGCTGTTACACATGGCTATGACAAAATTCAATTCCTGCTTAGAAAAGATTAATATAGTATCTACTTTGAGTTTAAAAAATAAGAATTTAAGAATAGAAGATCAGTTGGGACACTGGGTATCTCTTTTTCCATTGTCACTGCCTTACGCTTACACTGGATCAACATGGACTACAAAAAATAAACTCAGAACTGATCTCTCTAACTGTAATTTTTTTCTTTCTCTGATATATACTCCCCATATTGTCACCAGAGTAACCTTTGTCAAACACACATACCTCTGTGCAACTCCTCTGTTTTAATATTTTCAATGGCTTGTCATCACATTCAGGAAAAAAAAAAAAAAAGATAATCCTCAGTATGGATTTCAGACTCTTTATAATTTAAATAGCTTCCCAGGCCTTTTCTTCACTGCTTTCCAATCTCCAATCCTCACACCATCTCTATATTTAAGTACACCAACTAGCTGTTTCCAAATTTACACCCTTCTGTGTCACAACACTTTACATATTCCACAAGCCTAAAATGTTTCTTCCCAAATTCCTTATTTAATAAAAGTTTTCCATCTTTAAAGACCATCCCAATTTCACTGCAGCCCCCGTTCAGGGAGACATTCCATTCCCTACCTTTAATTTAGCATATCTACCATCTATTATTATGAAATTTGTCACATTTTATTTGAATTATTTGTTTTATGTCTGTCTTCTGCAGCTGACAAATACCTAGAAACAAGGCACAAAATTCTGTGCTGATGATTAAATGTTGGAAAATTTTCCCTATCAATAAACATACTCTGCTCAGCTTATATTATATTTTAGCCAGGAATAAAGGAAGCAAACTCCAATTTCCCTGAGCATTTCCAAAAGAGGATGACATTTCAGGTCATACTGATCACCAGACACTCATTGGCAGTCCAGTTAGGCAAAGTCCACATAGTAGCAAAGTAATTAGTCACCAATATAAAGAAAATGATCAATGATATATGACATTTTCATTACAGCGTGTATTTATGAATACTTTGAAAATGTAAAATCATCCCTATTTCTTTAACATTAGGACAAATTCAGCAGGAACTCTGGAAAAGTGGTGCATTTGGAGTAAGATCTCATGGAAATGGGTTTACCAGGTCAGGCCCAGGTTGGGCTGATTTTCAGGATTTGAGAAAACATTTACTTAGAGGAACAAATGAAAATAATAGTTGAGAAGAAGAGTGAAGTTTGCTATTAGTTTGAACTTTATCAGGTGTTGAGTCTGAGAGAAGTATTCAGAACAAGGCAAGAATCCACATTCAAGAAGGATGAAGCAAAATAGCAAAAGTAATTTGCCAAAAAGAAAGTAAAAGCAACAGTAGTTGTACTTACAGAATGCTCTTGTGTTTGAAGGTACATGTCAGTTATGTTAAACAGAACATCCCTTTGAAGCTAGTATCTTGAGATGCCACACTGAAATGCTTCCTTATTTTTTAAACAGAGAAATCACACACAAACACACACCAGTTATTTAAAATTATGTAAACTATATAGTAAAATTTAAAAATTCATGAGAGATACTACCAAATGATAATAAAACCCAGGATCTGTTTATTAAATAACAGATTGGATAGTTGAGGTTATTACCTTGCATATGATCAACATCATTTAAGGCATTTATTCTAAGCTTATTTGTTATACATGTACTTTATGTATCTACTAAATTACTGACTCCCAGTTTAAAAAAAAAAAAAAGAAAGAAACTGAAAGGGTTTGGAGGTATTAATGATGCTTCAAACACTGAACCATATACTCCCTTCTTAACAAGAGGTTCAGTCTGATATTGCCTTTAAATGAGAAAATGCATGTATTTTTGTTTAAAAATGATAGCATGCACCTCTTTTACTCATGAAATACATAATAGTTTTTAGAATAAAACATGTATTTGTCACAATGTATAAATACATACATACTTACTTTTTTGGCAAACTTTCAGCATTTTTTTCATATCAAGGAAAAATATCAGAAAACAGGGAAAGTAGAATATAAACTGTCTTACTCTTTGCTTAAGTTGTAACCATTCTCAGCCTATTAATATTTTTTTTTCTTTTTGCAGAAGTGTCCTACTCTTCCTGAACACCTATCCATTCTCACCTTTATTATATCCCATCACCTTTACAATCATCACCTATACAAACTATAATGAGCTCTAGTTCACTGTACAACATATTGTCTCTAGCCTAGAATGTCCTCTGACTTCATCTGAATAACACCAACTTGCTCTCAGCAAGAATTCACACACTCTGGAAATCCTTCCCCTTTCACCTATGATTCAGGCAAATAGTTGTCTTATGTGCCCTCATGTCTGTGCTTATCCACATAATTACATTGCACTGATCCCTGGGTTATTTGCATGTTAGATATATAACTCTCCCATTTATCTTTGTGGAGCATAAGAACCAAAAGAGGGTTTTCAGAGCTGGGGAAAATGTCTGATGTGGAATTGGCAGTCAATTAATGCATTGAATAAATAAAGACAATAGGAGATATATAGCTGGTTGAAATTAAAGGTGTCACATAGGTTAAGAATAGAAAAAAAGGCAGCACCCTCAAGTCCCTCTCTGCAAACCCATTAGTATGCTGTTTAACTAAAGAGATAAGAGAAATGTTTTCAGAGTTGGGTATTCCACTTGCTACTAGCACCAAGTCAAGATCAACTTTATGTAAATTTTCTGTGTTTTGGCTTATAAGTCTGGCTCATTCATCTTCAACTATCTTTACTCTCCTGCCTTGGTTGAGAAAAACTACTTATTCAGACCTGAGGATTCTTGCCGTAAGAAGCTGGATTAAAAATGACACAAAAAGTGTGTTGGAAATTGCCTTTATCCAAACTTTTCAAGAGGTCGCCTGGTCAAAGGTCAAGCATCTAAAATACATGACGTGCCCAGTAATTTAGTAAAAGGAAATATTTTAGATAGGATTTAAATCTTTTTTATTAAATAGTTTGGATAATGAATTATTCAGTATTTTGTATATGTATGTCACCTGTCTCTAAAACTTTTATTCTATCTGACCTTTAGGGGGATATTGTTTACTTAGCATCTTACTATGTGCCAGGAAATTTTCCACTAAAGCCTCTGTATTTAAATTTCCTCTCTCTCTGTCTCTGTCTCTGTCCCTGTGTCTCTCTTTCTGTCTCTTTCACCTCTGCAATTTTTTTCATCTAAGTCCTTGCTAAATTCAGAACTAGTAACACCATCCTCTGGATTAAAAAGAACTCCAATGACACACCATTGCTTATAGCAAAAATAAGAACATTTTTTTCTGTAAAGAGCTAGATAGTAAATATTCTTTTATGTTTTACAAGTCAAAAGGCAAAATAATGATATTTTTAGGTAATTACATAACAAGAGAGAAAAAAGGTTCTGTAATTTCTTATAGGTGATACTTAAAAATAATAATTATAATAGGTATCTTTTTATAAGGGAATGGATTTGAAGGAAGTAAAAATAGGAGCTAAAAATTAGTGTTCCCCAATATCAAGTTGATTATAATTGTTTGTCTGTAAATATGGTTCTCAGCTTGTGTTCTGTATAGTACAATAACAGGCAGAGGACAGAATTTGGCCTATTAGCCATTCAAACATGGTTCAGTGGCACACAATCTTTTAAAAGGTATTTTCTGCCCATCTTTCTAACCTCATTCCCATATTTCTTCATGTCTTGTCATCTGTGAAACTAATGGTTAGGACAAAATATACATTTTGTGATGCCTGAGGAGCTAAGATGGTGGCATAGTAAGAAGACCCTAGATTTGTCTCGTCTCTTGAACAAAGCTAGATAACTATCATGTCATCCTAAGTATCCAAGAAGTCAACATGAGGACTGACAGAACAAACTGCACAACTAGAGGGAGAGAAGAGGCCACATTGAGGAAGGTAGGAAGTGCAGAGATATGGCTTGGGGGAGTAACAAATCACAGATGCTGTAGTGGGGAGGGAGTCCTGGTCATGGAGAAAGGTAAGAGAATGGAACACGCAGGAATGCACACAATGAGAACAGTTCCCCAAAGCCACTGGTGGGGAAAAAGGGGAAGGGTGATTTTCATGAGACTTTGCAACCAATCAGGCTCTAAGACTTGAGCTTTAAAGGTTTGTAAGTTTGACTGGGATAGAGACCTGAGGGCACTGCTGTACACCTGGTGAGAAAGCCAGCAAGCAACCCCAAGCAGACAGCATGATTTAAGGATTGCCCAAGGTGCATGAGGAGAGACTTCACTTTTCTTGCATCTTTGAGAGGTGTCTTTCACTCCCCCTCCCTTCAGCATAAGAGCAGAGACACCTGCTGAGGGCAGCTAAGTCAGTTACTGGTTGATTAGCCTGCTTTGGTCCAAATCTCATGCCCCTGCATCCTGGCATGACTGCCTTTCTCAGTCAACTTACATCCATCACAGAGTGGTGAGACCCACCCCTAGAAGACCAGCACAGGCAACCCCTCCACATGAGGTCCCTAAAGTTTGGAGCTTTAAAAGTCAGCAGGCCTGGCTGAGATATAGTCCGAAGTGCATGCACTGTTCCAGGCAGGCAAGTAACCTGGAGACAAACAGCATAAAAATAGCAATTTGAAAAATGTCTGGGATAGGGGTGCCTGGGTGGCTCAGTTGGTTAAGTGATTCGTGGGTTTGAGCCCCTCATCAAGCTTAGAGCATAGAGCCTATTTCAGATTCTGTGTCTCCCTCTCTATCTGCCCCTCCCCTGCTCACACCCTGTCTTTCTCTGTCTCAAAAATAAATAAATATTTTTAAAAAATGCCTTGTATGCCCAAGGAGAAATTATTTGCTCTTCTGGGAGTGCTTCCCCGAGAGCAGCAAGCACGGACTCTGAGCTCCAGAGACAAAGAATCTGGCTGGTGCCATTCCCCCTCACCCCCAACCCCTTCAGCATAAACCATCTTCAGTAAAAAGCACTGTACCATCACTGGCTGCCTAACCTGCTTACACAAAGTCCTGCCTCCCTGTGCTCTGCTGGGATTGCTTTTCTTGGGCAAATGTGCCTATGGACCAGCTCAGTGGGCCCCTTCCCCCAGAAAACTAACACAAACCCCTGCACACACCATGTCTACCAACCATACAGCTCTGCAAGACTTCAGTTCTAGTGGAAGTAGCATCAGGTCTCATTTAAGAAGCAGACTAGAACACACCTAGTTAAAACTCACACACTGTGGCCAAGGTCCAAACACACCCCACTGCAGGCAAAGAGAAACTCTGCCAACAACTGACCTGAGGGATAGAACAGCCAAAGCACAGCAGCAGAGTGCCTACAACACATAACAGAGACACTCCCTGAAGCTCCATGCCCTGGACATATATGACCTTTTCTTTATAAAGTCATTACAGCCAAGAACAGGAAACTTAACAGGCATTTGTAATACAGAGAAGAAGATAGAGACCTAGACAAAATGCCTAGATGGAGGAATCCATCCTACAAGAAAGAAAAAGAAAAGATCATAGCCAGAAATCTAATTGAAGCAGATACAAGTAATCTGACTGATGGAGAATTTAAAACAACAGTCATAAGGATAGTCATTGGCCTTGAGAAAATCATGGAAGTCATCAGGGAGACCCTTACTGCAGAGATAAAAGAGTTACAAAACTATCAGGCAAAAGTGAAAAATGCAATAACTGAGATTTGAAACTGACTGGAGGTAATGATCACAAGGATGGAAGAAGCAGAGGAATGAATAAGTGATATAGTAAATAGAATTATGGAAAATAATAAAATTGAACAAAAGATAGAAAGAATGATGATGAATCATAAGAGTAGACTTAGGGAATTCAGTGGCTCCATAAAATGCAATAACATTTGTATCAAAGGAATCCCAGAAGAAGAGAGAGAAAAGGGGACAGAAGGTTTATTTGAGGAAATAACACCTGAAAACTTCCCTAACCTGGTGAAGGAAACAGACACCTAAATCCAGGAAGCACAAAGAACTCCCATCAAAATCAACAAAAGTAGACCAACCCCATGATGTATTGTAGCTAATTGGAAAATGTAGTGATAAAAAAAATCCTAAAAGCAGCAAGGCAAAAAAAAAAAAGTCCCTAACTTATAAGGGAAGACCCATAAAGTTAGCTCCAGAGCTCTTCACAGAAACTTAGCAAGCCTGAAGGCAGAGGCATGATATATTCAATATGCTGAATGGAGAAAGTCGGCAGCCAAGAATACTCTATTATTGAACAAAGCTATCATTCAGAATAGAAGGAGAGAGATTTCCCAGACAAACAAAAAGTAAAGGAGTTCATGATCACTAAACCAGCCCTGCAAGAAATATTAAAGAGGACTCTGAGTGGGAAGGAGAGACCAAAAGTGACAAAGACTAGAAAACAGAAAATCTCCAGAAACAATGACAAAAGTAGTAATAAAATAGCATAAATACATATCTATCAATAATTACTCTGAACGTAAATGAACCAAATGCTCCAATCAAAAGATATAGGGTACCAGATGGATTAAAAAAAACAAAAACAAAAAATAAGACCCATCTATATGCTGCCTACAAGAAACTCATTTTGACCTTAAGACACTTGCAGATTGAAGGTGAGGGGATGGAGAAACATCTGTCATTCAAATGGATGTTGAAAGAAAGCCAGAGTAGCAATATTTACCTCAGACAAACCAGACTTTAAGCCAAAGACTATAACAAGATGTGAAGGGAGCTGTATCATAATAAAGGAAACTATCCAACAAGAAGAACTAGCAATTGTAAATATTTATTCCCCTAACTTGGAAGAACTCAAATATACAAAAACAATTAAAAACAACCATAAAAGAACTCATTGATAATAATACAAAAATTGTAGGAGACTTTAATATCATACTTACATCAATAGACCATGTAAGCAGAAAATCACCAAAAAAAAAAAAAAAAAAAGGCTTTGAATGGCACACTGGAACAAATGGACTTCGCAGATATATTCAGAACATTTCATCCTAAAGCAGCAGTATATACACTCTTTTCAAGTGCACATGGGACATTCTCCAGAATAGATCACATACTAGATCACAAATCAGGCCTCAACAAAGTACAAAATGATTCACATCATACCCCGACCACAGAGTTCTGACCACAACACTATAAAACTTGAGGCCAACCACAAGAAAAAATTTGGACAGACCACAAATACATGGAGGTTAAAGAGCTCCCTACTAAAGAATGAATGTGTCAGCCAGGAAATTAAAGAATAAATTTAAAAATACATTGAAACAAATGAAAACATGGCAGCCAAAATCTTTGAGCTGCAGCAAAAGTGGTCAGAAGAGGGAAGTATATAGCAATACAGGTGTACATGTAGAAGCAAGAAATACACAATTTAACCTTATACCTAAGGAGTTAGAAAAATAATGACAAATGAAGGCTAAAGCCAGCAGAAGAAAGGAAATAATAAAGATTAGAGCATAAATAAATAGTGTAGAAACTAAAAACAAACAGGAGAACAGATCAATGAAATCAGGAGCCGGTTCTTTGAAAAAATTAATATAATTGATAACCTGCTAGCCAAACTTATCAAAAAGAAAAGTGAAAGTACCCAAATAAATAAAATCACAAATGAGAGAGGAGAAATAACAACCAACACTACATAGATACAAACAATCCTAATACAGTATTATGAAAATACATGCCAACAAATTAGGCAATCTGTAAGAAATTCTTCCAGATTCCTAGAAACATATAAACTATTAAAACTGAAACAGAAAGAAATAGAAAACTTGAACAGACCAATAACCAGCAAAGAAATTAAATCAGTAATCAAAAAATCTCCTAGCAAACAAAAGTCTAGTTCTAGATGGCTTCACAGGAGAATTCTACCAAACAATGAAAGAAGAGTTAATACCTATTCTTCTCAAACTGTTCCAAAAAAATAGAAATGAGAGGAAAGCTTCCATACTCCTTCTACGAGGCCAGCACTACCCTGATTCCAAAAATAAAGATCCTACTAAAAGAGAGAACTACAGGCCAATATTCCTGATAAACATGGAAGCAAAAATTCTCAAAATACTAGCAAATCAACTCCAACAATACATTAAAAGAATCATTCACAATGATTAAGTGGGATTTATTCTTGGGCTGCAAGTGTAGTTCAATATTCTCTAATCAATCAATATGATACACTACATTAGTAAAAGAAAGGATAAGAACCATATGATCCTCTCAGTAGATACATTTCGTGGTGAGTGAGATTTAAACAATTGAGGGGTTGTGAGAAGGGAGGTTTTTTTTTTTTGAGAAAAATAAGATTCCAAGTAGGTATGAAGGTGCATGTTTACTTGGAATGCATATGTTAGGCACAGAGAATATTAAAACTTTAAAAAAATTATTACAAATAAGAGAAGCATCACAAAATCTATGAAATAAACTAATGTTATATCTTCATGTTATAATTCAAGGTGAGGTTATGTGTTGAACAGCAAGGGCCCTTGAAAACCATTCCTACACCAAGATGACTGGCAATAACTTAGCAATATGTACAAGTGGTTTCAAAACGCATAAATATGTCCAAAGTCAAGCAGTGTATACCCACTCCAGATTCCATTAATCAAATAAAGAAATAGCAGTTGCCCCTTCAGTGCAACATGACATGAGGGAAAGTATCACAGAGAAGTTAGAATAGAGAGTGACAGTGGTCCAAACTGGTTATATCCAAAATATATCAATTTTGTTATTAAAAAAATATATATATGACACATTCTGTGTGTTATCTCCTGGGTTCTTAGAAGAAGCCTATGTTAGTGAGGATGCCTGAAACATGGGGATGTGGCTCATGACAAATATATTTCTACATCTTATCTAACAATTACAAATTGTAGACACTCCATAAATATGCCATATATTTCCTGCCATGCTGTCTTTGTGTTTGCTTCTTTTTCTGCTTTCAATTTGTGTCTGTTTCAAAATTTCTATACTTTAACACTGAGTTCAACTGTTTAATCCCATACAAGTTTCAGGTATTATTCTTAGGCTTTAGGAATTATTCTGATGTTATCATAACATGTTTTATTTCCCGACTCTATTACTCTATTTGTTTATAGTTTTCATGGTTCTGAGAACATAACATCTACTCTGTGACTATTGTTGAGAATTAAGTATGAAAGCAAAGAGAAAAATCAATTGAAAACAGAATTGAATTTATCACAAAGTTTCCTATTTAATATCTGAATGACACTGTTACCAATGTCTCTCTGTGAATTTTGATAATTTAGTGTTTTGTTAGGTTTTAGAAAAAATATTTTCTCTAGAAATAAGTATATGCAATATTCTATTAATATATAGGGAATATATGCCTTCTATTGACGATTTTTAGAGGAACTTTTTTTTTTCAGAATGGCAAGTTGAATGTTGTTTTTAATCTAATTTACATGCAGCCTACAATGTACTAATGTGATGAATCTAATGTTATATTTAGTTAGTTCTCTGGTGTTTTTCTAATCAAGTTGAGAGACTTTCTGCAATTTTATAAATGTGATTTGGCAATTGGAAAAAGTAGTTCATCAAATTTGTTTCCAAAATATGTAACTTCATTAAAACTGTAGAAATGATTGTATTTCTATATTAAAACATGTGCAAATGAGAGAATTGTGCTTTTTTACAAGACTTTTGTCACTTACTTTTTATAATGAATTTCACTTTTACTAACTAGATTGAGACGTGGTGAAATAAGTCTATTAAATTTCTTCAAATTATAAATACTTCAATATATAATATTACCAATGGCTAGAATTTATTGATTAGTAAACAAAAGATGGTTAAGAAATATTATTTATATTTCTTACAGTAATCCTATCATGATTATCTCCACTTCAAAGATCTAAAATTGAGATTTAAAAAGATTAGATAATTTGTCCAGTTCACACAAATCATAATTAGAATAACAAGAATTTTAAAAATCCAAATGTGATACCTTGGCTTTTGAGCATAATTCTTTCTGGAGACATGTTTGTAATCCAAAGCACTTTTATATCAAAGTGAATTTCCCCTTAAGAAATAATGGAAACTTAGATGATTCGTTCTACAACAAATAGGCAAATTAACCTGCACTTTCCTTTGAAAACCTTCGTGGCTGGTGTGAAGGGGACAAGCGAGGGGAAGGTTATTATGTAGGATGACTTTCACTATCACTAATAGAATCACTGCTATCTATTGGCTCAATGGAATCTTTTTCTTTTCATGCAGCTTTAACAAGAAACCTATCCAGACACTTGCTTTTGCCTCCCTTTGAGAATTTCACAGAAATGTGTCATTACATTGTTGTTAGATAGATTCATTGCTTGCATTGCCCCAGTCTTATTTGGGTGGTGCTTTTCTACAAAATTTAGCACTGTTTCCCACATTTTTCACATCTTCCTAATTTTATTTGAAGTGAGGGATTTGTCTATCTTTTTCTCCTCCTCCTCTGCAGTGAGAGAAAGAGAGAGAGAAGAATCATTGGCTCAGTTATGATCATGTGACATTTGGTGTCACATACTACTCATATTGCAAGTACTACTCCTATTGCTTGTTTATCAAGTTAAAATTTATTAGAAATGTTTGCTTGTCTTGCAGAAACTAGTTACTCACAATCCAAGATTTTACTGTATTTGTATTCATTAAGATATACTTATGCCTTATTCTTATATTTTAAATATACTTAAATATGTTTATATCTTAAAATATAAAATATGCCTCCTTCAAACAGACTCCCTATATGTCAGACATTTATTGTGTGTGGAGTGTGTTCGTGTGTGTGTGTGTGTGTGTGTGTGTGTGTGTGTGTGTGTGTATTCATTTATATGTATGGAAATAGGTAAAAGTAAATGTAAGAAGTATTACAACTTCTACTTGGTTGCTGGAAAGAATAAGTACTTTCTTCTTCCTCAGGTTTACAGTCTAGGAGTCTAGAACACTCAAGATCAGTAACAAATGGGAGCACCTGGGTGGCTCATTCGGTTAAGCATCCGACTTCGGCTCAGGTCATGATCTCACAGTTCGTGGGTTCGAGCCCTGTGTCAGGCTCTGTGCTGACAGCTAGCTCAGAGCCTGGAGCCTGTTTCATATTCTGTATCTCCCTCTCTCTCTGACCCTCCCCTGTTCATGCTCTCTCTCTCTCTCTCTCAGAAATAAATTTTTAAAAAAACATTAAAAATTTAAAAAAAGAATCAAGAACAAAGGGATATCCAGTAAATTAATTCATAAATATGCATTTCTCAATTTACACCTTTTTATCCCATTGCTATCCTATAATCACATTTGGTTAAGGGAAGACATGATTCTTAGACCCCAGACAAAGTCAGATTTGCTTAAGATAGTTTGGCCTAACTATTGACTTAAAACAAGAAACTCAACTTCTCAAGATCCTCAATTTTTTTTTTTGTATTTGTAAAGTGAATAACAATATTTGCACTACAAGTTATTGTTTAAACTAATAACATAGCACAAAAGACCGAGAAAATTGCCTGGAATAATCCAGACCTACTTCGGACTGAGATGAAAGTAGACTGGTTCTTCACATATCAAAAATAGGATGCTAATTCTCTCTAATAAAATGGAAAGACTTTATTTGTTTATACTTAGATTACATCTTTCCTAGCTAGGCAAAATCAATTATTGGTTAAAAAAAAAACTATGAAAATATGACTTAAGAAGATATTCTACAAAGAAATTCTTGATAGTAAATTTCTTATTTTGCTCTGTGCCATAAAAAAGAATATCTAAGAACTGAGACTCCACTGACTTCAAAGGAAATGCATACTTACATTAGCTCAGCAATGTGCAGGACAAGATAAGCAATGACCCCTTTGATTCTATAAATATGGACCTACAGACAACAGCAGGATTCTGAAATTCATCCATTTACTTGTTTTTTTAAATGTCATAGATGAAGATTCAAGAATGTTGATATGAAAGATATAAATATTAATTTCATGGGAAAATATCAATATTCGTAAATGCCTTCAAGTGAAAAAGTTAAGAACTTAAATAAATAAGTAAATGATCTTTACTATTATATATAAAATGCAAATGTCATAAAATTGTTGGTATAATAACAAAGTACTATTTTTTTGTAAAGTTTCCTCATGTGGATGAACTGAAATTATTAAGATTTCTTTTCTAAACCCATATGTATAGGCTCTTTGTCTTTGTTGAAACCAGATCTGATCATTGCCATAGGACAAGAGTGAGACTTTTTGAGAAAACTATCCTACTCTTGACTATGGAGTATTGGAAGGAAACTAATATTGAAATTATGGGTTTTTTCCCTCAATTACAAGTCTGAGGGAAAATGAAAGAATGATAGATAGGAGAGAGATAGGTAGTTAATAGATGATAGATAAATATGATACATCTGTATCATCTACACACATATACTTATAGTAAATTTTCAATTTAAAAGCATGTTTTCTTCTTGATTGTAGTCTACATACTTTTATGTTAAAATGCTAAACAGAGGGCACCTGGCTGGCTCAGTTGGTAGAGCATGCAACTCTTGACCTCAGGGTTGTGAGTTCCAGCCCCATGCTGGGTATAGAGATTACTTTAAAGAAATAAAATCATTTTTAAAAATAGCTAAACAGTGCATAATGATTGAGTGAGCATGTGTGTGTTCTTTAGCATTCTTACTTGGTCCAATAAAATGTTTACTATATATATATATATATATATGCATACACATATATATGAAATGTATCAACTATATATATATGTACATATATATGTGTGTGTGTGTACATATATATATATGAAATGTATAAACTTGGCAGTGGATGTTCTAGGACAATACCCAGAATCCCCATTTAGAATCCAGGCACTCACCTGTTGGGAGCCATTCTGAGCCCACTAGTCGAGAAAACTCCTGGTGAGGTTAAAGCAAGTTTGCACGGTCTCTTGCCAATCAGATGATGACCGATAGCCACCCCCACTCAATTATTTCTGCCTGAGCACTGACCCCTAGGGTACCTTGTTGATCGATATCAGGAGTGACTTGTCCCCTTATTCTGGTCCTGGTATGATGATTGCACCTTGTGAAGGAACTTATTGTGGGAACTTCTTCTTTTGATTATGGGAACAGACATCGTGTCTCCAGCAGGTCCTGTTTCCCTCCATACTTTTCCTTGAGCTATGAACAGGCTAATGACCCCTAGTCATAAAAGATTGACCTTTACATGTACAATTCTGTTTCCACCGTTGTGTTAGTCCAGGATGTTCATACAGCTCAACATGTAAATCAACTAACCAAAAATGTCTCTCATGCCCTAGCTATTCAAGAAATCATAAAAGTAGACACAAAGGTAGATGCACTCAAAGAGGCTATTCTATGTATTGGAAATGAGCTAAACTCTTTAAAGGTATGGTTGGCTCTCCGGTGCCATAAAGAATATAACTTGAAAATCAAGTCTTGCCCAAAGACAAAGAGCCTAACTTAGAGAGAAGGAACAGATAAGGGCAGAAGATAAGTTAGTACATACACCTTTGCTAACTGATGGTGTATAGCAGCCCCTTCTAAGGTCTACTTTCCACAAACAACTTCCCTTACCCTGACAGCTGTGATGAAGATGGATAAGAGTATCTACAAACCTATGACTTAATCTCAGTGTTATTAAAATGTGAACACCTTGTTATTTTCTTAGTTACTCAACTTCACTATAATTGGGGCAGTTCTGCAAGAAGACTTCTATAAAACCTGTTTCTGTACATTTTCCAAAAACACCTTATCACAAAGAGCTATCTATTGTAAAAATTCCATTTCCTGATGCCATGTTAACATTTGACCTATAAATAGACACCAAAACCGACAGGACGGAGATGCCTGCCTGGTGATCAGAAAGGATCTTGGGGCTCTCTTTCTCTTTCGCCGACACTGTCCATCCTTCAGGGACCCCTGGACCTGTCGGAGCCTGTACGGCCTCCGACACTCACCCTTCTAGTTACCAGGCATATTGGCTACTGACAGCCCACAGCTGAGTCCCTCTTTAGGAATTAGCTTGTCCAAAAGGGAGCTGTCTCACCCAGGACTATGCCCCCTCCCTGAGAATCTATATTGGGGTACAAAAGTCTTCCCCCCTTGTCTTGACTGAGAGAGAACAGCTCTGAAGACCCATCCCTGCTCCAGGGTCCCTCACAGGATCAGCCAAGGCCTCTATAGATACTGTCTTACAAAAGCATAACAGTTTCCCTTTTCCCTCTACCAGTACAGCTTCCCTCACATCATCACAGATACTGTTCCAGAGACAATTCCCCAGTAATTGAACTGCATACAAATGTCACTCTCTGAGTCTGTTTCTGAGGCAAACTGACTTCAGACATACATACTAGTTTGGAGGTTACTCCAATCATAGCATTGATGGCAATGAATATTATCTTCAGACAACATCAATAGTCAATTATAAAGGTAATAGTTCTACTCTTTGATAAGTAATATTTTATGATCATCTGTACCTTAACCGTTACGAAAGTGATAATGAGTATAAACTTGTAAATAAGGTCATAACTAATTTATAGCTTAATAAGTAATGTGATAGCCTTTATTAACTACTTCCTACATGCCACATGATTATATACTATCTTCATTCATTGCTTATTCCAAACATTTAGTGATGAGAAAATCAGAGCTTTGAATTACATTATTTGCTCAATACAATTTAACAGAACTGACATTCAAACCACGGTCTGCTTTATCCTAAAATCATCTGATATTGTGAATTTTCTGCCCTAAGGGCTACAAAACTAACTGTGATCAAATTAATAGAAGCCGATTTGTAGCTCTTTTGGAGTGTGTGAGAATAGTGGGTAAGAAAAATGGGTTCAGGGATACTTGGGTGACTCCTTTGGTTAAGTGTCCAACACTTGATTTTGGGTCAGGTCATGATTTCATGGTTTGTGAATTCAGGCCCCATGACAGGCTGTGTGCTGACAATGTAGAGCCTGGTTGGGATTTTTTCTCTCTCCTGCTCTCTCTGTCTCTCAAAATAAGTAAATAAACTTTAGTAATTAAAAGAAAACTTAAAAGAAAAGAAAAATGGATGCAGCTATACTGGAAGAGTGGGATCCATAAGGAAGCCTTTCTAAAGAGTTCCAGAAGAAGTTATTATTAGAATGATCTACGTCCGAGGAAAGTAGTACAGATCATGACAAATAACTCCCAATATAGAACCATTTGTGATTTTAGTGCCTTAAGCTAAGGGTTAAGGAAAATCATGAACAGTTTACATAGCTAACATTAATTAATGCTATTAGTCTGTAGTTGCTTTTTAAAAGATCATTTTAGCTAATTTATTGTTAGAGAGTTTCCAACTTGGAAAGAGGGGATGAGGTCTAAAACAAAAGAAATCTGATATTCTTCCAACCAGCCATATCAAAAACTTTTAAATAGTTCTTTATGTCTTTAATAATTTTTAAGTAAATGTGGGGCTCAAATTCATGACCCCAATATCAGGAGTCAGATGCTATACCTAGTGAGCCAGCCAGGTGTCCCAAAAGAGTCTATGACTATCATCCTTGATATGAGTTGTGTTTTTTTTTTTCACTTATAAATTTTTGTAATGCTTATTTATTTTAGAGAGAAAGGGACAGAGCATGAGCAGGGGAGAGACAGAAAAAGAGGAGATACAGAATCCAAAGCAGGTTCCTGGCGCTGTGCTGTCAGCACAGATTCTGATGTGGGTTGGGGCTTAAACTCACAAGCCCTGAGCCCATGACCTGAACTGAAGTTGGATGCTCAACCAGTCACTCAACCAACTGAGCCACCCAGCCAAACCTTTTTAAAATGTCTTTTCCACTTTTAGGAGCCACTTTGGCATCCTTAAAATCTGAGAATTTGCTAATTCATGCATTATTATATTTAAGCCAGCAGTAGTAAGATAAATCATTTTTTCTATGAAATTAATAAAAATTCAACTTCTCCATGAGCTATTTTTAGAACATTTTCATATAAACAGAAAGAAGGAAATTGCTGAACAGGGTTGTAGGAGGAGGGTATCATGGGAGGTTTCTCTGCATTTGTTAACTAATCAAGCATGAACGAAATGTCCTGCTCTCTATTATGTTGTTTGTAATAAAAGAGCTGTGGATTTAATTTTGATGAAAGTACTGAAAGAAATCCCTATTACAAGCATGAACATTTGCAACACTTAAGATAAACATTGAGTATCTATAATAGCCAAGATTGAAATGCACAAAAGAAAGACACTAAGAAAGTATTTTTTATGGATTATGTCTTGCTATTGTAAAGTTATACCAAACTGTATAGGATTTTTAGCCAATCTTTGCAGTCAAATGCTCTGCCACTGAACTATACCCCTGCGCCATTTTAGCCAATCTTTGAAATAAAGCCAGTACTTATAGGAAATGCTCAAATACAAGCTTGAAGATATAGAAATTTGTAGAGTGTGTGAATTATGTGATGAATTGATCAAAGTGCAATTCTATATATTAACAAGAAACATGTATGCTTTGGTGGCTTTACCAAAATGACTAAATGTGGAATTTGTTAGAGAAAAGTTAAAAACAAACTGACCAAAAAGGAATGTACTTTGGAATGGGCCCTGATCATTTTTTGATAACATTTGTTGTGCTAAATGTTGGGGCTTCAAGTTTCAGAGGGAGGTCATTTTAGGATATGGCATCTTTAGAATATGATATAGAAAGACTGAATATAGCTAGAATAAGGGAGAAACTGAGAAATAATTTTATAGAATGAATGAATCCTAGATAATTACAATGAGAGATTAAAAGCAGCACTTATTCATTCATCCATTCTCCTCATTCATTCAAGAATTTATTGAGCATCCATTTGTCAGGAACTTTCTGAAATAGTACCATAAACAGAATTCTGTACCCTCATGGAGATTACATTCTAGTGAGAGATACAGATAATAAAAAGTGAATATACAAGTAAGTACACATTTTGTTAGATCGGGATGAATGCTAACAAGTAAGATAAACCATGGAAGTACGTAACAAGGAGGAAAACTACATACTTAGATTCAATGACCAGAGAAAAATCTCACAGAGAAGGTAACAGTTGAGCAAAGTCTGGAAGGAGTTGAGAGAAAGACCCATGAAAATGTGGTGACAGCATTCCTAACAGCCTAAAATAGGAATAGATCTAGACAACGTGATCATGAAGGAGTGAGCAAAGGGTAGAAAGAGTAGACAATGTGGATGAGAATACATATATATCATTTATGTTCTTACAGGTCATGATGGAGGTCTTGAATCTTAATCATTTTAAAATTAAGTAAAATATCAATGAACTTTGTGATTCAGTACAAACAGGACTACATTTGGCATCTATGTCTTAAGATTATTTTCTATGAAGAGACACATGTTATGCCCCTAGCATAATCAACATTGTGTGAGCTACAAATGTCCACTGCCTGTTGCTCCATAAATATCTGAGTAACAGAATGCAGTTACCCCTTTAACAGTTCCCTAACCTGGAGTCCTCATTCTCTTATAACTCATTGCCAGACTTTAGGGACATATGATATATTTGTTTGTCTATAATCTAACAACAGTTCTGTCTCTGTGTGCCAACATTGTGACCTTGGGTAAGCACCTTCGTCCCTCCTTGTGTAAAATGGGGAAATTACTATAACATGTATAGTTTTGAGAATTATAATGAGAGTATGGGAAGCAACCCTATTTCACACAGTATATTTCAAGCTATGCTATCATTAACATATTATCATTATTAAATCACCAACAAACCAAATAATCAGAATTGGATGTATATGCCAATAATATGTATCATTATTTTAATTACTTCTACTGCTACCAGTACATTTGAGATCATGGCATATACCTGAAAAATAAAAATTACAAACAAACTTGGGCTGACGGTGAACTTTTGTTGATTCCAAGGTCCCTTGCACTTGAAAGCAGACTTGCCTGTATCTGTTAAAGATGTATTTCTTGCAAGCTCTTTTCCACACATTTATTAATGCAGACAGACTTCCTCTGGTTTTTGGCCTGTGTGTATTTTCGTATAAACAGAGCTACAGATGGTTATGACAAGTTCTTGTTTGTGCAGATCGGAGGGCATGCTGTGTGGCAAATTGCACTCTTGTTTTTCTCGAGTAGATTTCACTGGATTTTCGGTTTCATTTTTCCCCATGATAGGGCATCATATGGCCCATAGTGAACAAATGTAAATCTAAAGTAGCATGGGCACAAAATAAGGTGCCAGTAAAATAACATTTCTATTGTATCAAGCTTTAATAAGGCTTGTAATTGGTTTTGGTTGCCAAACATATGGGTCAGTGAGAATAGCGTTCAAAGTAGATTAGATGCAATTCAGGCGGCTATATTAAGAACTCAATGTGGTGAATTTTGCTGTTATCGCAGAAGGAGTAGAGATGGTATGTCACTGATGTCAATGTGTTCTCATTTGATCTAAAACCTTAATGTGTATTGGGAACCAAAACAGAAGAACTACTCTCAAGTTTATCAAATTAAAATAATTCTACTTCATAAATGAGATGGTGGAGAAAAATTTATTTACAACTCTATGTTTATGATACTATAGTTACTAAATTAAATATACTAACACTAAACTTGAAAACTCAGAAGTCTAAATTTTAGCATTAGATCACTAGGTAGAAATTATTGAAAGGGCTTTGACTTTGGTTTTTGCTATCAAGGAAAGATTAAAAATGTCAGTGGCAAAAATCCTTCCCTATATTGGTCCTTACTAGTAATAGTAAATTATGTCAAAGAAGATTTGATTTAGATCAGACTCAGAAAACACTGTAATTGGGATGCCTGCATGGCCTAGTTGGTTAAGCAGCCAACCTTGGCTCAGGTCATGATCCCCCAGCTCATGGGTTCGAGCTTTGCATCAGGCTCTGTGCTGACAGTTCAGAACAGTTCAGAGACTGCTTTGGAATCTGTGTCTTCCTCTCTCCCTACCCCTCCCTTACTTCCTCTCTGTCTCTCTCTCTCAAAATTAAATAAACACTAAAAATTTTTTAAATAAAGAAAGCACTGTAATCAATTTTATGAAATAATAGAGTGAAAGTTTTATTCCCAGGAGACCATGCAGACTGCATGTAAATGGTATCTGAATTGAAAGTAATCCCCTTCTATGGATTCTAGTTGATTATCTTAATGTGTTTTAAATATAACTTCTAATTGAGACTCAGTAAAGCTCGTAACTCCTCAGAAAATTATTGATAAAATAGCTACTCGCATTTTATCACAACAGTGCAGGGTACCAAACTAACTATTATTTTCTCCCCCTTTTTTAAGTAATAGAGATGGAGAAAGCAAAGTGAAAAGAAGTTGACAGCAGAGATCAAAATTAGATTTGAGAATTTCTAACTTTAATTCCATATTCAGTCCACTAATCTGCAGCACTATTCACTAGAGAAATTGAACAAAAATCTATAATATATTTCACTAACTTATAAGTATAAAACATTATAACTTCCAAAAAACTTGAAAAATTTTTACAATTTGTTTTGATTTTTTTTCTTCCACACTAAGAGCTTCAGTCCTATCAAGTTCCAGGTTTATAACTAACTTCTCTTGAGTAATGTGAGTGCAAACAGATGCTAGAGGGATTTTTGTCAGAGTGAGAAAATTAACTTTTTTTTTCCATTCTCATGCAAGTACAAGAAAAAAAAAAAACCTTCTAAATTGATTTTAGCCAAACTTTCAAAATATTCACCTTTAGGCTGAGAAGAAAAGAATAAAATTTTAGCTCTAGGGATTTTTTGATGAAATTATAAGCTACTGAGATATATATTCAAGCCCTAAATCACTTCCAGCTTTAAATTTAGTGTTTACTAACACAAAGCTTGATATTTTAAAGTACTATTTTTATTGATCTCAGAAATGACAAACATGAAAAGAAAAAATAGCAAACTAGCAAAATCAAAAGCAAATTTAAGCTAACAAAGTTTTTACAAAACACTATAATATAACTAGTTTTGAAAAAAGTCATAGAATTCAGGGAAAGTCTGAATTTTTTAAATGAAGTACCATTTCATTCTAGGAGAAATATATCCTAAAAATTAAATCATTAGTCAGTTTTCATTTAGTAACTCAAAAATTTCTTAAATATCAGTCAACTGATTGCAAAACATTGGAAAAGATACAGCAAAACTCTAAATCATAGATAATTTACTCTGATATAAGCTTTGCTGAGCAGAGGGTATTGGGAATATGGATTAAAACTGGAACAACTATAGTTTTAAAGATTAAATAACTATAAACTATTGTATTCACAGATCCATGAACAATGAAATTGAAAAGGACTTCAAGGACACTCAGTTCAATGTTTTTAAATACAGTGTTCTTGGCATTTTGTTAGGTCATTATTATACTCCTTTTTTTATGGGCTAGGAAACTAAGTCATTATAAAGCCAAAAGTAATCGACAGAAAATATGAAATTATTTGTTGGGCAGAGCCGCCTTTAACATAACAAATGTTTAGCAGTCCTGCTGTTCTTATTAAATGCCAAAAATATCTCACATGTCATAAAGAAAACTACAACAAACAACAAAACAAAAATATGACCTCCTTATGTCCAGATGCTCCTCTCGAACACACCTCTCTCAAGTTGAAAATTATTAAAGTTGGTCCAGGTTCCTCCTTTCACAGATAGGAAAACTGAATGCCAGAAAACGACTTTTCTAAATGACTTAATCAACCCCCAAAAGATTTGATTAGGTTTAGATATTTTTATTTAGATACTACTTAGTTTAACTCTACTTAAGATTTTTACCAGAAAAAAATTATATATTTTTTTCCAAATTCTCAGTTATCAGGATTAGAGTTAATTAGCCTTCACTCTACTTTCTTCTTTTTTCAAATTTGCCAGAAAATAAGATATGAATAATAAATAATAAATATTGACAAATTAAATGAACCAAGAAAGAGAATTCTTTAGTTTTTTTTTTATCATTTTATTTTTTGTTTCATCATAATAAGTGTACTCTTTAATCTCCATCCCCTATTTCCCCCACCTTTCCACCTACCTCCCCTCCTGTAACAATCAGTTTGTTCTCTATAGTAAGTCTCTTTCTGATTTCTCTCTCTCTCCCTCCTTCTCTCTCTCTCTTTCTCTTGTCCTTTGCTTGTTTGTTTTGTTTCTTAAATTTCACATATGAATGAGATTATATGGTATTTATCTTTCTCTAAGTGACTTATTTTGATTAACATTATGCTTTCTGGCTCCATCCATGTTATTGCAAATGGCAAGATTTCATTTCTTTTATGGCTGAATAATATTCCATTACATGTATATCACATCTTCTTTATCCATTCATCTATCAGTTGACACTTGGTCTGCTTCCAAAGTTTGGCTATTATAAATAATGCCGCAGTAAACATATGAGTGCATCTATCCCTTTGAATTAGTGTTTGTGTAACTTTTTGGTAAATACCCAATAGTGCAACTCCTGGATCATAGGGTCATTTTATTTTTAATTTTTTGAGGAACTTCCATACTGTTTTCTACAACGGGTGCACCAATATCCATTCCCACCAATAGTGCAAGAGGGCTTCTTTTTCTCCACATTTCTGTGATCACCTTTTGTTTCATGTGGTTTTCATTTTAGACATTCTGACCTGTGTGATGTGGTATTTCATTTTAGTTTTGATTTGCATTTCCCTGATGATCAGTGATATTAAACATCTTTTTATGTATCTGTTGGCCATCTGGATGTCTTCTTTGAAGAAATGTCTCTTTATATCTTCTATCCATTTGTAAAATGGACTATTTGTTTTTTGCGTAGAGTTGTACTAGATTTTTATATATTTTAGATGCTAATCACTATCAGATTTGTCATTTGCAAATATATTTTCCCATTCTGTAGGTTGCCTTTTAACTTTGTTGATTGTTTCCTTCACTGTGTAGAAACTTTTTTATTTTGATGTAGTCCTAATAGTTTATTTTTGCTTTTGTTTCCCATTCCTCAGGAGACAGATCTAGATGAATGTTGCAACAGTGGAGGTAAGATTATTGCCTGTGTTTTCTTCAAGGATTTTTATGGTTTCAGGACTCATCTTTAGGTCTTTAATTCATTTTGAGGGTTTTTTTTTCTTCTATATGGTGATACAGCTTCATTCCTTCTTTTTCCATGTCTCATTTCTTGGATTCCAGACTCCAGATTCCCAATTTGAGAACACTTGACCCTGACAAACAGACTCACACCCACTGAATGTTTAAGACCTTGTCTTTGCTATCAGGGCCAAAGATTACAATTTTAAAAATTTTATTTGGAGTCTTAGCATAGTATCGTTATTCTTTTTGCTTGCTTTTCAAATTTGGTTGTTTCAGAGATTATACTCCAAATGTTCTCTTTTTCTTGAGATCCAGTCCCCCTCATCACTTCTCTGCCTTTTGGCTAAGATCAAGTGGAGATCCAGTCCCCCTGTATTGTCCTCTTCATTCCTCCTCCGTACATACTTACCTAAAGATATCCTACATCCCATAGAACTAATAGGTAGAGCCCTTCCTATTAAGAGAATTCGCTTACCATGTCACCTGCCTGTCTCATAGATTTCTGAATATTGCATGTTTCTCCATCTTCTTGGATCTAAGCAATTGTCAAGATATATTCCTTACTTCATGTTAAATCATTCAGTTTCTTCCTTGGATGACCATCTATTATTAGTTGCCATAATATTCAGATACTGCATCCTCCTCACTCTCCCTGACTGTCTGCTAGCACCAATAGCTGAATCCACTGTTACTAGTAGCAATTCCATCTTTTTTGAGCCTACTGTCATGTCATTGTAAGAAACTTGCCTCTCTAGGTGTGGTCTCTGAATTTATTCTACTTAGAATTTATTGACCTTCTTGGATATGTAAGTTAATGTTTTTAATCCATTTGAGGAAGTTTCTCTACATTGTTCAGTTATATCTGCCTCTATTTCTTCTAGTTACGGCACTCCTATTATAAATGCGTTGATATGCTGAATGGTATTCCACAGGTCTCTGAGGCTCTGTTCAATCTTTTCATTCCTCCTATTGGATTCTTCTTAACCATCAGACTGAAAAATCTTAATTAATATACCTTCAGTTTCATAGATTCTTTCTTCTACCTGCTCAATTCTACTGTTGAGAAATTCTAGTGAATTTTCCATTTCATTTAGCATAAATTTTAGCTGCAAAATTTCTATTTGGTTCTCTTTTTTTCTTTAATATGTTCTACTTCTTTATTGTTTTTATTTTAAATTTGATGAGGCATCATTCTAATACTTTCCTTGAATTCTTTATACATGGTTTCCTTTAATTATTTGAAAACATCAAAATACCATATTTAAATATTGATATTTGGGTAGTAAGTACAAAATCTTTGGTTGCTCAGGGACTGCTTTCATAGGCTGCTTTTTTCCGGGCATATACATATACTGTGTGTGTTTATAGTTTCCTGATTCTTTCTGTGACTTATACTTTGTTGTTGTTGAAAACTGTACCCTCTTAATAATATAATGTGCCAACTCTGGAAAATAAGATTCCTTCCCTATTACCCAGAAATTTTTCTTGTTGTTTTTTGTTTCTTCTTGTTGTTGCTCCTATTTGTTTATCTGTTTATCAAATAACTCACTAACTAACTTAATTCTGTAAGGTCTGTATCCTTTGCCAATAGCAGCCACTGAATTCTGTGCATAGTTATTTATGCATAGTTACATATCAGCTAAAGAGTGGGTACATATTTCTAAAATTCCTTAATCCAGTAAGTCTTCTATCCTCATTTTAGGAGCTCTATATGTCTGTTGGAGCATGCATTCAAAGCTCTAACAGTTAGTTTACAACACTATTTACAAATTTTCATTTCACACTTTTGTGGATCCTCAAGACAGCTGGAAATTAGAAAGGAATACCTTCTTATGTGTTTCCTTGGCAACTCTGAACTTGTAGGTAAACTGATAGATCCCAGATATATGCTAGAGAATTCCTAACCTCCCCTACATTAATGAAATCTTATTTCAGGATTTTATTTTTTAGGTTTTTTACCAGATGCTTATTTGCCCCAACTGGTATTACTGTCACAGTCAACTGCTGTTTTATACAGTTGTTGCTGATTAATTTAACAAACATCTGGGTTAGAATTTTGTTTTTCACTGTGTAATCTCTGAGTGAGGGCAATTGATGACTTGCCCTGTGAATGGGGATTTTCCAGGGAAATTCCAGGAAGGTTAAATTGTGACAATTCTCTGGGGATGAGAAATCTGTGGAGCTTCAAACCCATTCTGTGACCTCCAGAGTCTATTAGAATACTATCTTTTATAGTTCCATGATTTCCAGGGTGATAAGAATAGGGTAGGTTACAATGTGAAAAGCTTATTATTACAGAGAAACAGATGTTATTCTTGAATAAATATCCCTTAAATTTTTGCAAGTCTTTGATTAATTTTTAGCATTGGGAAAGTTTAGATAGACATTTTTCCCAGTATTCTTTTTTCGTTTTTATAAGGGAACATATTTTGGGACATTATTATTCCACCATTTCAGAAGTTCTTCTCCCTGATAGATTTTGATAATACATATCCACTGAATTTTTCTTTAAGAAACAAATGTTCATATATAACTTTTAAAATTAAACATCAGTTGTATTACAAGAGATACATGTGAAATATAATTAAATAAAAAGTTTAAAATAAAAGCAAGTACAAAGACTGATTAATTTAAAATTTTACAAAATAATATAACAATACTGTTCATATCTAATAAATTGGTAGAGTTCAAACAATGTATATAACAAAGGAAATCACTTTAGTGTAATATAATTTTAACCATAAATATATCTACAAAATAACAGCAAAAATCTTGTGAAAACAAAAATACTTTTAGAAAATTAACAGATGGAAATAACCATAAGAGAGATAAAAATACACTTCCATGTATAAACAAATAGACAAATATATAAAAGGTTTTTAAATTTTGCCTTTACCTCTACCTTCAAAAAGATAAATCTTAGACTAAGAGAACTGGTGACTAATTTATTTAAAAATGGTCACAAGTAAAATCAATGTTATATAAAATATTAAAACACATACAAATTTGGAAAAGAGATGTAATTTTATTTAACCCAAATGGCTGCTCTTTATCTAAAACCTTATAAAAATTGACCACAAGAAAGAATACTTATAAACATAGACATAAAGATCTGAAATAGAATACAAAGATACAGAATAAAATGATAAAATTAAAAGTGATCGTAAAGTTTATTATGGGATGTATTAATATATGCATCTCAACAATAATTTATGTATTTTTAAAAAACTCACAAACCCCTTAATGTATGCTGAAAAAACTTTTGAAAACACACTTGTACCTGATTAGTTACTTAAAATGAGGAATATATGTACACCTGAAACTAATATTACACTATATGTTAACTAACTAGAAATTAAATAAAAACAAAAATAATTAAGTAAAATTGGGAGTATACTGCTATTTACTTAACAAAAATATATATCCATTTTCTTTGACAGTTTAATTTCAATTCTCAGAAGTAATCCTGGTATACCTAAAATTGGGAAATATTTAAGTAAATTATAATATCTTCATATGATGGCAAGCAATTAGATAACAATTGTTAAATTTAAGTATATTCATACACACATTTACATACAAAGAAGAATGCTAAGTATGGCTTTAAAAAAGGATATAAAATACTATTATTGGTATGATTTTAATTTTGGAAGAAAATAGGACCAGGAAAACAAACACCTAAGCATAAATTATGATCAGATGATTGAATTATAGTGTTATTTACCATTTTCAGATAATATTTGCATTTTCCAAAACAAAAAAATATTGATTTTACTCCAATTAGAAAATAAAATTTGGGGGTGCCTCATTTGTTTAAGTTTCCAGCTTTGGCTCAGGTCCTGATCTTGCAATTTGTGGGTTCAAGCCTTGCATCAGGCTCTTTGCTGACAGCTCAGAGCCTGGAGCCTGCTTCAGATTCTGTGACTCCCTCCCTTCTGTCCCTCCCCATTTATGTTCTGTCTCTCTCCTTCTCTCTCTCTCCCTCTCTCCCTCTCTTAAAATAAGTAAACAGTAAAAGAATTTTTTTAAAGAAAACAACAACAAAATGTGTCTAGTATCCTAGGTTTCAGGTGACTCAAGACTTGTTTTTACCTAAATTGTAAGTAATTTCTTTATCTTGATGTGTGTTTTAGATATAAAATTGGAGGAGCAGATTTACCAACATTTTCTCTTGGTTTTTTTTTTTTTTCTTTTAATATGTGCAAATTTTTTTACAAAGAAGATAAGACTTATCTTAGGAACATAAGCAAAATCTTGATGGTTTTCTACCATTAAGTATTTACTTTCAGAATATCCCTATTTTCATTTACGGATTTTGGTTCACCTTACAAGCAGTCATGTCTCATAGAACAGCTGGGCACAGATGCCTTTTGCATCTGGTCTCTGGAAAAGTAATCCACAGAGCCCAGGTTTCTAAAACTGATTGCATATGTATTAGAGTTTTAAAACTAGAAGAGTTCTCATAAAAAAAAAAAAAAACATTTTTATAAATTCTATGTGGGGATTCCAAAGTTATTTAATCATGGCCTTTCTCCAGAGAAGATCAATTAAGCCATCATAAAATGTTATCTCATATTTCATAACTCTTTCTATCAAGGAACCAATCTTCCTCTTGAACTTAAATCCTTCATATAGTAGTTAGGATGGCTTCTTAGTGTTTTATCCCCCATGGTTTTATCCCCTACGTAAAGATGTTTTAAATGCAGAATGTCGACAAGAGTTATCCTACTAAAATAAAAGAAACTCACGGAAATACTTTGCTTTTGTTTTACCATTGTGTAGTGTAGTTATGTGGTAGAATTATCTTTTACTACAAAGAAATAACATTGAGTAGAGAAGTGACTGAGAGAAGATCCAATCTGGCTGTGAAAGCATGTATACTTAGACTTACCTTAAACATGCACATAATTACAAATGTGGATATTTCTATCTATAATGATAGAGTGACTTTAGATTGGATATTACCACTTAATCCTCAGCACTATAGATTCTTATGGTAGAGAAAAGAATGTATATGTTTAAGTTAAGCAAGAGTTTTTGAAAGCCAACTTTGGTTCAAGAAAAAAAAACTTAATCATGGATTCAAAGGAGTGGTCAGTGTTGTCAAGGAAGATTGGAGAGTAGGAAGTTCAAAACATTGGTTCCTCTGCCAAAACTAAGTTGAGTTAAAAAGAACTATTAGAATCAACTATTTCATAACTCTGGAGTCTAGTCAAATACTGATAGCTTCCAGGGGAGTGCTTGAGGAAGAGGCTCAATAGTTTTTGATATTTCATGTAGCAGCTACCATACGCCATGACCTGTCCTTGTAGCAGGCAGCTGTAGAGTAGGAAGCCTGTGTTCCTGGTATAGCATACTGGTACCAAAATGAAAAATAAAGATCTTATCCCGCAAAATTCAAGTTTATATGTTTTGGTTTCCCTGGCACGTCACAGAGACCAGCACAAATGCTGGCCATTGTTTCAATACCAATAGACAAAAGTGATTTCCTGAGGGACATCTGTGAAGGGACTTTAAAGAGACAGAATTTTTCCCCCATTATCTTGTTGTATTCAAGCAATCACTAGCTGACTCTAGAGGTAATGAATGAAGCAGAGATTTCAGTAACCACAAGTGACAAGGATATAGTCTTTGTAAACATAGTTTGGAAAAGTTGCTAAACAAATGGATGACTACAACTCTCAACAAGAAACAAAAATCCATTGGGGTGGAGGAATTTGCTTTATAGAGTTATCACATAGCAATATTCAAAATATCCAGTTATCAACAACAATAAAATCTGGAAAGCTTGCATATGAACATGACAATATGACTCATTCATGAAAAAAAGAAAGACAAGAAAAAAGAAAGAAAAGGACCAAAAGGAGGAAATAGAAGCCATTCTTGGGGGGCAAAAAAAGTAAATTTTGGATTTTACTAGAAAATATTTTTTAAGAATTTTTTTAAAAATTTATTTATTTTGGGAGAGACAGAGTGTGGGCAGGGGAAGGGAAGAGGGCTCGAACTCACAAAACCGTGAGATCATGACCTGAGCCAAAATCAAGTGTCAGACACTTAACCCACTGAGCCACCCAGGCACCCCACTAGAAAAAAATTTTAATTGACTATTTTAAACATTTTAAAAGGTTTGAAGGTAAATAAGTACAAAGAACTAAAGGCAATCAGGAGAATGATGCATATACAAGTAATGAATATCAATACATAGAATTTAGAAAAATATGTGATAGAAATTCTGGAATTGAAAAAATAACCTAATAGAAAATTTACTAGAACGGGTTAGCAGTAGATGTGAACAAACAGAAGAATCAGTTTAATTGAAGATAAGGCAATTGATATTACCCATTCTAGGGAGCAGGAAAAAAAATAACTTTTAACATATGAACAAATTCTAAGAACCTATAGTACACCATCATGTATGCCAACATGTGCATTATTGGATATCCTGAAGGAAAATAGAATGAGAAACAGCCAGAAATATTACTTGAAGAAATAATGGCCAGAAACTTTCCAAATTTAATGAAATAAATAAACATACACATTTAAGAAATTCAACAAATTAAAGCAAGTTAAACTCAAAGAGATCCAAACTGAGATGCCTTATAATCAAAATGTAGAAAGCAATAGACAAAGAGAAAATCTTGAAAATCCTAAAAGAAAAGCAAATTATAATGAATAAGAAATGCTCAATAAAATCACAGTTGATTTCTCATTGGAAACCAGGTTGACTAGAAGGCAGCAGGGTAATATATTTAAAATGCTGAAACAAACACCTGTCAACCAAGATGAATTGTCTATCTGGACAAATTGTCCTTTAGAAATGAAGAAGTTAAAGCATCACCAGATGAAGAAAAGCTAAGGGGGTTCATCTATAGTAATCAGCCCTACAATGAGTGATAAAGTCCTTCAAGACACTAGATGGTAACTTAAAGGTATCCAAAAAAATAAAGATCTCTAGTAAAGGTAACCATACAGGTGCATTAAAAAGTTGGGCTCTTAGAAGGTGCTTAAGGTACTCTACTGAGGGTAGAGGCCTTAGGATTGGGATTAGTGTTCTTATAAAAGAGACACCACAGAGCTCCCTAGTTTCTTCCTCCATGTGAAGATACAGTAAGAATTCAGCAGTCTGAGTCAGAAGGGCCTTTACCAGAATCCAACCATTTTGTCATCCTAATTTGGAACTTCCAAATTCAAGAAACATAATAATATTCTGTTAATAATATGATATTTTTTATGTCTCCTTAAAAGACTAAGACATAATACATAAAGATATAATTTGTAATAATGAACATAAAAGAATGGGGGGAGGAATGGAGTTAATGCAGTCTATTGAAGCTAAATTAAAATTGATTCAAATTAGAATAGAATAAATTTGGCATATTAACTTAATCTTCATGGTAACAACTAAAAATATAACTAAAAACTGCCTACAGAGAAGAAAATCAAAATATTATACTAGAAAGAATAAAACACAAAAGCAGAAAGGATTGGAGGAATTCAGAAATGTAAAAAATATAAGACATAAAGAAAACAAACAGCAAAATGTCAGAAGTAATTTCACATTATCAGTTAACAACTTAAATGTAAATGAATTAACTCTCCAATTAAAGAAAGATTGACAAAATGGATTTTTAAAAAGTAACCCAACTCTAGGCTTCTTCCAAGGGATTCACATTACAGCCCAAACCCCAAATAGTTTGAAAGTGAATGTCAGAGATCTGTAACAAGAGACTAAATTGGTAATCAAAAACCTTTCAGCAAAGAAAAGCCCTGGACTGGATGTCTTCACTGGTGAATTTTACAACCTTCAAAGAAAAATTAGCATCATTTGTATTCAAACTCCTCCCAAAGAATACAAGAGAAAAAATAATACCTCTTTTAGGAGGCCACCAGAAAGCAAAGCCAGAAAAAGATACCACAAGAAAACTACAGACCAATACCTCTTAATAATATAGACATAAAAATCCTCAACAAAATATTTGCAAACTGTATGCCACTCCACACTCTCATGACCAAGTGGTTTTTATCCCAGGAATGCAAGGATGGTTCAACATAAGAAAAGCAATCAATGTAATACACATTAATACAATAAAGGGAAAAGAACATAATCATCTTAATAGATGCAGATAAGCAACTGACAAAATTTAACACTCTTTATGATTAAAACATTCAGCAAACTAGGAATGGAAGAGAACTGCTTTAACATGGTAAAGGGCATTCTGAAAAATCTACAGCCAACATTATACTTGATGAAAGATTAAAAGGTTTTACTCTGAGATCAAGAACAAGAAAAGGATTTCCACTTTTGTCACTGATATTCAATGCTATACTGGAAGTTCTGTCCAGAACAATTAGACAATAAAAAGAAATAAAAGCATTCAATTTGTAAGGGAAAAAAGACCACTATGTCTATTTTCAGCTAAAAAGATTTTATATAAGGAAATTCCAGAGAAAATCACAAAATACTAGCACTAATAAATAAATTCAGCCAAGTTATAGAGTATAAGAACATGCAAAAATTAGTTGTCTTCCTACACCACAGCAATGAAGAATTAAAGTAAATTAAGAGTTATGCTAGTTTCATTTATAATAGCATTAGAAAGGATAAAATATCTATAATTAAATTAACCAAATATCAGAAAACTAAAATATTGCTGGATGAAATTAAAGAAGATGTAGTTAAATGGAAATATACCCCATGTTCATGGATTGGAAAGCCGAATTTTAAGATGACAAAAATCCCAAACCATTCTACAGGTTCAGTGTAATTTCTATCAAAATTTCAATGTCCTTTTTCTCCCCTAGATACAGAAAAACCAATCCTCAAATTCATATCGGAATTGCAAGAGGCCCTTAATAGCTAAAACAATATGGCAAATGAAGAAGGGAATTGGAGGACTCATATTAAATTTAAAAACTTACTATAAGTCTGTAGTATCCAAACAGTGTGATATATAAGCCAATGGAATAGATTTGAAAGTATAGAATTAATTAAAACACCTATCGCTAATTGATTTTCAGCAAGGATGCCAAGACCACTGAATGGAAAAGAATAGTCTCTTCAAGTAGTGTTGCTGGAACAACTGGAAAACCATATTCTGGAGAAGTGAGTTTGGATCTGTACCTCACTCCATAATAAAAATAACTGGATATGAATCAACAACTTAAGTAGAAGAGCTAAAACTATACTATTAGAAGGAAACATAAGGGTAAATCTTTATAACCTCAGACTTGCAATGGATTCTTATATTTGACACCAGAAGTACAAACCCCAAAATAAAAACAGATAAACTGGATTTCACAAATATTTAAATCTTTAGTGCATCTAAAGACATTATCAAGTTGAATGAATATTCAACTTACAAATGGAAAAAGTCTTTGCAAATAATATATGATAAATTTTTAATACCTAGAGTATATAAGGAACTCTTACAACAACAAAAATAAACAACCTTATTAAAAAATGGGTAATAGAGTTGAATAGATATATCTCCAAAGATGATCTATAAATGGCTAATAAGCATATTAAAAGATATTCAACTTTATTGAACATTAAGGAAATTCAAATCAAAACCATATAAGATACAACTGCATCCTCTTTAGAGTGGCTATAATCAAAAAAGCCAGAAAATAACGAGTGTTAACAATGATGTAGAGAAAAAAGAATTCTCCTACATTACCAGTAAGAATGTTAACTGATATAGCCACTGTGGAAAACAGTTGAGCAGTTTCTCAAAAAGTTAAACATGGAACTACCATGAGACCCAGCCATTCTGCAACTAGATAAATGAAAACATATGTCCACACAAACTTGTACAAGAGTTGTATTATTTATAACAGCCAGAAGGTGGAAACACACAAATGTTCATTGAAAGATGTACATATATATATATATATGAAATAATATATGCCACAAAACTTCTATGACTTTGAACACATTGTGCTAAGTGAAGTCAGACATAAAAGATTACATGATTCCTTTTATATGAAATATATCCTGAATAAGTAAGGCTATAGAGATAGAAAGATTATTGGTTGCCTGGGAATGGAAGAAAAAGAAAATGGTGACTAATTAAGGTGTACAGAGTAGTATGGGGCTATGAAAAATTTTGAAATTAGAGATAGGTGGTGGTTGCACAACATTGTGAATGGACTAAATGCCACTGAATTATATACTTTAAAATGGTTAATTGTATTGTGAATTTCTTCTCAATAAAAAAGACATTTTATCTTGTTATATATTTATATAGTCAATATTTGTAACTATTATATCCTGACTTCTCACTCAATGTTTATTTTACATGGAGTAGTGAGATGGTGGGTAAAAATTACCTGGAATTTGTCACCAATACAAAAACAAACAAACAAACAAAAACAAACAAACAAACAAAAACCCTCTCTAATGCAAAACATCGTACCCCTACTAAATTAGAGAGACACTGAGTACTTCTTTAGAACTACGGCAAGAAATTAACTCACTTAGTATATAAGCTATTTTCTTGTTCTTATGCTTTATTTGGTTGGCTCTTGGAGGTAGAAGGCAGATCACAAAGCTCATTCACCAATTTGAAGTAATAATCAGAGAACCAGGAGATAGGAGTTCTTTTGGAATCAGTCCTTAAAGACTTCCCGCCAACACTTTCCACACTGAGGTCATTATCTAATCTTTGTCTCTAACTTAGTAAAGATAAGGAGTGCAGTGAATGGAAGGGAAGAGGACAGAAATGTCTCACTTGTGGTTCTCAGAGCATTTTAGCCATGCTTTAATCCTGTGTTGAATTATGAGATTTTCTAATGATTTAAGACTCCAAAGATACAAATCTGGCTCCAAATGTTGTGTACCTATATTTTATAACTAATGAAACGAAGAATAGAAATTAAAAGGCATCCTGAACATATGCTAGAGATATAAATCGTGTGGTGTGCAGAAGCAGAGCATTATGGCATTTTTTCTAGCAATATTAGAGCTGTCAGTGTCTTTGAATATTATCCTTCTAGCATACTTTCCTACTATCTCAATCCTATTAGGTTTTCAGAATGCACATTTGAATTGTTCAATTTCATGATGAGTTGGAATTTAAGTATTTCTACCTAAAAAAAAATTAATCCATAAATCAGTACCTCTATTCCCAGCTAGCTCTACTTCATTAGAGGTATTTTGGAAATTATTTGAAGAGTTTTACTGATACTGAAAATGATTGGACTCTGCACCATTGGTACTTTGTGCATGAGGCATAGATGCCAGACCACTTGTTATTTGTGGGACAGTCCCCCACATTTAAGAATTTCTCCTGTTTCTGTGTGACTTATGAATGAATCAAAGAAGACTCATGTTTGTGGAAAAATATATCTATATCTATTTGAGTCTGGACTCTAAACTGCACAATATAAATAAACACAAATTATTTTTGCATGGTGTAATTTATAGTAAAATTCTGGGAGTGAAATTGCAGTGCAATTTGTGGAAAGGTATACTTTGCTTTGTATGGAAATTTACCAAATGTTGTTTCCCATTGTCCCTGAAATAACATCATGTGATACCTGAGCCATGACAAAAATAACCTGGGTTTGTCTGACTTGTAAATTTGACAGTTTGTGGCTACTCTACACACAGATACCAGCTACTAATTATTTCAATATGCCTTCTAGAGGGTTAGGCTTCAGTTTACACAGATTATAAATGTATACAAAACTTAAATATATTTTATTATGTGTTACTCTCCTTTTTTTTATTTTATAATTCAATAAGAATATTACTGATATAGAGGGGCACCTTGGTGGCTCAGTTGGTTAAGCGTCCAACTTCAGCTCAGGTCATGTTTTTGCTGCTCGTGGGTTCGAGCCCAGTGTCATGCTCTGTGCTGACAGCTCAGAGCCTGGAGCCTGCTCGGATTCTGTGTCTCCCTCTCTTTCTGACCCTCCCCTGCTCATTCTCTCTCTCTCTCTAATAAATAAACACTGAAAAATGTTTTTTAAACATTTTAAACATGTTTTACTGATATATTGAATTAATTTTAAAAATTATGAGGATAGGTAGGTTATATAATGATTGAATTAATCTTCAAGAAAATAAAAGGACATTACAGGGGCGCCTGGGTGGCTTAGTCGGTTAAGCGTCCGACTTTGCTTAAGTCATGATCTCGCGGTTTGTGGGTTCGAGCCCCGCGTCGGGCTCTCTGCTGACTGCCAGCTCAGAGCCTGGAGCCTGTTTCAGAGTCTGTCACTCCCTCTCTCTCTGACCCTCCTCTGCTCACGCTGTCTCTCTCTCTCTCTCCTAGAAATAAATAAAACATTTAAAAAAAAAAAACAAAAAAAAAAGAAAAGAAAAGGACATTACAAATCATCTGTTAAGGAAAGGAAATATTGAGTTTGTTATGGTTGATAATCACTGACAACTGTACTTGAGTATTGGTATCTTTAACAATTTCCGAGCATAATTCATCATTCTCTAGTCTTTCCCTCACTGCAAGCTCTAGGTATGTTGACTTTTAGTTCCTCCATAGGCTAAAGTTCTTCCTGCTTGAGACTAATTCTTCAGTTTACAACTGGCGTTGCCTGCTTCCATTGCTTGCTCAACTCTTAGCTTTCTTTTATGCCCTAACTAAAAAGTCAGTTTCTTACAGAAACCTTCCTTTCTCTTTAATTAAAGCCTATGTATTTTTTCCTAGAATGTATAATATTTTACAGTCACATATTTGTTTGAAAATTTGCTTAATGCCTGCATTCTCAATAAGCTGTAAGATTCATGACCATAGTTAAACTGTAAGGACCATAGTTGTGTGTGTGTGTGTGTGTGTGTGTGTGTGTGTGTGTGTTTATTTCTGTATATCCAACAGGTTTTAAAGTGTATAGAATTTAGTGTATAGAATTAATTAAATTAATTATTTTCAAATGAAAACAATGGAAACTTCAAAAGATGCTGTAAAATCAAATAATCAGTTATAGATTATTTATTTATCAAATAGTTTTTGAATGTCTATTATGTGATGATGAATGTTCTAAGTACTGAGAATATAATAGTGAACAGAATTTAAAAATTTTTCCCTCATTCAGTTTACATTCCAGAGGAAAATGTATACCTTAGGTAAACATTATAAACCTTAGGAATATGTTATATTCCTAAGAACATATATTTATATATCATATTTAGATCATATATATTCACTTTTATATGAAATGCATTATATACCTTAGAAATATATATATATATTTCACATTTATATATAAAATGCTGTGCACTATGTTAGATAGCAATTAGTGCTAACAAAAAAAACAGATTAGGGAAGAGAGTTAGGAAGTATTAGGAATAGTGAGATTTTATTTTTAAATTTTTAAAAATTTTCTAGTTTATTTACTTAGTTTTGAGAGAGAGAGAGAGAGATTGAGAGCACAAGTGGGGAAGAGGCAGAGAGAGAGAGAGGGAGACACAAAATCCAAACAGGCTCTATCTAGGCTCTACCTGTCAGCACAGAACCCAACACAGGGCTTGAACTCAATGAGTCACAAGATCATGACCTGAGCTGAAGTCAGTACTCAACCGACTGAGTCACCCAGGAGCCCCAGGAATAGTGAGATTTTAGATTGTGCAACCAAGGAAGTCATCTTCAGGAAGTAGTACTTTGGGAGAGATAGAGAAAAAAGAACTGAAGGATGCGAATTGATCCACAATGGAAGATCTGAGGTAAACAGCAAATTAGTAATGGATAACAAGAGTGTCTGGGTGACTCAGTAGGTTGAATATCTGTCTCTTGATTTCAGCTCAGGTCATAATCTCACCATCATGGGATAGAGCCCCCTGTGGGCTCCAAGCTGTAGAGACTGCTAACGTTTTTCTCTCTCTTCCTTTGCCCCTGCCCTGCTCATGCCCACAAACACATGTATGCTTTCCATTTATTAAAAAAAGGAGAAGAACGAAAGAAAAGAAAAAGAAAAAGAAAATAGCAAAAAAAATGAAAAAGACAAATTCTGATAATAAAATTGGTTGAAATGTTTGCACATTCAACGCAAATGAATAAATGGGTCCTGAAAATCAGAAGATAATCTCTATAGACTATCTTAATCTCTTAAGAGAAAATCTAAGAGGTATTTTTCAGATTGTTGAGGTGGATGCATTACATGATACAAGTGGATAAAACAGGAAAGAATATGCTTATTTTTCTTATGGCACACATGCCTTTCTGTGCCAAAGCCTGTTACAACTGCTTCAGGTCTATACTATTTCCTGAGCTGCTGTTATAACCTGTGTCCACTTGTCCCCAGGCATCACCTTCAGAAAATCACACCTGGGATCATATGGTTGTTTAATGTGATAATATACTTATATTATATATACACATACACATTCATACACGTATAAATTTTACTCTGTATTGGATACATTCATTTGCTTTGAACCTCTTCATATAATGAACTCCTTTCTGTGTTGTCCTAACTGGGATGAGAATTATGATGCATCAGCCTCCCTCATTGCAGTCCTAGATGCCAAAGTCTCAGCTGAGCACTCCATCTTCTAGCTATAGGACTGGTCCAGCAGTGTCAAAAGCAAACTCAGTAAGATTCAGTCTTTAGGATTCATAGCAGCCAGATCATCTGCATATGAGATTCCAGTAGACTACCTGAGCTAACTCCATCCCTATCCCTCTTGATCATATTAATAAATAAATTTGTTATTGAGCTATTTTGAGTGGGTTTTTTTTGCCAAGTACATCCCAAAATTTCTCATAACACATCCATCCTTTTAAAATGTCCCTGACTTTCTATTATCTACATAATTGATTTTTAAGTTATTTTTGTGTTTTCCTTAGCTTTCAAATTGTTATATAAAACTTATTGAAATGGTACAAAATGTGTTGAAGCAAGGGAGATGGTGCGTCAGTCCCACTGCCATCTAATTTCTCTTTTCTATTGGTAGTCTCACATGTATCTTTTAAGAATCCATGCCCTCCATGGAATATGAATATAGAGAACAAAGCTCAGTCTGTGGAGCCAGAATTTAAACCTATCAAGGTTCAAATTATTTTTTATGCCCTGTCTTCTACTTGTACATATGTTTACTAGTCAAATGGGCTCAAAATCCTGACAGCTGTCATTGCTCAGTCCCAACCCCATACATTTATCTACATTGTTTCACCAGTGCTTCCATTGAGGTTAAATTCTACTTAAGTCAAATTATACTTGGTTGTGACCTTACCTAACAGTTTTTGCTTGAAATTATTTTACATAACTCTCTGAACTGCCCTACCAAATAGTATCTGCACAGCTCACTTAGCGATTAATCTTATATATGTAGACTTTTCTCATCTAATTTTTTGTCATATTAAAAAGATATGATTGCTTTATTATTTTTTGCATTATCATTAACATTTTTGTTGTCATTTCTCCCAGCCTGTGTAATAAGCACCTTGAAGATAAGAATTATACATTGATATTTTAAATTTCCATATACCTTGTGTATAGTAAAACCCTTTCAAAATATATTCAATAAGTAGAAACTTAGATATTCTACAAATGTAAAACACTAAAAATCTTGCCTTATATAATAAACTCTGAAGGTTATCCTGTTTATTTGATTTTTGCTATTGACTATTAAGGTCATCAATTTATGCATCAATACACTGTAAAAAAATACCAAATTATTAACAAGAGATTACCACTACCATTTTTATATACTAAACAGGATACTGTCAGATCTTTCTATTTACTGGCTCCATTAACACTTATCAAATTAACAGCTAAGGATGCTGTTCTCTGTTGGGATTCCAAATTAGAAAGTAGAAGGGTCCTTCAAATTTTTTATCTTAAAAATATCAACCATTTCTCTAAACAGAAACATACTATTCTTGATTCCTCTGAAAACATAAATATTCCCCCACAACTTGCAAACATTTTTTAAATGATCATTTTTTCCTTAAAATTACAGTATTTAGTTTAGAGTCACTGTCTTCTATTTATTCATGCAGTAGTGATATAGTCTGTCCTAGAATATTTTTGCAATTATAAAATATTGTAAATATAGTCAAAACTAGTGTTCATATACCTTGCAAAGATGAGGCCTAATAAAATTATCCACAGCCTTTCTTACTTTAACTTTTTCACAGTGTAAAACTTGCTCTGTAAGATTTTCATTATCACCATCATTCAATAATGACACCTCTCTAAGTTTTCTACATTCTACTTTGGAAAGCACAGATTATAACAAACTATTCCGGGTAGGATCTGGTGGCTATTGAGAGAATTTGATTTATAGGATAGGATTACTGACAGTGATTGTAGTAGAAGAAAACTTCTGTTTGTGTGCAGGTTTTTAATTTACTATTTTAATAAATAATATGAACTCTGGCTCTCTTGAGTCATAACAGTATCTGAAGTTATGCAAATAAGCAAATGGCTTAAAGAGACATTTGAAAGGTAGTAGTATAATAACTAAAGGTATCTGATTTAAGGGTCACTAATATATATATTTAGAATAAGCAAATTATTAACTTTAATGGAGGATATCAATCAACCATCAAAAAGTCTACCAGGAAACTAAAAAAAATGTTTAATACTTAACTGAAAGTTCAGATTTCCTAATTTTGTGTTGAAGTGAATGTATCAATACATTAAAGATTGCACTTAAACGTTGCACTTGAATCTCAGAAAATGGATTGGTGTCGTGCCTTAAATACATCATTAGATTAATAAAAATTAGAAGCTAACAGGATAAAATAGCTATAATAAATATTAAGTGCACACATTTTCTATTAATATGGGTAGTCAATAGCTATAACCTAATTATAAGAGTAAATATCTACATAGAACATTATACAGTTTTTATAACATTATAGATAATTTTACAGTCTACACTACACCTAGGTCATCCAATATATTCTACATTTTTCATAAATGGATATAATTAAAATATAAACATTTAAATTTAGAGCAATGCCAAAACAGGCAACAGGGAAGCCATATCTCTCTAAACCTCCAGTGATAGAAAACCGTTTTTTCATTGGAATTTTATTGCTTTCAAGTCAATAATCCATCTGTTACCAAAAGCCTTAAGATTATCCTGACACATGAGATCCTTTAAAGTCCCATAGCAGTAGACAAAGATGTCAATAACTGAACTGGCAATTCCTTTTGTAGTCATGCTGCAAAATTGGGGCCATTCCTAGCTCTCAAATATTTGCCTCATTAGCATTTAGTGATGAGTAGTGGCCTTACTTCTGTACAGATTATCTGCTACAATTCATACAAGGAAGGCACAGAGAAAAATATCATAGGTCACCTATTCTTTTTTTAATTTTTTATTTATTTTTGAGAGAGACAGAATGCAAGCAGGGGAGGAGCAGAGAGAAAGGGGGAGACACAGAACTGGAAGCAGACTCCAGGCTCCAAACTGTCATCACAGAGCCTGATGTGGGGCTTGAATTCATGAACCGTGACATCATGAAGCTGAGCTGAAGTCGGATGCTTAACCGACTGAGTCACTCAGGTGCCCCCATAGGTCACCTTTTCTTGTTTAAGAAAAGAGAAAATTGATAGCACAAAGTGTGTTAGTCATTATAACTTTGTGTTTCTGAACCTTTAGATCACAAGCTACAACATTTTAAAAATAATGAGTACTGGACAGTTATAAACATTTAATCATAGCCTTCAAAAGCCTATATTTTTGCCCCCTTTTTACCGCCTATTAACTTTGGCATCCTAAAAACCCTCGTTTTTCATCAATCCAGATCACATATCCTGCTCTTCACCTAAGTGAAGCTATTTTATATATTTAATCCTATGTACTTACTCGTTTCCCTTATTTCTTTTATTTCTATTGGTCTAAAACCATTTAAAATAAACTCATTATTAAAGTGTCCAAAAAGAGCTGATATTTCATTGTTTCTACTATGATTGTCTATATAACACTATTTAGCTTACTTATGAAATCATTCTCTACCATATCTCACTGAATTCCCAAGTAACCATCATCTATCTTTCCCAAGTAATCCATACTTGCTGTTGTACGCACACACAAAAAAAGAGAAATTGTTTAGAAATGTAAAACTTTTTAATGTATTTTCTTTGAAAGCAATCCACAAAAACCCAGTTAATAAGTAGAGCAGAAAGCTTAGTACTCATTTTTAAAAATAACTAACTTTGATACTGGAGAGATAAAAAAATTGTCCCAAAGCTTTATCAGAAGTTACAGTTATAGATTAGACTTTGTGGTCTCCTCATTCCTAATCCTTCTTTCTCTCCATTTCCAAAGTAATCATGTGTTTTTCTTTATTCTCCTTTCATCCTTTAAAATCATAGCTTACAATAATGACTTAACTGCTACTTCTCTGGAAATTTCTTTAAGTTATGGTGCAGGTATCGGAACTGATTATTTTATGGATGAGAACTACCAAGAGAACTAGATTTGGTATATGCAGAAAAATAGGTGTTTAAAGATAAAAGTGAGTAGTTTCACGTACAACATAATACTTGCAAGACAGCGTTTCAGGGACTGCTAAATCAGAATAAAATTCTCTGTATGTTCCTGCGATGGAGTTTGGGCTTTACTTCTATATTCTACCCTATCTTCTAACCCAGTTTATAATAAACCTTATTTGTACTAGCCTTCTTGTTATACCTTTTGATGTCTGCCTTGTGGCTTTTTTAATTTTATTTTTGATCAGCAACCTGATCTTCCTTATTTAGTGTAAAACAAACTAATTTCTTATAATGCCTTTTATTAACACATTTATTTATTTGAATTTACACATGGCTTCAACTCATTTATAAGAATTGGAGAGAAGGAAAACAAGCCATAGACTTCCCAGGTATCTCTTCAGCCAGTACAAAATTCAATAAAGACTTTCCTGTGTCTTCTTACAAAGCATGTCTTAGATAAAACATACTGGGATTTTGTGAAATAGTATTGAACTGCACTGCTGAGACAGTTAGCTGAATTTTAAAAGAATTTAAAGGGACAAGATGCCAAACTACCATGCAATGTTTTTCTATACTAACTAGTCCAAAAACATGGCAGAATATATTTTCTCAGGTTGTCTCTCACCTTTCATAAGTGAACATATTTCATCTCTGGAATAGTATTAAGATAAAATTATATATAATTTATATAAAGAGATAATATTGTTAGATTAAATGAGACATGATATCTAGAGAGAGAGGTAGAGAAAGATAAAGTAGAGATTAAAAAGACATATGAGGAAAACAATGGGTAATTGATTAGTTTCTAGCATAACATATTCATATTTATAAGGAAAATGTGAATAAGGATCATTTTCATGGAAAGTAATAAAGAGATCATTATATTTTGCTCTATGTAGGTAAAAAAAAAAAGCTAAAGATAATAATAATGAAGCCAAGAAATATAAATTAAACCAGATACAAGATGAAAATTAAAAAGTAATTTTTAGTGTTTCACTTTGGTCACTCAAAGAATACCTGAGCAAATGAACTAAATGATCCAATTCAATAATGCACACGTGAAGAAGCAGAACATCATAGTGTTTAAAGCTAAAAGCAAATACTTGTGTTATGACTGAAAGAACTAAGGTCACCTAAAGGAAAGAACTAAATCTAACTCTGATTGCCTGGCTAAGAATTTACTCTGCTGGTATAAGCAAAGATTGAATGGAATACTAGGAAAATAGTTGCATTAAGCAAAAAGGAATATTAGACTTCCCATTTAAATAAGTAGAAATTAGATTATCCCAAGATGTGTCCTTTGGGGAAAGTCAACTCATCCTTCTAGGTCAGAGTCTTCAAAACATAAAGTGACAACAATATATGCTCAATAAGTTATTGTATCAAATGTGAAGGTTCTTCATAATTTATGAAGAAATTTGCAAAATCAAAGCATCTGAATTTTTATTAGGAAAAAGACAATCCTCTGATAGTTAAGTACAGATGCCAGTCATGGTCATTACCCATACTCAGAGGAGACACTGAACTCAGATTTGTACCTGATATTCCACTTTAGAGGATTTGGGTTAGACTGTTAATATTAAGTATTAATTATGCTCTTTCACTTTTAGCCTGAAGCCTGACAACTTAGAAGGGCAGCTTCAAGCCCTACGTGTGTTAACACTTTAATGGCAAGATGGCCTCTAAAGCTTAACATAAGCAGTAGAGCCTGTCTCTACGCCTGAGAATGTTCCTGCCCTAAATGTTCCCTCCCTTACCTTCTTTCCTCTAGGTTTTGTGCTAATTCCCAACCTGCCTTTTAAAGCTAGAGGATGAAAAGGGGATATCTTCTTAAGCAGGAAAACATTTGTCTTAACTGCTGTACTTTATCAGTTCCAAAGAAAAACCAAGAGAGATAAGTAGAACCATACTATAGCACTGTTGTCTGATTATGAATTTAGATTTTATTTTGTCCTTTTTAACATTGAAACTACCCCTTCTTGAGCATGAGATGAGATATGAAATGATAGTTGGAGAAGAAGAAAGTTTTGAGGTCTCTCTAGTTTTTAATATGCTAAGAATGTTTATAAATATCATTTACACAGAAGTAAGTAAATATAGGAAAGTTTGACTTTTTGCTTCTTAAATTCTCTTTAGCCACCTAAAGATTACTGACCCATATTCTTATGCCGGAAGTATATATCAGAGTTGGGTGATTCATAGTAACCAAAAAAGCAGGTGGGATATATAATATACAGAAACTTTTGCTAAGACAAATTCTCTTAGCTTTAAGAAGGCCTTTTTCTAATCTACCCTCTAAAGAAAGCATTGAGATATGATGCTTGAAAAATAAATAAATACTAGTGGCAGCAAAAAAATTTTCCCTCTTGGAAATCCATGGAGAGTCATCTTTGAATTCTTTTCAGGCAGAGTTATGTTGGGAACATCAAATAATCTTCTTGTGATTCAGTTAAACTCTGTAATCTTGAAGATAATAGCAGTTGCTAACTTAACTCTACTTCACTAAATTGTAAGGATCAAAAGAGATTTAATTAAATTGAACAAAAATATTAAAAATGAAGAATGTTATAATTAGTGTTAAGACTCTGAGAATAAAAGAGTGAATAGACCTGCTGTCCCTCCCTTCATGGAGCTTACAGTCTAATGGTAAAGATAAATTGATATAAATAATCTACACTGTTATCAGTTATCTGTTGGCTGATAATGCCACATTACAGATGTTAGAAGGTGGAGGACATAATGTATCCTCCAAACTGAGAAGGCACTTTGAGACTAAAAAAAGGTGTAAGCCACTCTATAACATTTACACAGAGTTTTATTTAGGTAACTTACTGATGGGGGGGGGGCGGATAATTTATGTGGTATGCAGCTATTCTCTGCTCCTATTCTCTATCAAGTCCAGACCTTCCTTAGCCCATAGCTTTTATAGAGTGAGGGACATTGTGGTGAGGTCAAAGTATACTCATCCAAAGTGGCAGCTTCTGTGCACCAGTTATTCTCTAATAGTTACCTAAAGTGAAGCCTTCTGTGTGCCTCTTTAAGGAAGATCAGAGCAAGCTTTCTCAGGCATTCTGCTCAGGGAATACATTGACCTCCATGGGGCCTGAAACACATAGCCCCAAGGGAGGGCATTGCAAGAACAAGATGGAAGGCCAAAGACAGAGTCAGTGTTGTCAGCACTCCTACACAGATAACCACAAAACCACAGTGGCACACAAAAATAAGTGATTATTAATCATCCAGATGGGCATCGAGGTGGCTTTACTGAGCTTGGTTGGACTCACTCAAATACTATGGGGGTGAGAAGCTGTAAGATGATCTAGGATGATCTTGTTTGGGACAACTGTGGCAACATGAGGCTGACCACATGTCCCCCAACCCAGAGCAATAAGGCTTGGGCATATTCTTTTGGTGATGTCAGAGATACAAGAGAGAGCAAAGGAAAACTAAGCATCCTTTTAGGGCTTAGACTCAAAATTGACTCACCATATCATCATTTCTGCCTCATTGCAAGAGCCAAATAAATCACACAGCTGATCCCAGAATCGATGGGTAGAGAAATTGACTCTATCTGTTTAGTGACAGGAAATTCATATTCACATGGCAAAGTGCTTGAATAGAGAAAAGGGTAAAGAATTAGGGTCATTACTGTCATCAGTTTCCCATATACACACTTGTGTATGCATGATCACAAATTTGCTCCAGTGGAAACAGATAACATTATAACAATGGATACTGACCCAGATTGAGAGAAGCTTTGACATCTTGATCATTGCATTTGAATTACAGACTGTATTAATTTTTCATTGCTGCTATGCTCAGTTACTACAAATTTAGCAACTGAAAACAACATGAATATATTATCTCAAAGTTCTATAGGTCAGAAATATAGTCCAGATTTTGCCTGCTCTTAGATCTTATCTGGAGGCTCTGGCAGGAAGTTTTGTTTCCAGATTCATCCAGATTTTTGGTAGAACTTAGTTACATGGAGCACTAAAATTGAGGTCCTTGTTTCTTTATAGACTGTCAGTCTGGAGCTTCTCGCAGATCTGTAATGCCTCCTGCATCTCTCGTCGTTTTTATCCCTTCATCTTCAAAGAGAGCAATGGCAGATTTAATCCTTCTCTGACTTAGTTCTGCCATGTCTTTCTTACTGAAACTAGAGAAAGTTCTCTGCTTTTAAAGGCTGTATGACTAGATTGGGGCCACAACGGTAATCTGGATAATCTCTGTATTTTAAGGTCCATAGATTTAATTACATCTACAAAATCCCATTTTTCCTATAAGGTAGCATATTCACAGACTCTGGGGATTACGGTGTGAATATCTTTAGTAGGTCATTCTGCCGATCATTTTCTACCTGCTGGCTCCCAAATGCAAAATACATTCATCCCATTCTAAATTCCCAAAAGGTCTCCTCCCATTACAGCATCAGCTTAAATCTCAAATTTACATCTAAATCTCATCAGCAAAGAAATTATCATCTAAATTATGTGATGAAAGTGAATCATCTCAATCATGAGGATGAAGTTCTTGATATAATCTATCAAACACAACTGCTGAGGCACAATTCCTCCTCGGTCTTTGAACCTATGAAACTAAAGACATGAGTTTTCTGCTGGAACATAAAGTAGTAGGACATATGTAGATAGCAGTTATAGATCCTCTCACTGAAAAAGTGGCAAAGTGGAGAAGAAAACAGATTCAGCATCAAAGCAGTTTCAAACTGAAGGCAAGAAAATTATATTAGATATCAAGGGTTAGGAATAATCCTTCTAAAATTCTTGGCTCCCAGCTCTATCCTGGGAGTCATTATTTCTTTTTCATGAAAGGTGGCATGCATCTAATTTTATCAGCCTGTTTCCTGCTGGTAGAACTTTGGAAGCTACAGAAGGATTTATTCCAATAGAAGCTATGTCCACAAATCTTTTGGAGACAGTCCTATAACTGTTTTTAGTTTCTTTTGAGATGACTGAAGGAAAAAGATCTTAAACTTCTCATGGGTTCCTGGTTTGATTGAGGGAATCTGTAAGTCAAACATTTGATCTCTTCAAAGAGCCTTTGTATGACTGAACATTTGGACCTATTGTCCTCTGGAGAGGCTGATAGTTTTCCAAATCTTCATGTTCCAATGTCTTTTAGCTGAACAGTTCTTCCCTCAATTCATATCATTCCTTTTACATTTTATGATAAACAGCAAGAAGAAACTAGGACTCAGCTTGAACACTGCTTGGGAATCTTCTCAGCTGAACATCTAAGTTTATTATTTACAGGTTCTGATGTCTGCCTGTTCTCAGGACACCATTACAGTAAGCTTTCTGGAATTAAATAACAAAAGTCCTCCTTTTTCAAGTCCTATATAACATGCACCTCAATTCTTTCTGACTGCTTGCCAGAAGTATCCTTGTCTAGATTTCCATTGACAGTCTATTTAACAAAAAGGCTTTCTGTAAGTTGATTTTCAATTTCTCATAATTCTCATTACTTCTTCTGAATCCTCATTGATAAAACCTTTATTGTCCATTGTTTTTCTAGCAACAGTCTTTTCAAGGCAAACTAGGCTTTTCTGTTACATTCTTCAAAATTCTTTCAAATTTGCCTACTGGTAAACTCCAAAGCAACTTTCACATTTTAGGTATTTGTTATAGCATATTTCTATTTCAGGTACCAAAATCTGTATTTATTTTCTACCGCTGGTATAACAAGTGTCAAAAATTTTACAGTTTAAAACAACACTCATTTTTATTTCACAGTTTCGTAGATCAGAAGTCCAAATATAGCATAACGCAGCTGATTCCTCTACTAGAATCTCACAAGGTCTAACCAAGGTGTCTGAAGGGTTTTGTTTATTTCTAAAGACCATGAGAGTAATTCACTTCCAGGCTCATTTTTGGCAGAATTCATTCCTAGACAGTCATAGGATTAAAGTCTCTGTTTTCCTACTGTCAGCCAGAAGCCTTTTTCATCTCTTCAAGGCCACCTGCCCTTGTCATTTTGCCTCTTTCATATTTAAACCACAGTAGCTGGTCAAGTCCTTCTGACACTTCAAGGCACTCCTCTTCTCCTTCTGCCACATATCTCTATCTCCACTGAGAGATATAAGGGCTCATTTGTATAGACGTGGTCCATCTAGATAATCCGGGTTGGTCTCACTATCTTAATTATATCTAGGTTACATCTGCAGTCACCTTTTCTATGTAGTGTAGCATATTTATAGGCTCCACCAATAAGCATGATGACATCATTGGAGTGGGATGGTGGTGGTGAGCAGAATGTCTACCACATAAGAATGTCTACCACATAGACCTTCCTTTACATCCTGATAAAAAGCTAGATGGGTTCTTTCTGCTCAGATTCAGCAATAGGTAAAACTCTAGTGTAAAATTTCAAACACTTGGAAGAATTCAAATAATATTCTTGATTCATATTGACAAATTAGAGTTAAACCAAAATTAATCTCTAAAATATTCAGAAGAATAAAAACTAAATTTGGATTATAAGAGCTTTATTTTTATCCTCATGACTCAGAAAGCCAGTGGAATAAAGGAAGTAATTTCATAATCAATCACTGTTATCAAGAAATTGCTTAAGCATTGGCAATTCTGGGGAACAAAATGATCAGCATTAGCTACTCTTCTAGTCAAAGACAGATGTAAGTTTAAAATATGAGGCCAGGAGAATGGCTTTATATTGGACAATGCAAGTAGTAGTACTGTCCTGTGAAGCACTGATACCTATGGGTTATGGAATGGGGGTGGGACAGGAAAGCATAAGATGAAAAGGAAGTGTTATGACTTGAGTGTTAAAGGTCAGTAGAAGGAGTTTCATTTCTAGCTCAGATAGTAATTACTCCAGCTATAAGCCTATAAAAATGACCCCTCGAATGATGCCTTTTCTGGCAATGCTAATTACATCATCTTGCCCAGCATTAGAAGAGAAATCAGAGTAATTGGTGTGGCATGATAAATTCAAGGGACTTCCTGACCTCATTTCAGTTGCAGCAAATAACCCCAGTGAGATGAAACATTCTGCAGCACTGAGGAGTTGCTCAGTACATGAACTCAGTCTGCCAGACTGCTCTATGACTTGCTAAGGAAAAATTTAGTGAGAACTTATTTTTTCATGTATGTTTTTGGACATAAATCTACAGGCACCCTAAACCATGAGTAAGATAGGAAATAGCCACTCAACAAGTGTTGAAATAAAGCTAAAACTGCCAATATGCTCCTCAAGTATGTAAGGGAAACCATCTGGTTGTGCCTTCAAAGAGTGTTTTCTCAAGAGTAAGTTAGGTGAGAACCACTACGCAAAGTGGAAAGGCTCCGTCACCTGTTCTGTGAACAAGATGACATGTTCATCAGATAACAGGCACATGCCTCTGCAAATACAAAACTGGGCACGTCAGGAAATATAAAATTGGTATTGGGTAGGGGAGAGAGAGAGAATGCAGATGGGTTTTAACTTTTTAAGTTTAAATGAATAACTAATGAGTAAAGAGATGAAGATGGAATTCAAAAATTGTCAATTAAACAGCTGTTGCCTCAAACACCTCTCTGTCATAGAAAACTTCACCATTTCAATAAAACTTTCAGGAAGATTGTTATAGAAGTACCAGTCTGTAATAAAAATAAGCCACTATATTTGTCATGTTAAAGAACCATTTTAAAGGAAGTGTTTTTTGTTTATAATTAACATCATGAAAAACCCTAGAATAATGTATAAGGCATTTAATGGAAAAACCTCAAAATTAAACTGCTTGACCTTTGACATACATGTTTATTTATTTAGTCATTCAATTCATATGATAATCTCACTCTTTTAAGAAATACCTGTTGGTTCCCAGTTACCTGTAGTATAAGCCTCAAAGTCCTAGCCTTTATTTTATAGCCCCAGTCTTGTGTTCATCTTTCCTTTCTGACACACTCTGCCCACCAGCTGTGTGGAATATCTCCTGATTGCACGAACAAAGCAGTTTTCTGCCTTTGAGTATGCTCTATTCTGCCTGGAATGTCCTTCTCAGGCCAGTTGGTTTAAGAACTAGATTAAATATTAACAACCCACCCCCAACACATCTTCAGTAATTTCAAACTGAATTATTAATTTATATTTGTCTGCACTCATAGTATATGTTTTATTATCTCTCTGATGGATCTAATGCATATTTTTAATGAAGCACAAAGCAAACAGGAATGATCATTGTCTTTGGGGTTAGGTAACTTATGGTTCAAATACTGGCCCCATCATGTATTAGCTTTCTGACCTGAAAATATCTTAACTTCTATATGAAATTCTAAAAAATCAGTTCTTATAATATAGGAACAGTAAATGGATACATATATCAAAGCCACTATGCCTGCTTATTAGTATACATTCAATACATGTGCTGTTCTTCAAACTTACAGCACTATGAATATGGAATTTATATAACTCTAATCTTTCACTCGCCTGTGATTGCAAAATAAACTTACATTTCATTTTTTAAGCTCATATATTTATGGTATAAGCTCCCACCAGTTTATTTCCTGGAAATAAGCCCCACTCCATGTCTCATTCCGTCATTTCTGTTTGTTCCTAAGAGGGAAATGAATGAAAGAATCAAGCATTTATTTTACATAGGTGGTAAGTGTCTTAGATACATAATTTGTGTGTATTTGAAAATGAGTGTTCTGGAGGCCAAAGGAGAGTGGAGTTTCAGGAGCACAAGAAAGACTGATATGTTTGCTATTTCTCTTAAAAGGATAGCTGGGCACTCATGTATCAGAATTGGTTACAGCCAAAACATCTCTAAGTAATCACTTGGGAATCTCTAGGAATCACACTTTTCTTCCATTTATGTTGTCTTCATACATTGAAAGCATGCAGAGGAGATTGTTTTTCTTAGGTATACAAAAGATTTTTGAGACTGCCTGGCAACTTAATAGAGAGAATAGAATATTTAATAAAATATAGATCAAGAGACTCTCTTGTATTTCTGTCATAACTTCATATTTCTTTCTGTTTACTACTATCTTTATGTGATCAAGTCAAACAAAATTCAACAAGAAATCTCAATGAGAAATCTAAAAGATAGTTTTGGAGTTGAGTAAACTATCACAAAAGAGACAGAGAGGATTTGAGAAGGGGGAATGTAAAATATAATAGTGACAACTTTACGTTAACAAATGTCTACCTATTTATTCTCACCTATCCTTTTCATTTCTAGGGGACAACAGCCATAACCAAAATATAATTGAATCATTCATTATCTGTCATTTTACCAATTTCCTACTCTTTTATTTCAAATTGACTTTGATTGTAATTTACTGACATTTAACATATTGTTTAGCTAATAGTGTTCTTTTTAAAATTTGTTTTATAATATTGGTCATTCTGGGAATATCTTTCAACATAATTATATCCTTTTGTCTTCATGTTTTATTTTCTTTGACTCAAAACTCTGAAAGAAAAGTTATGTCATTTTTGTATCATGGTACAAATTTTGCATTTCTTTCTGTTTTCTTACATATTAGTAAGACTTTTTACTTTTAGTAAAGACTTTTAGTTTTTAGTAAAGCAAAAAGTAATGGTCTCAGTTACCAAACAGTCCCACCACCATTGCACATGGTGCCTTACCACCTCTAATTGTATATATTCACTTATTCTTCAGATCTTCCTTCCTAAATATCTCACCTTCTATTTGGAATCTTCTTTTTCTCCTTTTTCAATGACATCAGACACCAAGGTGAATTGAAATTAGTGCTTTCCTGGGGTGAGGAACAGATTGTCAAGCTTAAACTTTTGGTCTTCAGCCATTATTGACATCATTCACATCATTGTCTGTGAGGCAGTAACCTAGAAGCTGTGAGGATTTGCAAATAAATAAAATAAATAAATAAATAAATAATAAAGGAGTAATCTCTATCACCATCACAGAGAACCTAAGCAGTAAGGGAAGAGCAAGAAAAAAAGGAACCTTAAGAAGAGTTGTAATGGAGTAAACAGAGATGACTGAGGGAATTAAAAAAGAAAAAAAAGCATAGTGATCATTCCTAAGTGAAGATAATAGAACAAGGTTGCATCACCTCTACTTTGATAATGATTTAGTGGAAGGAAAAAGAGACGTGTATCAGATAAGTAGACAAAGAAGAGAAGTATAATCATGGAAATTCATACATGGAAGAGTGAATATTAATATTCAAGAAATATAGGAAGAAGTTAGTGGCAACTAACTGGCAGCTGAACAGACTCATGAGTGAGCCTGACTGGGACTAGATATACTGGACACCTGAATCTAGACAAACTGCTGACCCACAGAAGAGTAGGTTAAGTAAATAGTATTGCTTTGAGTCTCTAAATCAGCTGAGAATTTAATTCAATATAAAATGATGCTGCCAAATGATTTACATTTGACAAATGTAAATGTAAAAGTTTAAGTGCTTTATTTGAACAAATATTTTATTATATAGCTGTTTTAGACAGTGGAATCACAATAATAAAACAAGTATAAGTCCTGCCCTTGTGTACCTTATATTCTAGAAGGAATGGTGCACAGTAAACAATGATAGTAATATTTGTAATGGCAGATGTAGATAAATGCTATGACAAAACTAGGAAAGGTAATAGGAATTACTGTGGGAAGATGAGAAGAGAGGTGGTTTTAGGTAAGATAGTGTTTTAAGGTTCAGTAATTTCATGAATACACACACACACACACACAACATAACACACACACACACACACAGAGGCAAGATGGATCCCCATCCAAAATGTAGTTCAAATGTTGAGAGTGTTGACCCTTCATACACCAAGAGAATTTTAGAGAAATCTTATCATCCATACAAGGTACTCCTAGGGAAGAAAATAGTTGGCAGAAGGCTTGTGCTAGCTCAATACAGAGAATATAGAATAGGCCTTTCAAGGTGGGGAGGAACAAGTTCCTATCTGCAAGCTAGAAATTTGCAAGGTTTGAGAAGAAGCATACCTGGGCTTTCTTGTCAGCCTGTCCTGATACGGGGCCAAAGAGGAGTGGAAGTTTTAAAAGAAATCAGTGGTCAAACACAAAAAATTGAGTCACACTCTTTATTACTGTTGATCAGAGAGGCTTTACTGAACATTTGACCTTTGACAAATGACTTAAGGATGTGAGGTGTGATACAATAATGAGTTTTTGGTCTTTGTCTCAGATTTCTGGCACAGAGCTTCTAAAATCCCTGGAATTTCCCGAGTGATAGGAGCATCTCTGTTATGCCAATGGGGTGACTTATGCTGGGCCACTGGAGAGTTTCAGCGTTGCTTCCAGAAAAACCAACTATATGATTAGAGAGTTGGGACTTTGAGCCTACCCCTCCACAGAGGGTTGAGTTTAGTCACATGGCTGATGATTTTATTAATCATGGCCATACAATAAAGATGCCTACCCCACTCAAAGCTCTGGGTGCTAAAGTTCAGTAGATCTTCCTAGTTGGTGGACATATTTGTATGCTGAGAAGGTGACATAGCATCCGAATCCATGGGGAGAGGTCATGAAAGCTCTGTATTTGGGACCCTCCCAGGCCTCTCCCAATGCATAGTGTTTTCCTGAGTTCTGAGTCATTCTAATTTATGATTAAACCTTAGGGGGTGGATAAAGTCCCGAATTTTAGTGAGTTGATCAGAAATATGGGTGTCCTGGGGACCTCTGAAGTAAGCATGCATCTCAAGCATGGGTGGTTTTATGGAGCACTGAGTCCTTAACTTGCGGGTTCTGATGCTAAAACTGGGTTCTGAGCATCAAATTGTGTTGCAATATACCCAGTTGCTGTTACAACAGCTGGATTTTTGCCAGATTACAAAGGGACAGTCTGGTACAGGAGGAAGGAGAAGAGGTTCCCAAGCAAGGGAAACAAGAAAGTCAAAGACCTTAAGGTAGGAGTGTGAGTGGTGTGTTCCAATAATAGCAAGTACATCACTGTGGCTCAAGAGAGTTGAAGAGACAAGATGAGTACTACATGAAATCAGAGGAGTAGGAGCGAATCAGAACACAAGGGGACCTTGTAGGCCATTGTAAGAATATTTTCTTGTACTTTGAGAGATACCAGAGTCTTAACTAGAGAAGGATAAAAATTTGACTTAAAAAAATAAAAACATTACTGCATTTGTTTATTTTTGATAGATGGAAAGGCAGACACAGCAATATCTGTTGGCATCTGTCTATTACAATAAGACAAGGGATAACAGTAACTTGGCCAAAATTTAACTACTGTCATCAATAGATAAGATTACAGATATATTTTAGAGGCAGAGAGGGGAAAAAGGATTTCTGATGGATTGAATATAGAGTTTAAGGAAAAGTGGAGTTAAGTGTTAAGAACCTGTCTGTGCTTTCTAAATTAAAGCCCACTTGGAGCCTAGTGGGAGCTTCATCTTTTGAAAGGGCCTGGAAGGTGACTTCAGGTCACGTGTATCACCAGCCTGGGCTACACTGTCACTTGAGTGTCAATTTTCTGATTAAGTCTCATAAAATAAAGCTGTCTTATTTCTACATGACTGAAACTCAACAATACAAATATATAACAATGTCTTGTCCTAAAAGTATATGTACATATAAGGGATTGTTTAAGCACTCTTTTTTTCCTCCTAGGGGATATATTATCAAAATTTTACTTCTAGCATATTAATTAGAAAAATAGCATCATATTGCTATTGTACTTAGCTTTGTATTTCAATAAAAATGTCACTATGAAAACAAATGCATAGTAAAAAAATAATCACTATAGGCATGATTTTTCTTAACGGTTTGGTAATATTAAGTATACCCTGCCTATATTTTCGAAAATCATCTTTCCTGAAACTGTACCCTCATATTCTACAATATCTCTATAATATGTGTAAACATATTTAGGTAGATTTTTAATGAAAAATATGAAGAATTTATAGGTCGTAGAGTATTAGTCTAGCTTTTTGTTCAGTTTTCAATGATAACAAGGCACTTAACACTCTCGGTTCTTTTATTATATCTATCGTAAAATGAGGAAATTTATTTTGTGAATTACTCTGGATACTTTCTAATCTAGAGGTAATGCATAGACAATTGTTTTGATAAGTTTTTATTTGATGCTTAATTTGGTTTTACCGAGCAAAGTACCCTACGCAATATTGTATCTTTGTTTTTATTTTCTGATTGGGATTCAGAGTAATCAGCTGTGTTGGTAAATACTGCTGTATACACAAATTTTCTCCTACTACCCTCCCTCCCTCCACAAATGCACATACCACATTCACACATATACATTCATATACAATCAATAAACAGAGGAGGGATTCATTTTTCTGTCAAATAATTTAATGCCTGCTGGGATATCTCAGTGAAATATGTTAATTCATCATGTCTACTGTAATAGTTAAAAGAGCAAGAGCCAGCATAATATGTTCTAAACCCTATTATTTCTTGATAATTGTACTCATTTCTATTCTCCTTTAGGAATGTTGTAGTGATTATGAAGAGCATTATCAACTGGGGATTAAAAGAATAATAATAATTACAGTAGAAAATTTACATGATTTACAACATGATGAGTTTTCACATAAAATTCTCCTTTCTGACTTTTAATCTACTCTAATGTTGTGTTAATATTACTCTTTATTAACACAATTGTGACATTTTCCTTCACCTTTGCATACAAAAATAACTGCCTTTTTCTTCCTAGAAGGCTCCTAACATACAGCTTTATACCTTTTTAGTATCTTTCTTCTTGTAACATTTCTTAAATTGAATAACGGCTTTGAACTTTTCTGGAAGAAAGCCTTCAGGCAATATGAGAGGGAAAAAAGGGAAAGAAAAAAATGCAACTTTATTTACTATTTGTGAGAAATACAAAATTCAAGATAAAACAAACAACTAAGTAGTTTTCACAGTAATGACAATAGCAAAGGAAATATATGAAGCTAGAAATCAGAAGATTTGGGTCCTCACAGTCTATTTCTCCTTAGATATAGTATTCCTATTGTACAGTAAAGTTAGAATAAAATTAATTACATTAGATAATGTATGAGAGCCCTTTGAAAGCTCTAAAGTGTTACGTAAATGTATTGTTTAATTTTTCAAATGAAATTAAGGAATTTCTTTTAATAATGCGATTCTCTTTGACAATTCTAAAGCATGTGTTATACTATATTTAGGCAAAATACTTGGCAAGGTCCAAGATGAACAAAATACCATTCTTCCCCACAAGTATTCACAATCAGATGGAAAGACATCATATACAAAGTTAATATTTAAGAATAGGATTAATTACATGACATGTTAATTGCCAAGTTCTAAAGAGAGAAAGAATAGCAGTCATTAATTCAGAACATAGCACCAGTGAAGGTTTCACAAGAAAGGTAATTTACAAGGTGTGGTATTACAGATTTCATTACAATGTCAAAAGTTTTAAGAGGCAAATGTGGGAAGTATTTTTTAGGCAACATTTGGCTCCTGAGGTGGAGATGTTGAATAATCCTATCAATGTGCCAAGAACTGTGAAGAATTTAGATTTTGTATCACTTGTAAACCAACAGGTTAGCTTCCTACAGTTTCAAGGATGCTAGCACAAGACTCCTGGCTCAGACACAGAATATTTTATTCATGGCATAGCAGGCTGAATGTACTTTATGTTTTCATTGGTTCCTTTTACTCCTGAAGTATCATGGGAGACATGCAGAGTAGTCTAGGTGGGTGCTGTACTTCTGGAGGATTTGCATCCTTACCGAGAAACTTTGAGCTTAGGGAAAACTCCCACCTTATAAGGGGGCTGCTAGGAAACTATCCAAACTGTGTCCCAGAGGAGACATTACTTTTATTATCCTGGGTGATAAACTAATCTGTCTTTGCTCCAGAGGGAGACCTGTCTCTATCATCCTAGGCTGTTTGCTATACAAACAGCCTTGAAAATATAGACTACAACAAATGGCAAAAACTGTCACAAGATGTGCAAAAATATGAGGGGCAGGTAGAGAATGATCATGCAACAACAACAACAACACACACAATACTTATAATATAAACAATAAACTCAAAGAGAGAAGAATATTTCCAGACATTGCTTACTCTCCCATTTTCTGTTTGAGACCTATTTTTAGCCCAAAGGTAGTGAGCTTGAATTTGATGATCATTCTGCATAATGTCTCCTTTTTATTTAATGCCAAAAATATTTTTTAGTTCATTCCTTATACATCCAGTCTTTCCCTTACTGTACTTGGTCCACTGATATGTAAAGATTAGTTACCTAGATTTTGTCAGTCAAATTCAATAAAAAGCAAGTGTGATATAGTGTCTGTAGATCTGTGGGTATGCATAAGTGTGTGTGTGTGCGCGCGCACGTGCACTTTGAAAGAAGAAAGGACAATGATGAAAGGAGATTTGACTCTAGGATAATCAGAATACACTCCCCTTTCTTTATAGAAAAGGAAACATGACTTCCTATAGGCAGCCTTCCATTCTGAGAAGAAAGCTATGAAATATCTTTGATGCTCAACATTGTTCTAGTTGTTTTCAATACAAGTCTTGCCTTTCTGCATCTATTCTCAGGATCTATTCCAGAAATCAAAGAGAAGGCCTTAGGAAAAATATATACAAATCACACACAGAATTAACAACTCTGAAGAATGCCCTAAGCTGCTTAGGAGATTTTTGAAGAAACTGACTGCAAAAAAAAAACAAAAACAAAAACAAAAACAAAACAAAACAAAAAAAAACAAACAAACCCAAAACCAAAACCAAAACCAAAACTTCCCTGTAGTGGCAAAAAAAATTATTTAATATCATGTAAATAAAGGTATGAAGTTATATATACCGCAGATGGTATCTTAGTTCAATGATATTATTATGGATCTAGGCTCTTTCTATCTTTCTCCTCCACTTTTCTTATATATATGTCTTCATACTCTTGCTTACCACCTCATGGCTTCAAGATTCTTGTTGCAATGACACTTAGCGCATCTTTTATTATAAAAGGAGAAAAAATAGTTGGAAGCATATATCAGAAGATACACAATTTTCTCAAGTACCTCAGCCTCTTTCTCATTGGCCATAATAGTAGCTCTTGGGATCTTGGCTGGTATAGTTCTCCCAAATACATTTGAGGTTTTCTTGGTAAGGCAAAATGGAAAATATGTATTATGTAATCAACTAGCAATATCTGCCACAAACACATTTCCAGGACCCAGAAGAGGGATTTATCCTAAGAAAGCTAAGAGAATAAACAAATCTCTACAACTTGAGAATGGAAGTCATTTGAATAATTCTGAGACCAAAGACAAAGTGAAAACTCTTGTTCTTGCTTTAGACTAGAATGAACCAAGTGGATTTTCTTGTATACCTGCTCAGTAACATTTGCCCCCACATTCTCTTTTTGCTTGGCCTACACCTTGATGAATTATTTATGTTCATCTTTAGCAAATCTCTCCACCTTTTCACTAAATCCCATCTCCTCTTACTTTTCAACCATTTGGCTTTAGCAATTCTTCCTTCTGGCCATATACTTTCTCCTGGATTGTTTCTAACAGCATGAAAATATTATTTTATTCTTCCATAAAAATAAGCAAGCAAACAAACAAACAACTTTTCTTGAATCCAGTTTCCTGCTAGGCACTACCCAATTGCTTTGTATCTTGATTTGTTTATCCTCACTACTACTAATTATATTTTCCTATTTTCCTTTAACTCTCTTTCACCAAGTGTTCATGTTTTAACTTCAACATAAGTGCTCTTATCAATAATAGATCTAATGATTTCTGGGTTTCTAAGTCCAGTGAACAATTGCTGGTTCTTTATTGATTTATCATTAGGATTTGATAATATTTGATCATTCTCTCATTCTTAATGGACATTTTTTTTGCTTGGCCATTAGTATACAGGATTTCTGCTTCTCACCTCATTGACCACTCCATCTCATCTCTCTTGCTGGATTTTTTTTTTACTCTTCTCCCTGGATCTCATAATAGGGGAACTATAAATTGTATGTCAATTCACAGAAAGAAAACCCTTGACTGAGTTGGCATCACAGTAGTAAGTATTCAGACAAAAAAAATCTCTAGAAGATATTCTAGGCTGTCATGATCCTTCACATCCACCATGACAACAGATTAACACACTTTTTGTTGTTTTTATACAGGTATCTAACCTAATTTTCTTTTTCAGTTATTTTCCAGGGTTGACCTCTTCCTACTTTTTTCCAAAATCTAATATTAAAAATGAGAACAGCCTAGCATAGCTCCATGTGGTTTAATGTGAGTGCAACCTGAAATTGTTTTGGTGCTTCATGCACTGGCTATGGTATATACATCAGTGGCAAATAGAATCATTTGTTTATAAATCAATGCTAATGTACAACTTTAATATCTATCCCTGACTGTGTGGCCATTAATTTTGAAAGGCTAGACTCAGCTTTTTGACACCTACTTCAGTTTCCAGCTTGTTCTAGAATTGAGCTGCAAACTTCAGCTTGGAGAGCTGTGTAATCTTTACACAAATAATTGATTTCTACCACCAGTTTCTTTTACTGTAGGAAGACTTAATTTGTGACACTCACTACATTAAGAATAATGAATCACCAAGAAATAACTGCAGTGTTCTCAACTCTAAGCCTTCAGAATATAACATAGACACTGATTCTAAGGAGAATTACTGAATTTTGTATGCTTCCTTGAATGTAGGCTTTTGGACAACTATTCCAGTGAGCCCACACTTCCCCTTTCTATTTGATTTACTTTGTCCCATATGACTGGAAATAATTTTTTTCCTGCCCATCTGGAATCCACTCATGATGAAGGCCAAGTGGAATTTTTCTTTGTTTTCCACTTAATATCTAATAAATACATAATGAGTAAATATTCAGTCACTCTTGCCTATAAAATCCTGAAGCAAAAATATAGGATTTTTTAAAAAGTTTAAATATTTATTTATTTTTAAGAGAGAGGGAGAGAGTAGGAGAGGGGCAACGAGAGAGGGGGGCAGAGGATCTGTGCTGACAGCAGTGAGTCAATATGGGGCTTGAACTCACGAATCACAAGATCATGACCTGAGCTGAAGTCGGACGCTCAACTGAGTGAGCCACCCTGGCACTCCCAAGATATATGCTTTTTAAAGAAGCATAAAACAGGCAAAGAAACATAAAACAGGCAAAAATTATAAACATCAGTCATTCAGAAATCCCCCAAATTATGTCAAAACTTATTTTTCCTACTCTAGCTAAATTCATGATTAGTACATTAAAATTTTTGGAGAAGGAAGAGTAAATAATTTCCATTGCTTCCACAGCATCCTTCTCCCATCCCAGTTTTCACTATGTCTGACTTCAGTTTGGGGACCTACATGATTTTATGGAGACTGACTCCTCTTCTGACTTCAGTGGCAGCAAATGTGACTTCAGCTAAGCCAATGTTATGAGCTGAATTTTACTGTTCCTCCCCTCAAAGGTATATGTGAAAGTCTTAACTCCTACTACCTTAGAATGTGACTATATTTGGAGACAGAGTGTTTAATGGGGTAATTAAGTTAAAATAGGTCATGTGGATGGGCCCTAATCCATGATTCTTGTCTGCATAAGAAGATATTGGACACAGACTTGCAGAGGAAAAGCAAACAAACGAACAAACATGTGAAGACACAGAGAAATGGCCCTCCTATAAGCCAAGGAAAGAAACTAAAGAAGAAACCAACCTCGTTGACATCTTGACCTCAGACTTCTAGGCTACAGAAACGTGAGAGAATACATTTTGGTTGCCTGAGTGACCCAGTCTGTGGTAGTTTGTTATGGTAGTCCCAGGGAACTAATACAGCCAGTCATTTCTTTCTAACAGAAGAATGAGGAAAGGTAAGTTCTAAGCATTGCTGGCATTCATCTTAGTACAATATGGGGAGCTTCCCTTAAGATGAAACCAAACTTATGAAAGCAGAATTATGAAATATACAAAATTACTAATAATTGACCATTTTTAATCATGACAAAGGACAAGTTTTTGTTGATCAACCTAATGGATTGCTTAATCCAGAACTTCTATTATAAGCTAGTTAAACTGCCTTAGCTGAAGAGATGGATACATGAAGTTCCATGTCTTTGAAAATTTTTAACTTGTTAAACTAACTGCTGCTAAAACATTAATATAATTATAAATTAAAGTGAAAAATATTAATTATCAAGGGGTATGTTGACACCAGTGGAATTTTTAATGAAATATTTCCAAAGAACTTCTGAGTTTGGATAGAGAATATAAAGAAAATTATGGGTAAATAAATGTACAATGATTTTTTAATTCTTGGTATAAACTTCAATTCCTTCCTTCATATTATGTGGTTCTTTGCCTCTATTTCATTCATTAACCAAATGTTTAGTAAGCCTTTCCTGTGTATCAGGCATTGTGACACACTTGGGTCAGGAGAGGTAAACAAAATGAACAAAACCCCTGGCTAGAGTTGTTTATGGCCTAACGGGGTGAGACATTAAGTAAATAATTACATACTTACATGCATAAACACACACATAAAATTCCTTATTTTTATTAATCCTTTTTTTACTTTAAAAAGCTCTCCTTAACCTAACTCTGGTTCAGCAACCTTACAATGGGCAAATACTCAGGCTGGTAGAGAACCCATGCCTATGTCTATAATAATCATTCCTGGTTGGACATTTGATCCAAACTAAAGCAATAGCAGCAGGTCCTCTCCAAATCTTTGCTGGAGGTTGTCATGAGAAAGTGTTCCTTTTTTTAGTACCTTCAGCTATAATGAGGATATAGACCTATAACCACTGGTAGCCACTTTATATACCACAGAGGGAAATCTTAACAAAGAATAAAATCAATGCAAAAGAAAGCAGTGGAGATAGATAGTCTTGATAGTATTTTTTCAGTTTCTAATCCCAGTCATAACTGAAACAAGTTTATCACTGGAACATCCAATTATGTAACATAATGAAATTTCCTACTGTTTTTGTTGTTGTGGTTGTTGATCATTTTTTTAGCTAGATATATTTACATTCAGGTTACCTGGACCAGAATGTAACTAACAGATCTCTTTCTTCACTTGGAGATCTGTATAATTTTCTTCAAAATGTCAAAATGCCTCTGAAATCTTTGTATTTTAAAAGTATCCTATATTTAGGTCTGTCGTTGAAAGTCTCAACTTGCATTGCTGTTATCTGTTTTTTCCAATTTTATACTCCATTGGAACTTAACATGCTTAAAGAGTATAAACCCATTTATCTTACTATACCTATTACGTAGTACATGCTAATGTTTATTAAAGGAATGAATAATTATTAAGAACATAAAATATATGATTACTGACATGCTAATTGGCTTAACATACTATAAAGTGTAGCATTTAAATTGAAATTTAATAAGGAGGTAAAAAGAAACTTAACATTGTAGAATTATAAGAGGCAAATTTTGATTCTATAATAAATCTTCAAATGTATTTTTTCACAGTTTGCAAATTCCTCTCATAAATATTTTTTTTCCCATTTTATCCTCACAACAACCATGTGAAATAATATCTTCATTTTGTGGAATCAAAAACTAAGGCTTAGAGAGATTAAGTGACTTATTCAAAGAGATATCTATAGTAAGCAGTAGATCCAGGATTAGAAACTAGATGTATTGTTTTTATAAGATATCTTCAATAGAAAAAGAAACTTGGTGATTTTGATTTCTTCTTCTGTAGTGTGTAGTACTAATAATCCACCCCCCCCCCAAAAAAAAGATGAGTATCAGAGTCTTCTCAGCAAAGGTATTTCAGAGACTTATGTATAATTTCAGCAGGTCTTCTCAGTCAGGATATTTCAGAGATTCACAGTGTTGTTTTGTAGACAGATCAAGAAAAAGGTTGATGGGAGCAGATTGGTGTAGGTGACATCAATGTGGGCAGACAGGAAAAGGGAAGACAAAGGCTAAGAGGGAGAGCAAGAGTAGGAGCTGGAACACAAGTCTGGGAAAGGTTAGGATTGATATACATAATGTGTGAAGCAATGTTGCCCTTAGAAGGATTGCAGAAAGACATTAAAGGAAAATGTCTATTTGAGAGATGGGAACTAATAAGCCATTGGTCTTGCCCACTTAAACTTTTATAGTGGCATGCTAGGTTCCATAACAAAACAGAGTCAAAGAGTCATTTTAGATATATGTATTATAATTGTAATAGCATTTATAGATATAGGTAAATGATATTTATATGTAAACATAGTCATGTTTCTAAATGGTTTTATTGGTAATAAGTAATGAGTAGACACAATAGTATATAAAATATGCTATTTTATTTTAATATTTATATTAAAATTTGAATATATTCATTTATTGATATATTACATTATATTATATTATATTATATTATATTATATTATATTATATTATATTTATTATATTTTATTTTATATTATATATAATATATATAGTTAACCCAGGTTAAATAGGCTTAGGGAAGAGGCAAAAGAAGGATTAGACTAAGACATCTAAAAGAAAATGAATCTCAGAGTAAACAAAATCAATTCAAGGCAAAGCTTGAAGAATGATTTTGTTGTAGGCTTTAAACTGGTTCCTTAAAAAATGGTAACCTAAAGAAAATTCAGGCTATGAAATTCATGAAAGATCCAGTCATTAACCAACATCTTAGATGTATCCAGTAAAGAAGTTTTGTTACTCAACCTCTGGGTTATATCTGGGTCTCAGCTAGAAAAATGTTCATTATTTTTCTCAATTTCCAGAAGTCAGAAACCATGTAAGAAAACAACTGGGTACAGATGTCAAAGAGTTTAAAATAAGCTGAAAGAATGTGTCAAGGTCAATATATTGAACTCTGTATCTATACTATCACATTCATATCTAAAAATTCTTGTTACACTAGTAAGATTCTTCATACTGTAACCAAAAAATTCTTACTCTTTGTTAAGTGGGTGATGCAATAATTCTCCACAGAGATGTAGAGGAAAAGATACTACAAGTCTCCAGTTAAAATTCAAATGGGGAGAATCTGTTTAATATTCTTTAGTCCTACATATATCAATGGGCAATATCAGTTCAGAAGTGCCTGTGGAGTATTTCAAAACATTTTTCCAGAGTTTTGAATTTTAAATTTTTCTAATGTTTATTTTTTGAGAGAAGAAGGAAGAGTAGAGGAAGAATAGAGAGGGAAACACAGAATCCCAAACAGGCTTCAGGCTCTGAGGAGCCACCACAGAGCCCAATGTGGGGCTCAAACCCAAGAACCCAGATATCATGACTTGAGCCAAAGTAGGACACTTAACCCACTGAGCCACCCAGGTGCCCCTCCAGAGTTTTGAAGGCCAGATTAGTCTTGGCCAATAACAAAAGGATATTGTAAACCTTCTACTGTCAGGTATTTTCTGTGCAACACAGTGGTTAAGAAAGTGTATTATGGAGGGGCGCCTGGGTGGCTTGGTCGGTTGAGCGTCCGACTTTCACTTGGGTCATGATCTCGCAGTTCGCGGGTTCGAGCCCCGCGTCGGGCTCTGTGCTGACTGCCCCCTCAGAGCCTGGAGCCTGTTTCAGTCTGTGTCTCCCTCTCTCTCTGACCCTCCCCTGCTCACTCTGTCTCTCTCTCTCTCTCCTAGAAATAAATAAAAAAAAGAAAAAAGAAAAAAGAAAGTGTATTATGGAATATTAACTACTAGATTTGAAATATGGTTTCACTCCTTAGCTGTTGTGTGATTTGAGACAAGTTATTTTAAAAGCTTTAGATCAATTGTTTTCATTTTCTAAACAAATTTTATAAAACAAACTTCCTTCACAAAGTTGTTGAGAAGATTTAATGAGAGGATAGATTAACCGTGTGCTAGCTGTGTTATAAGCAATGAATACATGCTTAAAATGCTATTATTCTATAAAGAGTTTGTGGGGTTCTGTGTAGCACTGTAGGAAGGAATGAGAATTCTGCCGGTAACAGAATCTGGAATGGAGAATTTCCACATTCTCATTGCTGTTAATTAGAAGAACATATTACCTTTATGGGAGAGTCCTTTTACCAGAACTTGTCCATATCTATTTCTACTCTGATTTGGGAACGAGTCCAAGATGTATGCAATTTCACACTGTCCTCATGTCCTCTACTCCATGAAATTCTGAGGTAGCAGATGATATTGGAGAGTTGAAATTACTATTTTAACTAGTATGCTTCAGATTCAGTGATTACTATCCTGTTTTTTGACTTGAATTATTTTCCACTTACTTTTTTTTCTTTTAGAGGGGGCAGATTTTCTTTGATAAAAGATTTCTTTCTAACAATGAACCAAGTATTAATTTCCTGAGACTACGATACTAAATCTTCACAAATTGGTGGCATACAACAACAGAAATTTGTTCTCTCACAGTTCTGGAAGCTACAAGTCTAAAATTCAGCAGGGCTGTGTTCCCTTTGGTCATTCTACAGAGAATCCATTAATTTCCTCTTTTAGCTTCTGACATTCTTGGGCTTGTGGCCACATCAAGCCTGCCTTTGCCTACATGCTCACATTCCTTTCTCTTCTCTTATTTCTCTTTGCCTCTCTCTTACTAGATACATGTGATGACACTGGAGCTCACCCAGGTAATCTAAGGCAATCTCCTCATCTCAGAATCCATAATTTGATTATATCTACAAAGTTTCTTTTTCCAAATAATGTAACATTTACAAGCTCCAGATATTAGAACTTGACATTTTTGGGTGACTTTTATTCAATCTACTATGAACTGTTTAACTGATATACCTGCCGTACAGACATTTCTCCTTCAAGCTTAGATACCTCATCCTCATACTGCATTTAGTGCGACTCATGTATTTTGTTTCTTCACTTGTTTTAGATTGTATGATTATCTGAAATACACATACTTTTGGGAGTAGATGTAGTAAAAGTGAGATTGTTTTGTAGAAACTTCTTTCACTTTCTGCACACCCGATCTAAGCCTTTAATATCTGAGCATCCAAGGAACTGTTTAAAGTACTGAACAAAACATCACATGCTATATATCAGGAATATCAACAAAAATGATTACCAGTCTTTAGTCCAGTCTATACAAGTTGAAAAAAAGTTACTGGTAAAAAAATGTGGAAAGTACAAAGAAATGACTGGGCATATAAAGTATGATATTTTCACTTAAGAGGAGATTCATAGTCATGAAAAATTAGGACTACTGATCTAGAAGCCACATGGAGAGCACTTCCTTCTAGAGCTTCTGACTTGATGAATGAGAAGACTGAATCCCACCACTAATAAATGGTTCAAATAAGTTGTGCACCTAATCAGAGGCAGCACAGGGGCTAGAAGCCAGGATTGGTTCCAAGTTCAATCCTCTCTTCAACACTTGTTGGGAGAAGACTCACACTTCATTAGTCAGTTTCTCAATTTCTAAAATGGCCTAGCACATAAAGAAATAAATCTGATTGTTTATGAAGGTAAGTTAAATATTATATTGGCTTAAGAAAGAAAAAATAAATAAAAATAAATGCAAGAAAATTCACCAGAAATCTTCATCTAACAGCTACAGAGAACATAAGGGAAAAAAAAGAGAAGAAGAGGGAGAAAGAAAAGGGGAAGGGGAAAGAAAAAGAGGATGAGGAGGAGGAGGAAAAGAAGCAGAAGAAGAAGAAGCAGAAGCAGAAGAAGAAGACGAGGAAGGAGAAGAAGAAGGGGAGGAGGAAGGAAGGAAACAAGGAAAGGAAAAAAAGAAAGATACTTTACTAAAGCAGGAAAAAATATCTTAACATTTTTGTTGCCATGGTAGAAGGCACTGTTTTATCCATTCTTATCAATATGTATGAATGTAGGACTCCTCTGCCAATAGATAGAGTACACAGCTGTTTGGCAAAGGTTAAACAGCTATACAAAATATGTTTTCAACTGTTAACTAACTTGAAGTTAGTTTTTTTCAATTGAGTTAAACAATGACAAGAAATAGAGTACCTCTTGTCATTGTTTAACCCAATGAGGAATAAAAAACATCACATTGATTGCAAGTAAAGAAGTCAGTTGCTCTTCTCTCATGAATACATTATTCCCAATTGATATATAATATTGTCATTTATTAGATTATCTAGTTGTAACCTTACAAATCTAAGGCCAAGTGCCTGTGGAATTGGAGCTAATAGGAAAAAATCTGATGGGGATGAGTGGGAGAGAGACAAACAATGTGTGGCCATGCTTCTCTAACCTTAGGGACCATAAAGACTACTTGGGCATCCTGTTAAAGTGCAGATTCATGAACCAGATGAGGAGTCAGAGATTCTGTACTTTTTACAAGTTTCCAGATGATGCTGAGGCTGTTAGCCAACCATCCAAGTTTCAGCTATTGAAGTGGGAGTTTACACAAAGGCCTGAGAAGTTGCAGAAAAGTTTCGATGAGCATAGAAGAGAGTTGATATATTGTACCTCACCATTCAGCTGATGACCAGACTGTCTGACATATTTATATTTGTGCAAGACCAATATCTCAGGTCTGACCAAGATGCCCTAAAGTTCCCTTGAGCTTGACTAAATTTTAGACAAGTTTCTTCCTCTCTGGGCCTCTGATCTCTCTTTTTTAAAGAGCATTCACCTTAGAAAACTTGTAACTGTAAATTCTTTCTCTGCCCTTTTGATATGTATGTAAATCTTCTCCCAGACTCTTGCCAGTTTTACAACCCAGGAAATGTCTTTCTCAAGGACCTGAGGATCATTCATCTCTTAGAAGTGCAAAACAGAAGGAGATAGTTACCACACTCTCCCAGTCTCTATAGGAACTTAAGAACCTAACTCGAATTGACAATTAGCAAACACAGATGGACTAAACATACACACACACACAAATATATGCAACCTTCCCTGCCAAAGGTGCTTCTATTGCCTCAAACTGAAAAATCTCAAGATTCTCCCATACTTGAGCCATGCTTCATGTCCCTTTCTCTAACACTATCATTTTACAGGTCTTAAAATATATATATATCCCTGAAAATAGCTTTGGACCATCATTTTCTGAATCCTCTGTTCCATGGGCTCAAAACTTGTCGATTTGGTCTTGTAGAGGAGAGCTACCTGGAAACTCTTCTACCCAGTTACTGATTCAAACACCATTTTCCTTCCTCTTCAAATGACAAACACAATCTAAGTGTCAATTTATGTATGCCTCAGAGATGTCCGAGACTGCATATTGCAAATTCCTACCCACACGTAGTTGTGGCATCATCTCTTGTTTATTTTATGAATCATCATAACCACTATAATAAAATTATTTGCTTTATGTGCACACAAGGTTACCTGTCTATATATATATATATATGTCTATAAATTCTTGTTGATATATTCATCTCAATGTATGTCAAAGAAATAAATTTACAAGTGGAAAATATACCACTTGAATAAAATAAGATTTTAAAATTCCTTTACTTCTAAACATATATGATATTTTTGAGTTAGCAAGCATTTTCTCTGGTATTCAGTATATCCTTGTATTTTATATTACATTACATATAACTTTTGACAACTATATAAATAAGATTACTAGCACTGAGTGTGTGATATGAATGCTTTCTAAACACTTTACTGTAATCCTTATAATAATCTATAAGCCAGGTAATATTTATATCATCATTCTACCCATGAAGGAACTTGTCTCACAGAGAGGTTAACTAACTATTTAAGGCCATCCAGCTGATAAGTGAGGAAATCCAAGAATTTACTTATGTAGCCTGAGAACTTACCTATCAAATATTTGTGAGGAGCAATGACTGTGTGCAATTATTTCCCATTGCTTTGAAATTATTTGAAAATTAGGAAACATAGGAATTGCAGCTAGACAAACCTCTGCATACCTTCATTTAAACAAATGGTAGAGGACTAACTTGAAAGACAATAATTTATAGTAGAGCTTTGTATGCTGTTCTTGGTTCTCAAACAACTGATGAGCAAACACTGTAAAATATACATTTAATATAATATCAATATGTAACATATAGCAAAATTTCTAACCTCTCTCTTCATATATATAATATGTATATTATAATATATATAATAGTATATGTTATAATAATGTCTAATGCTTTTATACATATGTATTCCAAAGCAGATATATATTCTTCTAACTGAGATCATAAACCTTTTATCATAAAACTTTGGGATAAAAACTTATAACATGGCAGTAATTTTACAAAAACTGATTTGGAGCCTTTTTTTATATTATTTGCATCAGTGAATATGATACATAAATGACATCTAAAAGATGATAGCGATGCCATTTTTATTGAAATATGTGAAATATCTAGTAATACTTTTATTAGAAATGATATTATCTTAAGAGAATAAAAAGCCACAGATTGGAAGAAAATATTTAAATAAAACATATCTGAGATAGGATTTGTATACAAAATATACAAAGAACTCTTCAAAACCAACAAGGAGAAAAACCAATTTTTTTTTTTTTTTAAGGCAAAAGATCTGAACAGATACCACACCAATGAAGATCCCCAGATGGCAAATAAACATGAAAAGATGCTTAAAATCATGTCATCAGTGAACTGCAAATTAAAACAAGACACCTTTACACACCTATCGAATGGCTAAAATTAAAGGCAAAACCAAAACAGGGGCCCCTGGGTGACTCAGTCAGCTAAGCGGCCGATTTCAGCTCAGGTCATTATCTTGCAGTTTGTGGGTGCAAGCCCTGTATCAGGCTCTGTGCTGACAGCTCAGAGCCTGGAGCCTGCTTCAGATTCTGTGTCTCCCTCTGTCTCTGACCCTCCCCCACTCACTCTCTGTCTGTCTCTCAAAATAAAAAAAAAAGTCATTAAAAAATGAAAAATAAAAACAAACAAAAACCTAACAATGCCAACTGCTAGAGTGGATGTAGAGCAACAGGGACACTCATTGCCGATGTGAATTTCAAACGGTATTCCCACTTTGTAAAGACTAGCAGTTTCTTACAAAACCAACCATAATCTTAGCATATGATCCACCAGTCATACTCCTAGTTACTTACCCAGTTGAGTTAAAAACTCAAGTGTACACAAAAACCTACATATAAATGTTTACAGCAATCTTAAAAAAAAAAAAAAAAAGCATAAAAAAACCATGAATGCAACCAAGATGTTCTCATAGGTTAATGGATAAACAAACTGTGGTACATTCATACAGTGAAATACTATTCCTCAATAAAAAGAAATTGGCTATAAAGTCTCAAAAGAGCATGGAGGAAACTGATATGCATATTGCTAAGTGAAAGAAACAAGCCTGAAAGGTCATATAGGGCATAATTCTAATTATATGACACTCTGGAAAAAAGCAAAACTGTGGAGTCAGTAAAATGATTAATGGCTATCAGGGGTTCAGAGTAAAAGGGGTAGGAATAAACAGTGAAGCAGAGGGAATTTTTAGGGTAAAACTATGCAGTATGGTACTGTAATGGCAAATACATGATATTATCTATATGTCAAAACCAATAGAACAGTACAACACAAACACTGAGCCTTAATGTAAACTGTGGATTTAGTAAATAATAATGTATGGATATTGGTTCATTTATCGTAACAAATGTGCCACATTAATGCAAGATGCTAGTAATAGAGGAAACTGTTTGAGGACCTATATGGGAACTCTTTGTACTATTTTCTCAGTTATTCTGGAAATCTAAAACTGTTCCAAAAAATCAGGCCTTTTAGTTTAAAAGAAAGTGATAAGCAATAGATAAACATGACACACTCATTAGTAACAACGTTTTAACTATATTCTCACAATGTTCATTCCAAGCTATATATACTCTTTTTGAGGTCCATTTATAAATGAATTCTGTGTGAACTAGGTCAAATTCCCAATGCAAATGTAAATAGTAAACATTCTACTATTTAAAAATCTGTCCTGACAGAAATTAATTTACAGCCAACAGTGATGCCATAGATAAGTAACAGAAAATTATTTGATTTTTGTATTTTAAATGGATAAAACTGATTAAAATAAATCTGCCTGCTAGATGAATTGATAGTTAATTTTTATTTAAAAGTTAAGTAGCATTGGACTAGAATTTTATGGCTGCACTCAGTAAAATAGGAACAACAATGTCAACAAAACAACAGATATGTAATTTAAGAGGAAGATCTAAAGTAAGAAAAACCTGGTTTCAAATTCCAGCTCATATGACCTACTAGCTGAATGATTTGGGGATCAGTTACCTAAACTTGAAGTTTTTTTCCCCCTCACATATAAAGTAGAGATCATAACATGACCTCATCTATGCATCTGAAGCCTTAAGATGTTACCTGCCATGTACTAAGTTTTCAGTGATAAGTCATTATAAATATTACTAATATTATTGACAAAACATATTATTTCCCAAATGAAAGCAATATCTGAAACTCAATTAGTTTCTGCTTCTGATCCATAGAATTTCATTTCAGATAGGTATTGTTGAAGCAAATGGCCTCGATTTTAGACGTATGAGAATTAGAGATATTATGTTTGAGCACCTGCTGAATGCCAGATAACTAGTTAATAATTGGTGACTCTTAAGCCATTTATTTCCTATGCAGCCTTGTGTAGTTATCCCTTGATTTTACCATGACTAATGACTGCAATTGTTTTCCAACATCATCCTCTTTCAGATGGTTTGACTGAAAGGGATTTTTTTCCTCTCTCTCCTAAGTAAGGAGAGTTTAGTAGAACAAACTGGAAGAAGTTGAAGCAAGAAAACTTGGTTATAGCTCTGATTTTGTCACTTGCCTAAAAGTCTCCTTACCTGGAGAATATCATATACTCTCATTGACTACTCAATCTCTTCATATGTTTATTGGATGAAACTCAGAAATTACTAGTAAGTGCATTTTGTATGATTATTAGGAGGCTATAATAAAATGTGTTTAAAAGTGATATGAAAATCAGAATGTGCTATATAAATATAAAGCAGTATTATCTTATCTATGACACTCTGAGAGGAAGTTAAGAGCAGATTGCTTTCAAAGGAATACACTGGGTTAAAAGTCATAGCCAACATAAGAGTGCACATTCATTTGAGAAGAGGTGTTTTGTCTTTTTTTTATCCCTAGTGTTATGAGCAATGGATAAGACTTAATTGTCATTTTAATTAAGCAACATAACAAATTACAAGGATATTGTCAGGATTCGTATTTGACAGCCAGTTTGAAAAGTGTGCCTTAAGCTCCTGGGAGTAATGCAATATACACTGATAAAAATAGAAGGATGCATTTTAAACATCTTTCTATTTTGTAGCTCAGTGTTGAAAAGATAGGTGTTAGCTCTAATTTTTATAAAAGTAATGTACCGTTAACATGAAATGAATCTGTTAATCAAAAAATGATCTCTTTAAAGTTCAAAATCAAACAAATATATATCCTGAAATTTATTGAGATAAATATGAGTTCTGTGTCATCTAAAAGAATGCTGTTATTATTCTTTATTAACAAAACTCATAGGCAACATATTAGGGGAGTCACTAGGTATGGTCTTTTAATAAAATCTTGCTATAAGTTCTGTAAATAGAATAGTCTAGGTTTTAAGTAGATATCCCTCAAAATCCTCCACCAACTTGATTTTATGTGTGCTATATTTAAACTGTATTTAAATTTTGATTCTTAATCATGACTGTAACAAGAAGCCCTTACATCACTTGTTTAAAGAATGGTGGAAGGAGGAGTGAAAACTAACTAATCTCAACTATTTCTACACAGGACAAAAGAATTTTATTTCTAAAAATTCTTGAACAGAAGGTGATTTTGGCAAAAGTGTAGGAGATTTTTTTTTTCAAAGACCTGGGAAAATGCATTGATATATTTAAAAATAATTTGCTGGGTACCTATAAATAGTGTTGTGTATTTCATAATATCTCAATTAATGGGATTGAGGTTGATGATTTGTAAGTCAAATGGACAAGGTTCCAAACTGAGAGGGATTGGTTCAGGAACAGATAACAATTAGCAAACTACCAGCTATTTCTTCTTCCTAATTATAATGGCTAATGGGTGTGTTATGTCTACTGCTTATGAATTCTTTTCTATGAATGAGTTGATGGGAGCATGTCTCTCCAATGTTAAGTGAAAGACTTGACAAATAAAGAGGTTATGTAAATGAAATATATAAATACAAATTTAAATACAGTTTAACTTATATTTGATCCTTAATATCACTAGTTTTGGAATGTTGGTGATAAGCCTCATAATTATCTAATTAATTAAAAGTATAGAAAAGAAGAACCTTGCCTTTGGGGGCTGTTGCTTCACATTGGATTAATTTCTGGTTTACAGACCCAAAGCACTAGATTATCTGATCTCTCTCATAATGCCTCACTTGGTGAAGAAAAAAGCCCTAACATTACAACCAGTTCAAGTCTGTATTCTAAACTAATAGTCTAAATTTACATTAAGGTAAGATAATGGGGGAGGGCTTAAATTTATAGTTCAACACCATCTTGACTGGACGTGGTTTCCTTCACACACTTCCTTGCTATTGAATCATTTTATTTTTCTTTTCGTTTTTAAAAGTCTCCATTTATATAACTAAAGATTAGTTTCTAGTTTGCAATTGTGGATCATTTCCAGATTAATATTTCATCCAAATGTGACTGATTCTTACCAGCATTTATTAATGTCTATTTAAAGGAAATGTGCATTCTGTGGAGTAAATGAATTCTTGTGAGTCCTTTGGAGGATCACTTCAGCTAAATTTGAAAAAGGAGTGGGAAGGTTGTACCTTAAGAACATGTTACTTTGATCCTAGTAGGTTAATTTTATTAACAAGTTTATTTATTTAGCAACCATTTGAAACACAGTATCCCACTGCAGTTGCCAGCAATTTATGCAAGTCAACCACCAAATGTCAGCTTGCTTTGAGAAGGATAATGCATCTTCCCACAAGCCTAACATTAATACCCAAAGGCCTTACTGCCTTTCTGTTCCTTCATTCAAGTAAACCTAGTAATAAACATTTTTAAACTAGATGATTGATAGGGAGTTGGTGATAAATAATACAGAGGTTTGTATAAATTATAGCTAAAGAAAAATACTCTTGGAAGTTAATAGATGTAGTAAGAAGTACCATATAGCCCATTGCAGCATGCTGCAAAATTTACTGTTGAATGCAAGTTATAAATTTGTCACTGAACAGGGAGAAATATGGAATCAAGCCTGTGGAACTATAGGCTCCAGGATTCATTGTGAAAATAAAAATTTTCAAAAACTTTTTACAACAGTCTAAATAAAGTAAGAGAAATTTTGTCCACTTATGTGAAATGTATATTTCCCTACACACATATCAACTTCTGAGAGAAACTTTTACAAAGTAGGAAGTAGGTCATTACCAAAGGGCTCATAAAAAGGGCTTGCATTTTGTAAGGTAAAATTCCAACATAATAAATTTTTTAACTTTTGTTTTTATTTTGATTATTTTTTTGCCTGGAGATGGAGGTTATCAAAACTTTCTCAAAATATTATTTTAATGATGATAATGTTCAAAACCACTGTGACTGGTCGATGCTTCTTGAGTGGAATATAATGTAAATTTAAGAATTTGTTTGGTACTTTATTTTACATGTGTTATACGTAAAGCTATCACCTGAAATATATGTACCTAAAACCTGTCTCTCCTTATAGAACAGAAAAACAAAATTAAATTTTAGAAGATCAAAAAAATATTAAGTAGTTTTAACCCATGAAGATAGTGGTGATACACTCACTGAAGACATGATGCTAGTTTTCTATCACTGCTGTAACAGATCACCACAAACTTAGTGGCTTAACAATACAGATTTATTCATATAGTCCTATAAGTCAGAAATTTTACCAAGCTAAGACCATGGTGACAGTAGGACTGCAGTGCTTCTGGAAGCTCAAAGAGAGAATCTCTTTGCCTGAATTTTCTAGCTTCTAGAAACCTCTTGCATACCCTTCCTTCCATCTCCAAATATATTAATGGCAAGTCAGCTTCTTCTCACGGCATCACTCTGATCCATTTTCTTCCACCTTAGGAATGCTTGTGATTATATCGGGCCCACTGCAGATAATCCAAGATAATCCTCCTATTTTATGGTCACCCTAGTAGTAAGCGTAGTAAACTTAATTCCATCTCCAACCCAGATTTCTCTTTTCTCATGTAAAAAAGCATGTTTTTACGTTCTGGAGTTAGAGTATGGATATCTTTGAGAGGCCATTATTCTGCCTATCAGTATATAGAGAGAGATTCATGATTTAGAATCAGTTTCATTTATAGACACACATTCTTCAAAACATCTAAATTTGCAAGTTCAATTCTCACTATAAATAAAGCTTAAAAGGACATACAAAGCTTTATCTTTATTCAATTTGCAATCATTTATTTGGGTGGTGGCTTTACCTTTCCATCCCTTGAAGGTTTAATTTAATGAAAACAAAATGGGTGCCAGAAGTATATGTGGCTAAAAATTATGAAGAGCACAGAAAATGTGGCATTCTACAATTTTCTTGAGCTGCACACTGCTCTTATAAATCCATAAGAGTTGAGGATTTATGCATTCTATCCTGCCCTTGTTCTATTCTGAAATACACACAGTACTATCCCCTTATCATTTTTTTAGCTGCTGCTTCCCTTCGCTATGTGTGCCAGGTTGGAAGATTAGAGGTGCAGGTCTTAAAGAAATACAGAATAAATCAGCTGTTGTTCTCAAAGTGCCCTAGAGTCAAGTAAGTTTTAAAAAACTACAATTAGGAAATAGCATGCTGAATTGATGTATCTCATATATAATACCCCTTATTTCTCTTTCTAGCAATATCATGATGTCTAATTATGTCAAGAGAACATCTGATCACTAACTTTCTCAAGTATATTCTCCATAATCTCTTAATATTGAAGGATATGCATATCTAGCTAAGAGGGTTAGGCTGTAGTGTTTGAGCTATGAATGTTGACATATACTACACATTGCCTAACACTTTTCTATTTGCAAATATTATTTTGAAAATACCATAAAGAACATCTTCCTCTCCCAATCCTTAGGCAAAATTAAATATAATTATTTATTCTAAGTAAATATCTATTCCACTTATTAAAACAGACAAATGTTTCCATTTTTTCCCTAGATGGGTTGTAATATTGTGCCCAGTAAGGCAATATGAGCAAAGTAACAAAATAAGAGTTTTGAATGGGAATCTGGAAAACTGAAGTAAGGCTCAGGGTCTAGCAGTGACTACATTTACACCTAAGATGAATATATAAAACACTGGTTCTTTTCAAAAGTATCTAACAATTAATTGATCAATTGATTTATCATCTACTATCAAGTTTATCTACATGTTCCACAACAATCTCTATGAGATTTAGTAAATCCACAATATCTAATCTTATTTGTAAACATACTCTGGTCATTTTACCATCACAAAGGCTAAGTATTCATTGTTGTGTTCATTACACTTGCTTGCTTAGTGACCCATCTGGGCAACTCTTACTATTCTTATTAGCCCACAAACAGTACCATGTGAAGCAAATATATAGAAAGAAACTGTCTTTACAAGTTGCACTGATTACCCAAGAGTTATAATACTGTGGACAAGATAAAGCTCCATTTATAGTTTGCAATCACGTTTTAGGTAGTGATAAGGGCAGAGAAATAACTGTATAAATAGCAAGAAATAACTATACAAATAGCAAGTAAGTCATCCTATCTCTTTTTCATTGCATTGAATCACATCTTCTAAAGATACAAACATAAAAAAGCTTCACTAATTTTATGGAAAAGATCAACTGTAATCTATTCTATCTGTAAAATAGCATCAGATCAAACAGCTTTGTGTTTATTGAAGGATGAATCCTTCTTACCTCAAGACCAAAGAGATAGTTTAATATAATAAGAAAGATCAACAAGTCTTCTGGCTAGAACTATTTTTTTGTTGTCTGTTAAAAAGGTATTATTGTTTACATTCATATTATGCTCCTCTCTGGGTCAGGGTTGGCATTCCTGAAAAAAGCAACATAACTGCATATGGAGTTTATAAAGTTTCTTGGCTTCCAACACCAGAGATATTTACTGAATAAGTTCATTTACTTATGAAGCAATTACTGTTACTAATAGCCAGGCACTATTACATGCACTTGAGAGATATGAGAGAACAAAGAGGAAAAATAAAAGTTAGTAGACTATAGAATATTATAGAGGAATAATAAATAGATAATTTTACAAGATGATGTAAGTTAAAAAACTACTGTGAACGAATTGTATCAAAGGGAATGGGAGGTGTTTTTTATTGTTGTTGTTTCAAATTTTCATTTAAATTCTAGTTAGTTAACATATAATATTGGTTTCAGGAGTAGAATTTACTGATTCATATCACTTACATATAACACCCAGTGCTCAAGACAACAAGTTCAGGAGATATTTTTAATTTAAACAGTTACCAGGTACGCTTCACAGAGATGACATCTGAAGAAAGCCTTGTAAAATATCTTAGGGAAGAATGCAAAATTACTCAATTAAGGTCTTGCCTGGCAGTTATGAAGAACAGCAAGGAGGTCAATGTGACTGGAAAGGAATATGTGAAGGGAAGATTAGTAAAAACAAACAAACAAACAAACAAAACAAAAAAAGAGGACAAAGGAATATTGAGTTTTGGGAAAGGGGGTCAATGAATATGTATTTTAAGCAGTAAAGGTGATTCTGAAACAACCAAAGCCAACAAGTACTCTGTCTTATAAGTTTTATTAACTTATCTAGTTATAAATACTAATTTCCATGTGAAAGGGATGGATTGTTACATGCAAATGAAGGAAACATCAAATAGCACATAAATATTATTTAAAGACTAAACATTCCACGGGGCGCCTGGGTGGCTCAGTTGGTTGAGCGTCCAACTTCAGCTCAGGTCATGATCTCACGGTTTGTGGGTTCAAGCCCCGCATCGGGCTCTGTGCTGACAGCTAGTTCAGAGCCTGGAGCCTGCTTCAGATTGTTTGTCTCCCTCTTTCTCTGACCCTCCCCTGCTCATGCTGTCTCTCTCTCATTCAGAAATAAATAAAGCATTAAAAAAAAAAAAAGACTAAACATTCCTAAAGTTATATAATTAATATAGCTAAAGTCAAATATGAAGCATGTCTGAACTTTTAAAACAAAGACATTTGATGATATTGGAAAATGGAATGACTGTGAAAGAAATGAATATGAAGGGAAAATTCAGGAGGAGTATGGTGACATCTTCACAAATCTAACATTTGTGAGTTCCATTCAGTAACTACAAACATTTCTGTATTTGTGTTTATCCTGTTATTCACTTGGGATTTTGATCCACTATTTTAAACTCTTAAGTAATTGCTAAATACATAGCAGAGAAATATTAATGTAGAATATGGGCATTTTTAAAAATCATTAAAGAAGGCTAATTTAGTTTCAGATATCAAATAATTGAATATATTCTAAATTTGACCTAATAGTAGAGTCTTGAGAAGAAAAAATATTAGTGATTATTATGTAACATAAGCATACCTAAGTGTTACTTAAGGAATGGTCAGTCTACGTTATCTGCAGTATGCCCTTCATCTTCCAAAACCAGCTGCACCTCTAATATTTCCCATCTTGTTTAATATTACCATCAAAAATATTTGGAACTACCTGAGATAATTTTTAAACCTCATTCCAGCCACAACTTCCAAAAGACTGTAAATCCTATCAACACTTCTTCAATGTATTGGATCTCTTTACCTTTCTTCATTGCAGTGCTCTAAACATGAGTATTATCACCTCTAACTGGGGCTATAGGAACAGATTTTAAGTAGATCCCCATCCCTAATACCATCCACTGCCAATTAATCATCTGCTAGAGTCTTCTAAGTGACAAATTTATCCATACCATTCATCTCCTTAAACCCATTTGATAAGCTCCTATCAATGCAGAATAATACCAACACTCCTCTGCAAGATACATAATCCTCTTACAGGTTCTAGAATCTCCCTGTTTTCTATCTTAGTTTCCTGCAGTACCCATCCTCTTCTCACTATATTCTTTAGCCATCCCAAATTGGCCCTTTACTCGATGTGCCATATGATCTCACGCTTTCATGATCTTAAACAGAAGATTGGTTAGATAGATAGATATAGATAGATAGATAGATATAGATATATTATATCTATTTTATATCTATATTATATCTATATCTATCTATCTATATCTATCTATCTATCTATATATCTATATATAGATAGAATATATAATGAATGTTTAGAGATTAGATACCAATTATTTTCTTTCTTTTAGAAAATTATTTTTATTCCCTTTTCTATGATAGAATATAATATATTGTGTTTTGATTTCTTACAACTTTGAATCACCTTGAATATTATATTGACATTGGTGGGATCTTTCCTCTCAAGATGTTTTGTTGTAAGTTGTTATCGTCATCACTTTCTTAGACTATCTGATGCGAAGAATTTAATTTGATAACTAGTACAAAAGTTGGTCAATATCTCTTGGTTCTTCAGTGTCAGTGACCAATTTTTCTTTGTTAGCAGTAATATTTTCAAAGTACCAATTGTTATTTCTACTTTTGTTGATTCTTTAGAGAGAAGAAATTTCTTAGGCCGTTAAGTCAATGCTTTATCAAATTTGCTAATTTTAGAAAAAAATGAATGTTCTAGATGTATCCAGGTATTTACAAATACATGTGTGCATATATTCACTTTGTTTATAAATCACTTACATGTTGAGTACCAGTAGACAGATATATTGTAACAAGATTGTTATACACTTCACCATCCTATGTTTTAGATTTTACTGAAAATTACTGAGAGATTTACTAAATATTCTTCATTCTCTGCTATGCCTAATTTTTTCATGATATATGAAAATATCTTCTTCATAGAAATATTAAATCCTTCTTATATTTTTTTCATGATATATGAAAATATCTTCTTCATAGAAATATTAAATCCTTCTTATATTTTTTCTCCATCATATTTCAAATGAAAGCCATTTTATTAATAAATTTCTTTTTTATTAATTATTTAAAATGTTTATCGGTTCTGAGAGAGAGAGAGAGAGCACAATCAGGGGAGGAGCAGAGAGAGAGGGGGAGACAGAATCTTAAGCAGACTCCAGGCTCTGAGCTGTCAGCAGAGAGCCCAACGTGGGACTCGAACTCATGAACTCTGAGATTCTGACCTGACCCAAAGTCAGAAGCTTAATTGACTGAGCCACCAAGGCACCCAATAAATTTCTTAATATACCCAGGCTTCTATGATTTTGTAAAACATACTTACTCTTCTTCACAGAACTCATGTTGTTTTCATACATCATAATTTTTAAAAGCCTATTTCTGTTTCTAGATACCGCATGTATATCTGTTCTCAATACACATCTTCTTTTCTCCATCATTATTAAAATCTTATAGTTGAAGAAGAAATTAATACATTAACCAGACCTCTAAATCCTTAAATCTATTGGCTTTATTTTTACTTCAATCTTTCAATAAATGTTTTTTGGGGTTTTTTTTTTGTTTGTTTTTAAGTAACAATTACATGGTAGGTACTGATGTAGCTTTTGTGGATATAGAAATAGAATGTACTTACAAATTTGAAATAATTTGATGAAGGAAATATCTATACAGAAACTTAAATTACTGAGAGGTTTACTAAGTATTCTTCATTCTCTGGTATAACTACTGTTTTCATGATATTTGGAAGCATTTCCTTCTTATAGAAAGGAAGTACAACATTGTGTTATGCAAAATTTTTTAAGACAATCAATATGAAGTAGTGACTATTCTGCCAGAGAAGATGAGGAGGTAAGATTTGAGATGAGCCATCTTTGGTGGATAAACATTGAAATGATGAAAAGAAGGAAGAAATAGCTGTCCAACCAAGCGAACGAATATGTCAAAAAACATGAGAAATCATGATTTACTTGGGGAACCACAGTGTGTACTGTAAATTTCATCTGACATGTAGAATTTAAACATGAGACAGTAAAGAGATTATCATCGGGGATAATGATGGAGGTCAAAGTATAAAAACCTTTGAGCACTACAGTGAAATTTGACTACATAGGTAATAAAAATATTAAAATACTTTAAGCAAGAATGTGACATATAGAGATTTGCATTTTAGAAGAGTGATTTTTATGGAATATGGAGAATGAATTAGGTAGCTTAAAATTGGAAAAAGAGTAATCTACATAAATGTTGTAGATGCACTTATGGTTGAGAAGATAGCTAAAAACAAAGCTCAAGGAAAAAAGGGTATTTTTAATAAAAGAAATGACAATAATTTCAAAAATAGAGCGATCAGCATGATCAAACATCACAGAAAGGACAGAAAAGACAAATAAAATAAGGATTGAAAATATGACACTGAAAATAGAATAATAATCCCAAAAGAGTAAGACGAGAAGCCAGACTGGAGGAGTTTTGAAATCTAAATGGAGAGAAGTTTAAATAGCAGTATATAGACTGCTCTTTAAACAGTGAATGAGTGAATGAATGAATGATTCATTCTAATGATCTTTATTTCTATGAATTATTAACTTACCAGTTTAGTGCATATCCATGTTAGGAGATTTAGACATAGAGAATACAATAAGAGCAACCAAAGCCACAGCCCTAAGGCCCAAAAGAGCTTTAATAGTATGATGAGTAAAAAGCTCTTCAGTGTCTCTCTATTGCAGTTCCCTAGGCAAAAACAATAGTTAGTTGGGCTAATGTTTCTTCCTAAAAAAGAAACTAACACAGAGTAACTTAGGTCCTAAGTGATGCAGTCCATTATCTCTCAGCAATGTGTGGCAATTACATTTTTATGCACTAAGAGTGGAAGAGGCATGTATCTGCAGTTAAACTTTTATGCATCACTATTTACAGAAGTGGAATGAATATTCATCAATGACATCATGTATACAGGAGCATTCATCAAAGGTTAGAAGGAAAGGAATATCTGTGATTAATTGTTTATTCTTCAATTCATCAAGTAGTGAAATAAATATGCTTCAGTTTAATGGCTGACACATTCAGAGTAAGGAGTGGGATACTTGTTGGTTCAAATTGTGTATGTTGCTAATTTCAAGAGCAAAATAAAAATCCATCAATGACACACCAAGTAATTGGAAATGCTTTGGAGGATTTGTCCAGAGATTTTATTTGCCCAAATTGCTTTCTCAGAACTTGTTGTCACATTGAAAAAAAAACTGCCCTGATTTGTTGGTACATCAAGTTCTGTAGAGAACTAGTTATGGTTCAAAGATTTGCACAACTGTCTATATGACATATGACAACAAACCTAATACGGACCAAATGCTATCGTGTTATTTATAAGTAATTTTAGAAAAAACTCTAGCATCAGCAAGTGTGGGTTTTATATGTTAGATGGACCTCATTAATTAGATACCAAAGTATGATTTGAATTTTTGTAGAGGGTCTTTCCACTTTACTCATTGGGCAATGTCTTATAGTTCTTTTGCTCTCTAAATTACATCATTATTTGTCACATATGATACATTGAAAAGTGTACATTTTCTCAAATATGTTCAATGATACAAAGCTTTATACTATTTGCAGTTCTCTCCTGGAACACCAGTCATTTTACCAACAATCTTACATCAAAACTTTACCTTGCTTTACATGACGAATAGGGCATAAAATGGATATCTTGAAAATTTAAGTTGCTAAGGACTGAAACTGGACCAGAAGATAAATACCGATCGAATGCCTAGTCTACAATAACTGAACAATATTAATTAAAGATGAAATTATTTATTACTACCATATAGTGATATTGGACTAAGAGTAAGATGAGTTGCTGTCCCAGTCTCCATATTACATGCTTTTAAAAAATGTGGATAACAGGGGCTCTTCAGTGGCTTAGTATATTGAGCTTCCATCTCTTGATTTTTGGCTCAGGTCATGATTCCAAGGTCATGAAATAGAGCCCCAAGTCAGGCTCTGGGGGGAGCATGGGTACTGCTTGGGACTCTCTCTCTCTTTCTCTCTCCCTCTCTCCTGTTCATGCTCTTTTTCTCCCTCTCTATAAAAAAAAATTGGATAAACAAAAAAAGTATTTAAATATCCATTTGGATTGAGGAAGAATATAAACATCACATCATTGTGTCTCTCATAAAAATAGGAAGCAAATTATCAGATCTAAGACTTGCTCTTCCCTTTGATGATTCAACTATGGAAATGTTAATTATTTTTTGTTCACGTCTCTTAATAAGAACCATTAGAACCAAATGAATGACGTTTTTTAAATGACCCTTTTTTTAATCCCATTTGCAGGAGTTGGCAAGGAAGAAGTTTTGTCTCATGAAATAAAGAATTTCCCTCTTAATCTTTATAGAATAATTTAAGTCAAAGCCATTAAATTTTAAATGTCAAAGCAAAGTGAAAACCTCTTCTTCCTTTTTCCTCACATCCTTGGAAATCCATCAAGATTCCAGCTTTATAGCCATATAATTAGGAACATAATATCCAGATCTTACTTGAGAAATAGATAAACAATAAATAAATAAATAAACAAACAAATTAAGAAGTACTGTACAAAAGAAGTAAAGACACTATAATCACTGTTTCTAAGCCTTCTCACAACAGCTTTAAACAGAAAATATTTGCAAGGTACACTGGATAAAGTGAGAAAGTGCTCAAAGTCCAAGGCAATCGGTCAAGATTCAAAATCTAGAGTTAATACCCTCTCATTGGCCTATGGGGACATTATCTACACTTTGAGCATGAGGAACATAGAATCTTTGATTTGAAGCCTCATCAAGACTTGAGTCAATAGGAGAAAAAGAGTTCCCCAACTGAAAGCAGGGTGCTTCTGTAATTAACAACAACAAAAAAACCCATGGATTCCAAACAAGGGATGATGTTAGAAGTTAAGCACATAATTACTATTTCCATTGTAGGAATGAAAAGCACATACAGGCCTGTGTATATGTAGGTGTGTCTTGTCCATATTCACAGTCGTATTAAGTGATTAGAAGGCAGAAAGTTAGGGACTTTTTTCACCAAAGCTATTTATATACTTTAAAAAATGACTATATTTTCAAAAATGAGCAAATTTAAAATTAATATAGAGCTAGATATAAATAAAGATATAGATATACAAATGTCTGTGTTCATTGGAATGATGATTATTTTCCCTGCTTCATGAAATCTGTATGTTCAACAGGGAGTAGAAGGTTCATTAATTTTATAGATATGCTCTTTAAAGAAAGAAGCAGAGGCTGAATTCAGTAATTGCTAAATTGTGCCAAAAGAAAAGAACAGTAGCAGTTAAGTGGCTAGTTAGTTTTTATTTATATGTTTGGAGATTAATCTAGTAGCTCTAACATATATTTTCCCTTGTATAACATCTCTTATATATAAAAATTCCTTCAGAAAATAACATGAAATTTCTGCTTATATTCACTAAGTTACCAATATTCAGATTGCTGTTAAATGTCCAATAATTTTGATTAAACTAGCTCTTTAGCCAGCAGTTAAATAAGATGGTATTATCTCCGTTTAATCATCACTGCATTCTCATTTCAAACTTTGTTTTAAGAAAAGGGGAAGTATTCAGAAAAACAGCAGTGATCAAACAGACTCAGAGATATGTGTAAAACTGTTGCTCCAGCAGGTATACTCTCAATTTTTTCTTTTAATTGAGGAAATATATAGCTGGGCTTTCCTAAAATCTTGGTCCTCTTTCAGCAGGCAGAGAGAACACGAGTTGTTTTCTTTTTAACACCCATATTGAAAACTGCACAGTTTGTTATTCATCTATTTCCAAAGGCAGACACATTTTCATGGTGAAGGCAAGTAAATAAAATCTTATATTTTAACGTGAAGTAGCCAAATTAATTTGTCCTTATGGCATAGACCTGAAAGAGAAAGTCAAGATCCAGGTTCCGCTGTTCTGTGAGGCCCTCTTAACTGATAGACCCAGGTGTATAAAACTGCTCAGGTATCAAGTTTTTGAGACTCCAGCATAGGTGCATGTAAGCCCCATGCTTACACACCAGGAAGAACAGAAATGTCAAATGATAATTAGTAATTGCACAAATGAGAAGTTTTCAGGTTTATAAGCATTTTAGACAAACTATCATCCATCTTGACTTTTAGATTGAATATACTAATAAACATTTGAATTAGACATAAAGTGAATAAAAAGGTGACAGGTAGATACAGGGTTTTATTATTTTATCCATTACTCAGGGTGGGTCTTGAGATAGCAATCTCTACTATGATCCCCCAATAATGCCTTACATAAACGTTATCAGAATGAACCTGAGTGGAGATTGGGTTTTGTTCTATACAAGTATCTCTTCAGAGGTGAGGACATAAAACAGGACAGGACTTAGTATCACTTAACAAGTGATTTTATACACACACACACACACACACACACACACAGTATTAATCACCCTATAATTAAGTGTAAGATTAATGCCAGATTGATTAGGATAGTTTTAACAACTATAGACAGCAGCAGCAGGAGGGAGATGTTAGACTACCCACATGGCTCTAATTTTAAGAAAGCATATCAGGTTTCTTTTATTCTTTCTTTTTTCTAAAAGGAAATGTATTTAAAAATCCCACATTTAAACTCTTCACCCACACAGGTTATATTACAGCTCAGATGTGACACATATTTCTGTTCAGATGCTACTAATATTGTTTTATTTAAATAGATTTGCTGACAGATATTCCTTTTTTGGAGCAGAACTCTTTTCTAATCTTAATGCGAGTGTTTTAAAAATTGTATTTTTTCTACTTAAGACATTCATTGTTTGCTCAACTCTTTGAGTACATCTAATTTTATTGCACTATCAAAGAAAATGTTTTTACTATAGCAAAAGTCAACAGTCACCATACATTTGAGAGAAGCAGGGCACAAAGTCTAATCCTGATTTTATTGATGGTTTGAGAAATAAAATGAACTCTTCTTGAAAAATAATATGAATTCTCTGTGACTTCAACCCTTCATTTCATAGCTAAAATTAAATTTCTTCTTGGATAAAATAAGCAATATAGACTTGTATGTATGTGAGATATAGTTGGAGCAATAATACTCACTGAACACTTAATAAATCTCCTCCCCTCCATGAATTAGGTCTTGGAGTCTCTCACAGAAGAACTTGGAATAATTGCCATTTAGAACCCAAGTTGAACATGACTTTAACCATAGTTCAAAACACTGAGAGGGTTGAAATACTTAGAAATAGCTTACATTTGGGAAAATTCATTTCCCCACAACATATTTAATGTTTTTTCACTTTTTGCTGTCACTGACAGTCTACTTTTTCATCACTCTCAACATTTAATCTTACAAGATGTCATTCCCTTTAGCACCTTTCTGAAACATGTTTTTATTTTTTTTTAATTTCACTTAGAAAAAGCTTTTTTGCAGGACATTTGACATTGTTTATGTATTGTCAGGCCAATGTGCTACTTCCTCTTTCAGTCACCAGATCTCACTGACAGTCTTCACAACTTCCATTCCTTCTCTACTCTGTTCTATTCCTTTGTTATCTCAGATGTCCTGGAAATTCTTTCTTATCTACTCTTATCTACTTTCTTATCTTTCTTATCTACTCTACTCTTTGTATCTATTTTCTTGTCTACCTGTTTCACATACACACAAATATATACCCCTTGGAAACTGGGTTTTCTTTCTCAATAATTTCACCAAGATTTATTAGTCTGTTCTTGTATAACCTTTCAGGATTTACTTTACCTTACACCTTTTGATGTGATAAATGATGGAGTTACTATAAAAATACAATCTCTTCCTTTAAAAACAAAGATATATTTTAATGATGAGAGACAAAATATTAATCTCAAAATTTAGTTCTGCTCTTTTATGTGAGGTCCTTTAGATCTAAGTCATATCATAGTTCTTTTTCATCAAGAAAGCATTTATTGAATACTTACAATTAGTCAAGCACTAGAATATATAACCACAAAATAATGGAGAGATACCATGACTTGAGAAACTCATGCTTTAATAGGGAGATCAACATGTTTAAATTTTTTTTTTAATGTTTTATTTATTTCTAGGAGAGAGAGAGAGAGACAGCGTGAGCAGGGGAGCGTCAAAGAGAGTGGGAGTCACAGACTGAAACAGGCTCCAGGCTCTGAGCTGGCAGTCAGCACAGAGCCCGACGCGGGTCCCGAACCCACAAACCGCGAGATCATGACTTAAGCGAAAGTCGGACGCTTAACCGACTAAGCCACCCAGGCGCCCCGAGATCAACATGTTTAAAAACCATATGCTTATAAAGTAAAGTGAGATAAGTTTCTTTCTCACTCCTACTTCCCCATATAGTTTATTTGCTAATTATACATAACTGCGTTTATCTCTTTAAGCATGCCATTATTTCTCAGATGATAGTGATTTTGCATATTTTTCTATTTTTAGAATATCTTTTTAGATTCCTTTCTCCCTAGTGAAGCCATACAGATCCTTTAAGACTCCTTTCAAAATTCATCTTGAGTGTGAAACTATTCTTCCCACTCTGTACATAATTTGGTGCTTCTTTTGTTTTGTAGTACATTTTTGTTTCATTTTGTAGTACTATCATAGTCTCATAAATGTCTGTGTTTAATTTACATGACTCTCCCAGGAATTTTGGTCACCTTGTCTTACTCATTTTTGTATGCAAATATTTAATATTGTTCAGAAGTATATCAAACTTCCAATCTATGTGGTAGAGGAAATTACCTTGGTTAATGTTATGCTCTAAACAGGAAGAAAAGTTTAACATAACAAAAACAAAAATGAATTTGGAAGGAAAGAATAGTTAACATAATTTATCTTTGTATGTTCATTTAAAAATTGATATAGTGTAATTAGTCATTTGTTTAGAAAGCTAAGGGTAGAAGAACTAGAGGTTCTTTTAAAGTAAAATTTTAACCAAAAAATGTGAGGAATGGAACCCCCTGGAAATGAATAAAATATTTATGGCAAACTAAACACAAAAATAAACTAAATATCATAACATTTCTATATATAGACAATGAAAAGGTACATATTTGCTTCACTGGTTGGAAAGTTCTTGTAAGAGTAGAAGAAAATAAATGACTGGATTGATTTAGGGATGAAGAATTAGTACAAACAATATGAGAACATTTATGAAAGTTTGAAAGCTTGAGTACGATCTTGAGAGAATGAATAAAATGATTATTTACTTAGTTTTGACTTATAGAAAATGTAATGAGTCCAAAAAACAAACAAACAAAAACTATGGAGACTGGAAAAATAGGAAAACATCCAGTGAATATAGATATAATAGTACAGTTATCTCTGAATATGGGATTGGAATTGGTGTACAGATATGATGCTAAGGTATGGATGTTTATGTCATATCTCAAATCCATATATTGAAATCTTAATGCCCAAACTGATGGTATTAGTAGGTAGGGTCTTTGGGTGGTGATTAGATCATAAGGCCAGAGCTCTCATGAATGAAATTAATGCCCTTATATAAGAAGGCTTAACAAAGTATTGAAAGTATCTTTTGTATTCCTCAGAAGGAAATAAAAATAGCACTAAATTCCTATTAAACATTTGATATTTATTGAATAACACCACATTGATAAGAAACCTTCATGACAAGACTGGATCAACTAACTGTACAATGAAGCAAACAAAAATAGCTGATGGCTATGCAGTTAGAGACCTGGCCATTTTTTATAATTGAATAATCTGTATGATTCCTCACTGAAAATAGAGATAAAAATGAAAACCATTAACCAAAAAATCATCATCAATTTAATATAATTAAACATAGGACATTTCTAAAGGAGAACAAATATAATTAGTGTTTTCATGTATAAACTAGGCAATTAGACATCATATATCAACAGTTCAAGAAATATTTATTAGGTATATGTTATATTTTAGGCTCAATTCTTTAATCAGAGGATGAAATGATGAGTCATCGTCTTCATTTTCAGGGAATTTACAAGGAAGATAGCCATGTAAAATTATGTATACATACTGTGATAGTCATAAAATTTAAGGACTTACAAGGTGTTTGAAGATGTGGTGATTAATTCTGTCAGTGGTGAAAAGTTCAGGAAAAAGTCAGGAAAGACTTGTCATTGGAAGTGATGTTAAAAGGTGGAGTCATAAAAAAAACTAGGTTTGTAACAAAAATCACAATCATTTGGCTATGGATGCAGAAAAAAAATGGTAAGAGGTAGAGGCATAAAATGACAAGGCTTATAACCAAAAAAATTGTAAAAAGGTGACAAAATGATGCTGCCCTCTTTCTTATAAGTAATCAAAAAATAAGAACATGAAATTAAAGGACAAACTTTATCACATACAATACTGAAAGATATCTGTATACCTGAATGACAATACACAAGGAAAGACTATTGTAATTAGAGAGACAGGCAAGAACTAAGAGAGTATTCCTTTCCTGATCTCAGGCAAGGAAGCTACACATAGTTTTCCAAGCAAAGGGTCCATCTTTTTAGAAAAAAACAAAAACAATGTGTGTAGACTTGTGTTGGGAAATTGCTGGATCTAATTTGTCAAGGACAGCAGGAGAGACTGAATGGCATAGACAATCACAGATACATTCCATATTTCCAGGAAACAATCTTTTGATGATACAGAATGAAGAAAATGTTTCTTGTTAAGGAGTTCTTTGTCTTTACAAATCTATTAGATGAGAAAAAGCGATGACTTAAAAAAATCAATCAATCAATCAATCAATCAATCAAGCACCCATGAAGTTTTATGTCATAAAAAAGAAAGTTCCTAAAGTATGGAAATTGGCCAAGGCTTACCCCAATAGGAACCTCCCTTAAACAGCTGCTCCCAGTAGCAATCACCATGTTCAAAAAAATAATAATAATTAAAAAGAAACAGTGCAGAGCCAATAAAAAGATAATTCCAGGTAAAATAAAATGAGAAGAAAGGAAAGACTGGCTGATCAGGAAAGCCCTCAGGAAAAAAAACCAGTATCATGGGAAATAAATAAGCTTTTACACAGAAATCAAGGTAAAAAAGGCACCTCCTTAAAGCAGAAATTCAAGAATTAGGGGACTGTAAAGCAAGATGGTGGAAGGAAATTAAAATCTAGTACAATTGAAAAATAAATTGAGGACACCTGGATGGCTCAGTTGATTAAGTGACTGACTCTTCATTTTGGCTCAAGTCATGATCTCACAGAGAGACTGAGTCCAGCTCAGGTTCAGCCCTGACATTTCTGAGCCTGCTTAGGATGCTCTCTCTCCCTCTCTCTCTCTCTGCCCCTCCCTTGCTTATGTGTGTTCTCTCTGTCTGTCTCTCTCTCTCAAAATAAGTAGACTTTTAAAAAATGGAAAGAAAAATAAATTAATTTAGAAATGAAGGGGGTGCCTGGGTGGCTTAGTCGGTTAAGCGTCCGACTTTCGCTTAGGTCATGATCTCACGGTTCGTGGGTTCGAGCCCCGCGTCGGGCTCTGTGCTGACTGCCAGCTCAGAGCCTGGAGCCTGTTTCAGTCTGTGACTCCCTCTCTCTTTGACCCTCCCCTGCTCACGCTGTCTCTCTCCCTCTCTCTTAGAAATAAATAAAAATATTAAAAAAAAAAAAAAAGAAATGAAGTCCACACTGGTAACTGTATAACAAAGATGGACATTGCTAAGAAGTAATAAGAGACACTGAGATCAAGATTAAGGGAAGTCAATAAAATAAAATGGAAATCAAAGAAGGCTAAGAAAAAATCAATAGATACAGAAACTGATAAAGCATCCAAAATATGCATATCTTTTGTTTTTGTAAAATAGAAAACCAACCTAAAGGAATAAAATACAATTTGAAAAATCTTTCTAGGAACGAGTAAATACTATAACCTATAGTTTGAAATGGGAAAGCATATTTTAGGGGGAAAGTATACACAGAATTATTAAAATTCATAAAAGAAAAAAAAGCATGAAAAATGAATCCTGCAGGTATTTAAACAAAGTTCTTGGGGCACCTGGATGGCTCAGTCAGTTAAGCGGCCTATTTAGGCTCGGGTCATGATCTCACAGTTTATGAGTTCGAACCCCACTTCCGGCTCTGTGCTGACAGCTCAGAGCCTGGAGCCTGCATCGGATCCTGTGTTTCCCTCTCTCTCTGCCCCTCCTCTGCTCACACTCTGTTTCTCTGTCTCTCAAAAATAAATAAACGTTAAAAATTTTTAAAAAATAAACAAAGGTCTTAGCTATAAGCCTGGTCTCTGACTTCCCCACAGAAACATACAGTACTTACAACAGCCAGACATTAATTAGCAAGGGCTCAAGGTCAAAGAACACTATAAGAGAATTGTGAATTCCCAGCTAACATTTGGTTTGGAAGTAGAATTGAGAGACCAGTGTGACCAGAAACTCAGCCGAGTGCTTCTTGAGAAAACTCCTAAAGGGCTAACTAAAATGCTAAACAATGAATTAGAATTTTAATTGTTTAACTAAGTCTAAGGAAAATGTGGGTGAAACACAGCCCCTTGCTATGGAGGATGTAGGCCATACAGAGAGACCTCTGTAAACTGGTCCACAGCTCTGGGTGGGGTCTCAGCAAACAGCCAACTTCAACCACCAGTTGTGAGTAGATATGACAAGATGCTTCCAGCCCCAGTTGGCAAATCAGTCCCGCCATCGAGTGTTTCCAGGTGGGACATTATATGCAAAAAGATGCCATTCCTGCCCTGTCCTATCAAAAGTCCTGACCCACAGAATCTGTGAGAATGATAAAAATGTTGTTTTATGCCACTAAGATTGTAGTCATTCACCATGAAGCAAGTAACTGGAAGAGCATCAACCATTATACTCAGAATCTAACATCCCTAGTCATTTAAGATAGCACACACAGGAGTGTGCATGTGCGTGCATGCGCGTGCACACACACACACACACACACACACAGAAAATATAGAATATATTCAGTAGAATATATTTAGAAATATAAATAATAATATATACCTGTCAAAGTTCATGGAGAGTTTTTGCTATACTTAATTATATCTTCATAAAAAATAAAAGAATAACTAAAAATAGATGACAGAATTAAAAACATACTAGTCAATGGGCCAAATACACCTATTAGATCAGGTATTACATCTGTACAATGATATAATAGTCAAATATGCAATATTCAATTTTTAAAAATAAAGCCTTTCTATATGAATTGTTATAAATGATTTCCAAAAATCATTTAAAGTGCAGAATAATGGCATTTGTAGTCTACTATTATTTTAAAACAAAATAAGACAACAACAAAAAACTTCGAAATAGGTTTATATGCAAAGTATATATCTTTAAAATTATACATAAATGATAGCACTGATTTCCTCCAATGGGGGAAATTGGATAAAAAGAGTAAAATAGATGAAAGAGATTTCCTTTTTAATATATGTTCTTTCGTACCTCTTGAGTTGTTATGTTCATTTGCTTCTTGTTCAAATTTTTAAAAAATAAGCTATTTAAAAATAGTTAACTCAGACTTAACTTGAGGTTATTTAATAAGTTCTATAAAAGGAAATTAATGAAACAATGAAAGAAAGCTACCTATTTAGCCAACAGTGAGTGAATTATTTATTGGAAGAGAAATTTAATATGTAATCCATTCTGTTTGGTTGGACTGTTTAATCTCTTCCAATATGTACTTATTTAAATTTACTCCCATTGGAAGACTTTCACTGGTTGCTGTCTCAAAGGATGAACTTAAAATTTTTACACAGTTACCTCTGAATTAGCTCCATGAAGTTCTTTGGCAACTGAAGTTGAAAATACCTTAACCCTTTATGGGGTGCCTGGGTGGCTCAGTCAGTTAAGCGTCTGACTTCAGCTCAGGTCATGATCTCATGGTCTGTGGGTTCGATCCCCCATCGGGCTCTGTGCTGACAGCTCAGAGCCTGGAGCCTGTTTCAGATTCTGTGTCTCCCTCTCTCTCTGCCCCTCCCTAGCTCATGCTCTGTCTCTGTCTCAAAAATAAATAAACATCAAAAAAAAAATTTTTTTTAAATACCGTAACCCTTCAAGAAACATTCATCTTTCAAATAAATAGTTTTATGAATGAATGTTCTGTGGATAGAAGTATCACAGAATCATATATATACTAGGACTATGCACTAGTAAAGGGGATATTTCTTAAATGATTAAACCTGTAATTTTTCTTGTATCATTCAGAAAGTCTTGATATAGGGGCACTTGGGTAGCTCAGTTGGTTAAGTCTAACTCTTCTATTTAGCTTAGTTCGTGATCTCATGGTTTGTGAGATTGAGCCCATGTTGGGCTCAGCAGAAAGCCAGCTTGAGATTCTCTCCCTCTCTCTCTGCTCTGCCTCCAAATTAATTTAAAAAACTTAAAAAAAGAAAATCTTGTAATATAATGTAATTCTTAATTTGTCAAAACACATTTTAATATATTTATGAATGCAAGCAATTATAGCATAATAGCACATAACAATATAAATCATGGATTCATTTTGCTAATGTACATAATCTAAGATTTCTTGAGAATCTAGAATAGTAACTTTCTTTTAAATGCAGTAGCTCTGAGACATTTTTCATGGTCATATAACATTGTATATAATCTATAATCCTTTCTGCCTGTAAACACTAATCACTGCAGATTTATGATGCAAAAGATAATTTAGATAGCTTGCTCTTCAATTCACTGGGATAGAAAAACATTTTTAAAACGTCAATAATAAGATACCGGGTAAGGCATTAGTTTCAGATGCTTCATTGTATTTTTTGAATGGCAGAACAAAAAATATCTAAAGACATCTAAAAGGGACAAATAGATACTAACTTTATATTTACTTTGGGATTTAATAAAGCTCAAGTTGACCATTTTCTTAACTGGATTCTCTTTCTTCATTTATTATCATATTTAGCTATAACCAAATAACTAGTAGATATTTTTATGAGTTGTTAGAAGATAATATATTTCTTCATTAAGACAAAATGTTTCTTCTAAAAATATAAAACCCTTGAAAATATTTCCTTTTTTTCAAGTTATTTTCTCATAATATGTATTTTCTTTGTTAAGTATTATTTCTAACATTTTACCATTATACTAATAAGATAAATATATACTGATATAAGAGAAGATGTGTTCATGGTTAATATTAATTAAAATATGAAGCCAATTCCTAGACAATATATATTGACAGTCTCATCTGAACAAGCAGCTTACCTTTACCTGATTAATACAAACCAATCTTAATTATGAAACGTAGCACTGTCACTCATATATCAAATGTGGATATCTACATCTTTTTATCCTTTTTTAAAATGTGAATGTTTAGAAGATGTTGTGTTTCTATTGCCCATTCTGAAAGAGAGCTCTTTCTCCCAATATACTTGTCCCAACCACATCAAATTTTCCCCAAACCTGATTCTATAATAGCTATAGTACATATACATGACAACTATAATAACTTCCTCTGTAATATTTTGTTATAATGGTCTGACTTTTACATTTATGACTCACGACTATATTAGGCTTTACAAGAGCACATTTTTTTGGTCACATTCTTTTTAGTTCTCTATTGTAAACTCTTAGTTTGAAAAAAATTATTTACAATTTCAAGATATTTTGCCAAAGTAACATAGTCATTAGTTTGGGCAAGTCAGCTATCTGTCATCCATTTTTAATAAACTTAAAATAGTAAGTCTACAAAAGAACACATCAGATATGTATATTTCTTCTATAATAAAGACATAAATAAGTAGCAAAAAGACACTTTTATTACTAAGATGGATAGGAGGAAGTAATGCTGAGACAAGGAAACTGAATTCTTTAAAATATGTGGCTTTTTTGAGGCTGACATTTTAATAATACTTCTTTGGAGTTGCATTGTCCCCATTTTCTTTGCAATTCCCATAAAGAGAGATTATTATCCTAATTAGAGCTGTTAGATCTTAGAGAGAAAAATGTGTGAGCCAGCTCTTTCTTTTTCTTCTTTCCCCCAAAATAAGTCTCTTAAGTTATGAAGATAAAGTCGATAAAATTGTTCATAGAAAAGATAATTTTACTTCCCTTAGAAACAAATTGGGTCTCTAAAATGAAACTCAAAATTGATAACAGTTTATGTTTGAAAACTCTCTTTGTCTAAGGCTCTTAGGAAATTATCCCCTCTTGAGCCAGTCTTTAAGAATGGACATATTTCCTAGTGTTTATTATATTTGAATATATGTCCCATAGTAAGAAGCAAACAAAATCACTAGTATTTAAACCTAAAGAGTAAACATAAAATACTTACCTTAATTTTGTATTCTCAACTTCCTCTTCAATGACCCAATGCAACTTATCACAAACACTACATAAATATATATTAACTTATATGTATTCTCAATATCACTTCCAGGATAAGACCAAAAAGAGATCAAAACTATTTTAGATACCAACAATTCATTTGTTTTCCTTTTAAAATTAACCTACAATTTTATTGATTATATAATTTGATTGGTTGTTTTAAAATATACTATGGGAGGGGAGTGCCTGGGTGGCTCAGTTGGTTGAGGGTCCAATTCTTGATTTCTGTTCAGGTTATGATTCCAGGATTGTGGGATCGAGCCCTGCATTAAGCTCCACACTAAATGGAGCCTGCTTAAGATTCTCTCCCTCTGTCTCTCTGTCTTTCCCCTCTCCTCATCTCGTGTTCTCTCTCTCTCTCTCTCAGACATTCATCCAGGTCATAGACATTTATGTATATGGTTGGAAAAAATGGTATGTGATTTCATAAAGTCTCAAATTTAAGGGGGCTATGTTTCAAACACAGAAACAAATATAAGGGGATTGCAATAATTTGATATGAAAATTATAATAAATATATATACAAAGTACAATAGGAACCGAGAACATGAGTCTGTGTGGACCTATGGAACTCAAAGAAAGCTTCATAGAGTGACTGATGCTTGAGATGACTCCTAAACGATAACATATGAGTGTCTCAAATGGATAGAGCCATGCATTCCAGAGAGAGCGATGCACACTGATGAAGGCATGGCCTAAAGCCCTCTTTTCTGCACTCCCAAAGATTGTGTGAATGCTTGTTTCCCTGTACTATGGCTTTTGAAGACAGCTAGACTAGTTTCTGTTTCGTAAAACTAAAACGCAATTTAAGATTCCAGACCTAGAGCAGGTTATCCATAGATTTAAAGATACGGGAAAATCAGAGAATAACATGCAGGTATGCAGAAGCAGAAGTAGGTCTTTGGCTATTATATAAAGTCATAAAATAACATGTACACTATGAATGGAAGCTTAGAATTTGTATCAGATGACAGAATGGCACACGCTAAACAATTCAATACCATACACAAAGATGCATTTAAGAAATAAGACTTTGGAAGTGGCCCTGTGAATTTTCTGAAGAAAGTTAAACCTAGAAATTTGGTATGATCACACACACACACACACACACACACACACACACACACACATATATTTATATCCTAAAGAGAGATGAGGAGGGTATGAATGATGGCACTTGTGATTACATTGTAGATGAGACATAGTGAATATGAGTGATGAGAGAGAAGTGTGTCTCTAAGGAACACTTTGTTTTTCCTTTCTGGCCTGGGTCAAAGAGAAAAAGTGTGCACATTGTCTAGGGTGGAAGGAGGCAGTGGTGATTTTCCAGGAAGGACACAGGAAGTTGTGGGTCATGAATGTGCAAATGGAGAAGATAATACTGAGTTCAGGTTTGATAATGATTCAGCATTTATTCATGCTTTCTTTTTTATCCATAACTCATCTCTTTTTTGACTATTCTAAAAACTCCCAAATTCACAACATGGACTTTAATGTCTCTATTTTAGAGATTCAGGTAAAGAGTCACTTTCCTAACCATGTTTCACCTGCTTACCTGCATGGAATATGCTGTTCCCTATCTCTGCAATAAAGTTGAAAATCCTATTTTCACAGGGGACTCTGGAGCTGATGTCGGGCCTTAAAGATATTTTACATTATGGCTTACCATCCAAATGGAAGTGAAAGTTTTGAGGGCTAGTGAACAGTAAATGTTCCCCATTTATCACATTATAAAACACAGACCTGAGTTAAAGAATTTGATGTCAACTTGCTGTAAAAATGCAGTGTTCAATGGTCCAAAAAAAAAAAAGTCAAATTCTACACCTGTATTAAGATATTCTAGTACTTACAGAGAACTATATAAAACAGTAAGTGACAGATGCTGATGAAATAATTTTAAGGATATATTTAATACTGCTTTTGAGATAGCACATTCATCTCTCTTTTTTATTTATCAAGGTATAGTTGGCAGACAATACTATATTGGTTTCAGGTATATACCACAATGGTTTGACATTTGCTGCATACTTTGCAAAATGGTCACCAATACAAGTCTAGTTGCCATATCTTATCTTATAAATTTAATACAGTAGTATTACTATATTTCCAGTGCTGTACCTTATATCCCTATGACATTTATTTTATATCTGCAAGTTTATACTTCTTAATCTCTTTCACCCATTTTAACCACTACCCTCCTCCCTTCTGGCAGCCACAATCTTTTCCCTGTATCCATGAATCTGGGTTGTCTTTTGTTTGTTTGCTTATTTTGTTTTTTAGATTTCACATATAAGGAAATCATTTGCTATTTGTCTTTCTTCATCTGACTTATTTCACTCAGCATGATATTCCGAAAGTCTATCCATGTTGTTGCAAATGGCAAGATTTCATTCCTTTTTACAGCTGAGTCATATTCTATTGTATATATACACCACATCTACTTTTTTCATTCACTCATCAATAGATACAGGTTGTTTCCATATCATGGCCATTTTAAATAATGTTGCAATAAACATAAGGATGCATACATTTTTTTCAATTTAGCATTTTTATATTTATAAGATAAGTATCCAGTAGTGGAATTGCTGGATCATATGGTAGTTCTACCTTTAATTTTTTGAGGAACCTCCATACTGTTTTTACATAGTATCTGCAGTGATTTACATTCCCACCAACAGTGCACAAGGGTTCCTTTTTCTCCACATCCTTGCCAACACTTGTTTTCTTGTCCTTTTTATAATATCCATTCTGACAAGTGTGAGGTGATATCTTACAGTGCTTTTGATTTGTATTTTCCTGATGATTTGTGATATTGAGTATCTTTTCATGTGCCTGTGTGTCTTCTTTGGAAAAAAGTCTACTTACATCATCTGTCCATTTTTTAAATCAAATTCTTTGTTGTTGTTGTTGTTGTTGTTGTTGAGTCATATGCATTCTGCATATATTTTTAATATTAACCCCTTAAATATGATTTGCTAGTATCTTCTCTTAGTCAGAGGGTTGTATTTTTATTTTGTTGATAGTTTCCTTCATCACACAGAAGAATTTTGGTTTTATGTAGACCTATTTGTTTATTTTTGCTTTTGTTTCCCTTGCCTTTAGAGTCAGATCCAAAAAAAAATACTGCTAAAAATGATGTCAAGGAGCTAACTGCCTGTGGTTTTTATCTAGGACTTTTCAGGGTCCATGTCTTACATTTAAATCACTAGACCATTTTGAATTGATTTTGTATAAGATAGTGGTCAAGTTTTATTCTTTTGCAGGTAGCTGTCCATTTTTCCCAGCACCAGTTATTGAAGAGACTGTTCTTTCCTCCATTGTATATACTTGCCCTGGCTCTTTGTTGTCCATTGAATCTTTGTCTACAACACCTGACTTATTCTTGAAATGCTCCCATTCCTGAGGGAATGCCAAGACACATCTCAACGTTAATGTCATCCTTTTTTCCTTCATTGTAGAGAGCAGTTCATCTAGTTTCAGGGGTTTTTGATTGTTTGTTAGTTGGTTCCCCAACCCCCCCAAAAGGAAATGGTACATATGTAGCTATAGATTTGGCATATTTGTGAGAAGAGGTTCTTCTTATAGAGGATCTTCCTGTGTCACCATCTTGGGCTTCCTACATGTTGATCTCTTTTTTCTAACTGTCTTCTTTGGTTTTATATTATATCTAGACATATTTGGTGACAGCTGTAAGATATTTCAAGGTAGAAGAATGTCATGGACAAAAATCACAAGGTCTTCCTTTACAAATATAACCAAGCAGGCACAAGTCACATATCCATCCTATACATAACAAGGAATTTTCATTTCAGAGCACAGGTAATATTAAATTAAGAGACTAGATCTGGAACCTAATCTTTGAATGATTCTGTTTTTCTTTTTCGATCTCTGTCTCTCTATCAATTCATGACTTTAAAGAGCTTCACCTTAAAAAGTGCTTATGGAATTGTCTGCAGTGTGCTTTCACTAATGCAGAATTCAACAACAACACAAATATTCCAGATGTCCAGAGAGATTTTTTTAGCACAGAGATTGTTAGAGATAAATGAAGTCATTATAAAAGGGAAGATAAAGCTCAATGTTCAATCAAACATGTGAAAACTACTATGGGTAGAAGGCATCACGGAAATAGTATGTTTTATAGCAAAAGAAAGTTTACAGGACCAGAAAGGAAAGAATCAGCTTCAAATATGGAACCAATTTGGGCTTTAAAGAATATGTGATTTGGGGAAAATGTTTTATTTTATTTCTTCAGTTTCCTCCCTGTAATGTTGAAAACTGTGTTGGGGTGCGTGGATAGCTCAGTCAATTAAGTATCCAACTTTTTGTTTTAACTCAATTATGGTCTTGCAGTTTGTGAAATTGAGCCCACATCAGGCTCCTTGCTGAAAGGAGGAACTCTTTCTCTCCTTCTCTCTCAGCCCCTTTCCCACTCATGCTCTCTCTGTCTCTCTCAACATAAAGAAATAAACTTTAAAGAAAAAGAGAGAAAAAACTGTCTGTGTTGAGAAAATATGTAGTACTTTGCTAAATCAGACTATTAAAGTATCATTTCAACCTCCCCACCCCATATTTGAGGTAATCTGAAATGTCATCATTAAAAGGCAGGTAATATAAAATCATCAGTACCATACCTATTGGGATCTAAGTTAATATGTGTGTTTAGTCAGAATACTTTAAAGTAATCTATAGCTATTATAGTAGTTAACTGTCTTTAGTTACCTACTATAGACAGGTATAGTCTACAATCTATAGATTTACCTCATGATTATATTAATATGGACAGTATATCAAAGATATATGTCAATAGCTACATACACTGAAGCTTTCCTTATCAGAAAAAAATTAACATGAATGTCCGAATGCTTATGATTCTTCCCCATGGAGTAACGAATAATAAAGGGAAGGAATAATCTTCAATTTATCCAATTATAAGTATGCCTTCTATCATCAAAAGCTAAGTTTGAGAAATATGGATTATTCAGAAATAGACATACTTTATCTTGAAAAACACAGAACTTTTTATTGAATTGCAAAATAAATGGACCCAAGAATTACACATTATTGAAGGGAAGTTGGTAATTTTCAAGTTATAGATAATAGTGCATAAACTGTTTTGTGTCTTAGAGTAGGTGAAAAGTAAAGCTGTATGAAGAGGCTATTAAAAGACTTTTAAAAAATTAAAGAAACTTTTCCTTGAAAGACTCTACATATACAAAAGTATATAACTCAGATGTGTACAGCTTCATTATTGCAGATGAACACAACTGTGTAACCAGAGTTAGAAACACAACATTACCAGTAGCTCCCTAATATTTACCTTTTAATATGTGTCCTTTTGTCCTATTGAGATAATTTCATTAGGATAAATATGTTTGCCTTTAAAAAAATGGAACTCTGTTGCATGATTTTTTTTTTCATACTCTTGTAGCTTCTTTTTATGTATGGAATGAATCTGTGTTGTTGTATGTAGCGGTTGTTGATTTTTGTATTTTTGTTGGTGCCTGTTAATCCTTTGAATGACTATATAAAGATTTTGTTTTTGTTTATTTATTTGTTTGTTTTTTCCATTGATGGGTATATAGAATGCTGCGGACTTAATTGTGCCCTCCCTCCCCAATTCATATGTTGAGGCTTTGACAAGCTTTAACTTCCTAGTAGAACTGTTTCTGGAGATAAGATTCTTAGGAGTTAATTGATGTTAAATGAAGTAATTAAGGCTGGGACCCCAATCTGATAAGACTGTTACATTATATTAAAAGGAAGACAGGAGCCTGGCTGGCTCAGTCAATAGGGCATCCAACTCTTGATCTTGGGTTGTGAGTTTGAACCCCATGTTGGGTATGGAGATTACTTCTAAAAAATTAAATAAAAAGAAAAGGAAGATATCTCTGTCTCTCTGTCTCTCTCTCTGTTAAATAAGAATACAAAAAGATAATTATCTGCAGGAGAACTCTCACCAGAAACCAAAGCTTATCCAAACCTCGACTTGAAAAGTCCACACTCCAGAACTCTGAGAAAATAAATTTCTGTTGTTTAAGCTGCCCAGTTTACGTTATTTTGTTATGGCAGTTTGAGCAAACTGAAATAGACATATAGGTTGTTTTTGATTAGGAACTATTTAAAATAATGGTGTCATAGACATTCTTAACACTTCTTGTGCTTTGGAGCATGTGTGTTTACATTTCTGTGGTGTATATATCAGAGGGTATGCATATGTTCACAACTGATAGATAATAACAGGTGTTCCAAGTAATTTTGAACTCCCTTTATTAACATGTGTTAACAGTTCCAGTTGATCTGCATTTTAATCATAACTTACAAGTGGCAATCTCCTTAATTTAAGCTATTTTGGGTTGGTGTGTAGTGGTGTCTCCAGTGACTTGTAGATTGAAACACTTTTTCATGATTATGGGTTATTTGGGTATCATTTTACCTGAGGTTTCTATTCAGTTTTCAACATTTCTTTCTATTGGATTGTCCTTTAATGATTTGTAATAGTGTTTAAGTATTCCTTTTATTTCTTGAGAACTATATTTTCCTAATGCCTTCTGATATTACCTCATATATTTTAAAGTAATGGCTCCTTAAAGTACGTACTGGCAGCTCCTGGTATTTGTTTATGTGTACAGTGATGGCATGAATAAATTAGCTTGTGTGTTCACTTGAGAAAAAAAGGGGCCAATAGTATCTTTAAAGTGGAGAAAATATTCTTTACTTAGCAAATGTATAATATGAGGGGAAAAGTTCCACACAGGTGGAACACGTGTGATGCCTGGCTACACATCTGATACTTTATAAAAAAGGAGACTCTCATCCTCAGGACTCATTTATTTCCACTTCAGAGTAGTCATTCTTGCCAAAAACTCTTCCAGCAATGCTTAGTAATGGTCTCCTTTCCTAGCATGACAGTTATAAACTCTTTGAGAAAAAGAGAGACCGTATTAAATGAGAATTCTTTCACATACTTTATAATGAAATAGGAGTAAGCTATGACATTTTCTCCAGTAAAGTTTATTAACATATCAGAATTTAAGTCTGGAACCATAAGTTGGAGGTTTGAGAACACTTGCTTTTTTTTTTTTTTTTTTTTTGACAGAAAAAGGAAACTTTACTCTTAGAAAGAATAGACTAAAAGAAGTTCATTCAGGACCAAACTTGCCTAGGTTTTAAATATATCATTCAATCAAAGCCTTGTTATAATCATTATGTATGGTCCTGAAAATAGGACCTATTTTTGCTGTGCTCTCACTTTGAAAGATAAGATGATAGGTAGAAAACTCTGCAAAATTTTCAAAATTATATGAATTATACCTGTAGGCTGAATTTTAGAGTAACAAAGATTTTCCTGTTTCATTGAAAGTTAAAATAAAAAAAAATTAAACATTGCAGAAGTCCTTTGAAGGCACTTTTATCTGATGAACTTGAAATCAACATAAAGATTTTTAATTATTTTCTTCCTAAAACAGTCAATAACTGGGTAATATACTATGTGAAGATTAATTAATTGGATTGAAGACAAAATAATTCTACTCTCTGTCAATTTAAAGAATCTACAATGGGATGACTCGGTGGCTCAGTCATTTAATCATTAGACTCTTGATTTCGGCTCAAGTCAAGGTCATAATCTCACAGTGGTGAGAAGGAGGCCTGCCTTGGGCTCCACACTAGTCATGGAGCCTCCTTAAGATTCTCTCTCCCTTTCTCTATGCCCCTCCCCTACTTGCACACTCTCTCTCTCTCAAAACAAAAACAAAAACAAAACAAAACAAACAAAAAGAAACAAAAAAACACAAAGTGTTGGAGATTGTTGGTATTTCTTGACTCAAGATAGTCAATTTCTGACTGTAGGAGCTGTGAAGTTTCTTGTTGACTAGAACTTACTTTTGAGAACCAGAGAGTTTAACATTAATTACAAACAAAACTAAAAGCTAAAATTATTGGATTTCAAGTAATTGGTATTTAATATGCTAAGTCAAAGGTCCGACCATAATTTAATTTTTTATGATCATCTAATAAGTTGTGAAAAAGTGAGAGTTTGTAATGATTTCTTTATGTTAGAAATAATATTTATACAATAAAATAAATTGCATAAAAGCTGGGATTTATGTTTTCATATAAATATGTAGATGAAAAAGTTTTATTACACTGATAATATTACATTCTTGGTCCCTAAAAGTAGAGAAGAAATGAATCTAGTTAAAAAATATATATATTTGGGATTCACAGAGTGAGTTAGTTTTTCTATGGGAAATTTATACACCTGATAACATTTTAGAGATATATATTATTACACAAGTCTTTTAGGATTCTGTAAAACCATCTTATAAAAGATATTATCTTATAACTAGGCTCTTTGGTACACTACCATGGAAAAATAATAGATGGGATTTACAAGGGCTGATCCTGTATTATGCTCCTAGAACAAATAGCCTTACTTAGGCTTGGACTTTGGATATCACAGCTTTATTTGTTTGTTTTTGTTGTTGTTGTTGTTTATTTATTTTGAGAGAGAGACAGAGTGAGCAATCAGGGGAGGGGTAGAGAGAAAGGGAGAGAGGGGATCTCAAGCAGGCTCTGAGCTGCTATGGCAGAGCCAAAGGGCTCATAGCCCAACTCAGGATTTCAAACTCTGGAACCATGAGATTATGACCTGAGTTCAATCAAGAGTTAAGTGTTAACCAACTGAGCCACCCAGGTACCCCTGTTTGTTTGCAGTAATGGGAAAAGAACTTATAAGAAAATCTTTTGAATGAATTACAGTACAACCTATTTTTCAGGGTCAATCAGAAAGTAGAGTTCAGATAAAGGTTGTTTGTCTGCTCTTTCTGAATTTTGTCTGAACTTTCCATGTTATCCTTGATAATTTGAAAATCTATTTGAAAGTATATATTTTGAAACCAGTCCCTCAAGGATAAGAACAAAAGTGAATGAGCTGCAAGTTTATCTATGGCTGGATTTAAGGATAGTTAAAAACAAAAATAAAAACAAAAACATAAGACACTGGTTGAAACATTTCTGTTCTCTTAATTTTTTTTCCCCCAAGCAAGAGAAGTCTAACACTCATACATTTTGGAATATAGCAATAAATATATAAACCCTGCATGCTTTTTTTCCCACCATTCTGAACATTTCTAGAATTTTTCCCAAAGACTCGTGTGCCATGAGATCCCAAGCAAATTCTTCCTGATGAGAAAGTATATATAGTTTGAATGAATTGCTATTGGGATTTTAAAATATTTTAGGCACAAGGTCAAAGCTATGATTCCAGTATGCACTCCTGACAAGTTTTGCCTATCTTCTGTTCCCTCCTTCCAAATGGATTGGCACTTTTCAAAACTTTAATCACAAAATACAATAACATTTCAAAGCATCTATTGTTTCATGCTCCATTGTTTTCCAGAAGTGGCTATCTCTACATGGAGTTAGAAAGATAATCAAAGAGGAAGAAAGGGGTAGGGAATGTTGTTTTTAAATTTTAGACATCATGATTAAAGCAGCATTATCATGCATAATGACCCCTACCATATTCACAAGAAATATTTTTAGAAGTTGGAAGAAATTACCTTGAAGGCTCCTGGCTGATTTCATTTCAAAAAAGTACATAGCACATATTTAACCAGGATAAAAAATGTACAACCAATTAGGGGAACAAAAATAATTCTGGGGAAGACATAAAGAAACTAATTTCATAGAGTTAGTTTTCTAAATTCAAATTTTATATTCCAAATTTTGGACTTCTAATTCAAAGGATGACATACTATATATAATATATATGTTTAATTTGTTAAATCATGTTTGTTCTCATATGTATCTATGCCTATTAAGTGTATGTAAATATCTGATTTGTTATATCATGGGTGTTTTGATGGCAAACTATAGATTAGGGAAGAGGGAAGAAATTACTATTGCAGATTGACTTATCTTTGAAAAATTGTACTCAGAAAGACAGGGATTTTTGCCTCTGGTCTGTAAAAGGGACAATTCCAGGGAGGATCAAGAGCAAGTCTGTGCCTGTCAGGGGGAAATTGGAAGCAGAGTTAATCATTTTGGGAAGTCTCAAAGCAGCCTCCGTTAAAAAAAAAATTGCAAAATAAATCTCAAACAGATTGTGTCCAAGAGAGAAATTTCACACCTATAATGAAAAAGTTTTGTTTCAGTAGCTAGTGCATTTATCCTTTTTTATTAAAATTGATTATCTTATTTTTTTAAGTGAATGAAGGTTTCAGGTATTTTTCTGCATTGATTCCTTGGTGAAAGTACTTAGTTCTACTAGGTCTAGTTGAGTCTTTCATATTGCTATCGATCAATAAATACATGGGGATTAAATCAGTCATCTAAACTTCTTTAGACAGGTATTTATCTACCAAATTATATAGGACAAGTAACCTTTAAATGATTTAGCAAATTGTAGTTTATCATATTCAGTAATATGGATTAGTCTCCTGGGGTAATATCAAATAAACCTTTCTTCATTTCCTTTTAAAACTTAACCATTTAACTATAGATTTATTTGGACCAGCCAAAATAATTTGCATGTTTTTGTTTTAAAAAATATTATAGGGGCACCTGGGTGGCTCAGTCGGTTAAGCGTCCGACTTTGCCTCAGGTCATGACCTCACAGTTCCTGGGCTCAAGCCTCCCCTCAGGTTCTGTGCTGGCGGCTAGCTCAGAGCCTGGACCCTGCTTCAGATTCTGTATCTCCCTCTCTCTGACCCTCCCCTGCTTATGCTCTCTGTTTCTCACAAATAAATAAAAACATTATTATTTTTTTAATTATATGAGTTCTGCTCCATTGCATAGAATTTATGATGAGAAAGTGAAATAAAGAGTATGGAGTCAATGTTTTAAACATGTTGCACCAAAAGGAATAGTAAAGGTGTAAGAATTTAACTCTTCTATTTTCAGAAATACTACTGGGGAAAAAGACATTGTCTTAAAGATAATAATGGTAGTACCGTTTATTTACTGTTCATAGAAACACAGGCACTGTATTAATCTCTTAATTTCTATAAATTAAACTTACCTACAAACAAACCAAAACCAGACATCCATATGAAGAACTTCTGTGATTATCTCTACTTTACATATGAGACATTTGAAACTCGGAGAACTTAAGAAATGGACTAATGATTATATATCCTGCTATTCGCAAAATTAGTACTTCTGGGTAATTCTGATTCAGTTCTGTCCAAAGACAGAAGTGGACAGTGAGCAAGCATCCATTGTTAAAAGTAAGGTCCTCAGTTTTGACCTAACTACTCACCTTAAATCAACAAAAGAGAGGGATAAGGGATAAAGAACTAGTAATAACTAACCAGACTGGCATTTCTTAGAACAAGGACTCTTCTCTGAGCTTGGAAGCTATTTTAAAGCAGATTAATGTCTACATGTAAGATTTTGAAGGCTAAGGATTCTCTATAGATGGAGGGTGTCATCTTCAGTTCTGTAATATAGGTGATGACTTTTCTGGCTGTATTTTTTATATCTCATCCTTCAGTACCTGGTTCTCAGGGGTTTATCTTCATGAACACTATCCTTCATACTTTCCTTTTTCCACCCCAAAGGACCAGAAAGAATGGTTAGCAACAAAAGAAGACAGAAAACAAGTCAAGAACAAAGAGAAGAAGCTAATCACACACCTCTTTTCCATCTCAGGATCTCCTCACACCATATTTTTAAAGGAGAACAGATGTTTTAATTGAAGTTTGGGCTTTGATTAATATAATACTAGACATTTTAATTTCTCAAATGAGACTATTTTTGTTGTTTGAGGTGACTAGAGGAAATTTTATTATCTGTGTGTCCAGAAAAGTCAGAAGTTCTGCTCAACAATTCATCCAAATAATGAGAGTGAAGTAGCCTCACAGACTGGATTTGGATAAACAGTATGAGCAAGAAAGAATAAAGTTGTTTTGTTGTAAACTGCAATCCCTCTTGAACCATCCCAGCATTATATCCATGGATAATGTAGTATCTTCATCAGTCTTGATTTATAGACAAATATCATACATGCTAACCATTCATTCAAAATACTAAATAACTCCCTGCTATTATCAGGTAGTATGTTTGGCCCTGGGAATATAATAATAATGAGAGAAACAGATATGAATGAAGCAGGCACATATGACATATAAAAGTATAACTATGATTTTGTTATATCTTGCCCGTAATATAGGGGTTTAACTTGTTCTTTTTCATTATTCAAGGCATCCCTGAGATAGTAAGAATGAGCTGAGCTGAAGTTAAGGCCATAAGAAATGAGAATCTAGAGTAGAAAAAAAAGCATCTGGAAAATTTATGTTGAGGTAAGAAACATAGATAATATAAGAACTAGGGAAACATCATTATGACTGGAGAAGAAAGAGCAGAGGAGGGTAGGGATCAGAAGCTAGAGAACTGAGTTGAGGCTAAACCATTCAAGTCTTTGCGTGTCTAATGCAGGAGTTTTCTCCTATGAAAAGGGCACTGAGAAGCCAGTGGATATACATATTAAACAGCTTAACATAAACCATACCATGTTTCCTATCTCACAAGTGAAGTGACTGTCAGAAATGGAGAACTAAAATTAAATTAACTCCAAAATCTTTCCTTTGTCAGAGCCTCTTTTTCTCTTTGCCTGTTAATTAGATTAATGAGATGATCTCAAATTGCACCCTGTTCAGAGACCTTTCTAATCTTTCTAATCCCTTCAATAAACATGATTCTGGACAATAGCAATTAGAAATGCAATTATCATTTCTATTATAAATGAAATGATAATTATATATTGAAAAAATTATATACTGGCCCCTACATTCTTTTGTTATTTTCTAACTTCCATCTACCTATTAGTAGTATAAAAATATTAAATAATACCTAGGCTGACAGTTTTGTAAAGAGGAAGAAAGGGAAAATGTGGCTACAATTTTTCCTGGGGTTTTTTTGTCACCATCTTTTTTAAAATGACAAGGAGGAATTTATTGAAGTTTTGAAAAGTGAAAGGGAATGATGTTATTTGCAGAACTTTGGAGATTTATCAAATGAGGAGGGAGCTATTTGAAGAGTAGAAAGAAAAATGGTGGTTGTTTTGGGAGGTGTTTACGGAGAAGATCCTCAGAGCTAAGGGATGTATACATCAAATACATTGGTGGTTTGGGAATTGCTGAAAATAGAACATTACTACTATGCAACCTAAGATAATAGATACATTAATTGTCAGTAGGAAAGAGCAAAGTCTATTGTCCTCAATGTGATCTTAAACCTACTAATTTTTGTATAATTTATATAATCAGGCTTTTAAACTCTCACCATATGTTTAAGGCATATCTAATCTGCTCAAGTTTAGGGTAAGTTAAATCATTGAGATGCCCATTGTCATTGCTTACAGGGGAAAAAAAAGAAAGAAAAGTGTAGAAAAAAGATTTGGAGTGTAGTGTTAGAAATAAATCAATAAGCTCAATTAAATTCTCAAGACATACAAAACACAATCAATCCACCTGTAATGATATAATGGTATTTTATGAGTGTGATTCATTTCTTATGATAATAAAAATCCCAGTGAATATGAATATGGCGCATGGCCAAGGTGATTTGAGAGGTATTTTTTTATCTAGTAAATTAATATAAAAATAGCATTTCAAATTCTCAAATATTTATTGTTGCAAACCAGTTATTCAAACCTGATGACTGAGAATCTACCTCTCTAGATAAATCTCCTGCTTTTTAGTGACACCAGACCCTACTCCCTGCTGAGATTCACACATCTGTAATAAGTTTTCTCACCTCCATAGCATTATTACCCATCAAATAAATTATACTTCATAAAAGGCATACCTTGTAATTTACATATTTTAAAATTAACACGCAATGTATATATACATATATTAAATATTTAAATAATCTGTATTAATCTCTGACAATGCACATATGATAATATTTCCAATAAGCTTTTACTAAATTAAATGAAATGTTTTGTTATTAACCATCACATAGTTGTGTTCAAGAAAATGATGCATTATATATCTTAGGTAAAATTACCCTATAAAGACAGCATATTGTGAGGAAGTTTGCCTATTCTTGCCCATGAGAATATTATAATTTTGAGTAACATAAATAACATAATTATAAGTGGCAAAAATTCATCCTATTGAGGCATTAAAATTAATCCCAGATTTAGTGAAAATGACAAAAGTATTTACCAAATCTGAAATAAAAACATTTTAAGAGAATTATTCATCAAAATTCTGATACCCACTTACAGTTTATCCCTATTGGAGATTTCATGATGACCATTATCCAACAAGACTAAGAAAATAGTTTTAGTGACTTGTTTTTCCAACTTTTAATGTTTCTGATCACATGGCAGCTTTCCCCATCTCCATCATACTAGGATATCACATTCCCACTTATAGGCCCTCAATATGGCTAAGTACATTGTGTATGTGTATATATACATATTTATATAGTAAGAATGTCTAATATATATGATAGGTACCCATAGGAAAAGGAGCAAATGAATGGTGCAGGAGTTTCTGAACAGAAAGCTTTTAAAAACAACGGATCTAAGTTCTAAAAAAACCAAATCAGATATGCAAAAAAGAAAGAATGAAAAACAAAACCATACATAGACACATATACTATATATATACTACATATATAGTAGTTTAACAGACTACTGTTAAAACAAATGACAAAAGGAAAATCTTAATAGCATATGGTGCATTATTTACCACCAAATCAATGAGTACTTTCAAGGGAATGATCATTTGGTTCAGAACTAACTTCTTAGCAAAAGCAATATAAGCTCAAAGACAGTAGGCTGATATTCTCAAACTGTTGAATGAGAAGAACAAAGAATGGCCATCTTAAAATTATATGCCCAGTAAAATAGTTTTCAAAAATGAAGGTGACATAAACATATTTATGGCTAAAATTTTTGAGTATTCACCAAATCAAGTTTTTGAACTGAGGGTATTTTTAAATCAGAAGAATGATCCTGAGATTTTGGATTTAAGAAGGAACAATAAACAATATATGAAAGAATATATTTAAAGTATAGCAATATATGGTAAAGTTTTCTTTAAATAGGTATAAAATATATATATAAAGAATTAAATTTCACAGCAATAATAGCTGTACTATGTTGGAACATGGTAAATGGATTTAAATTGTGCTAACTTCTAGAAAGAAAACTGTAATTCATATTGAATACATAATTAAATGATGAACGTTTCTCTGACTACTACAATTTAATCAAAAGTACCATACTTGTATTGCTGTGCTATGTGAATTATCCTAAATAAGGTTTAAAAAAGGGTGAGAAACAAAGAACATAGAATATTTACTTATCGAAGAAAATATGAGGTCCTAGTAAATTTCCATGAGCCCAGGCAAATTCTTAGGAGAACAAGATAAGACCGTTTACAAAATTGTCCTTGATATGAAATCTCCCCATATACTAATTTAGCAGTTAACTCAAGTACCCATATAGTCATATTTAGGGAGTAAATTAATATTTCCTGAGTAATAAAAATATATTAATTCAAATTCAGGAAAAAGAATTAAATAGAATTCCCTTTTAACAAAATTTTATGTGTACAAATGCTATTCAGTATGCACATTTGCTTAAACTAGAAGAGCAATTAGAAATGTAGAATTAAGTTGTAAGAATCAAACTGAAAAAAAAAATACCAATGATTTTGCAACCCAGGGTTCACTCTATGCAGGTTAAAATAGAAACAAATCTGCAGATCAAAAAAGTATGTGTATAATTTAACTTAACTGCCCAGAGCTACTATTGCCCTGAAAGGCATAACTACCAAAAGTAACGGTGATTTTGCCCTTATTCTCTGTTAACTGGGAAGTAGATGCCATGTTGAGTGAGTACTTGACAGGTTGCTGGATTTGTTGGTGCCTAGAGAAGTAGTCTGTTTCCCCCAGGCTTACTGCTGGTAAACTGGCACCAATCAATCTCCTTTTTCTATTTTACAATCATTTTTTATTATACTGAACTCTTTTGAGTTTTCTATTAATTTTTTGAAAACTTACTTCTCTGTTAAACACTTAAAAGCATACATTTTTCCCTTATCTTTGCTTATTTACTTCTCATCCATCCATAGTATTTTCTCTTAGCAGTTCAACTGAGAAATAAAAAACATTATTTTGTACCCCTAGCATGATACTTAGAAACATAAAACTCTAAGAACATGCCAAAAAATATTTGCAGTACTTTGCTCTTTACTTGGCTCTCCTAACTTTATGTATCCATCAATGCATTATTTCCCACTAAAACAGTAAATACTGTGCCGATTAATGAGAGCTTGAGAGGAAAACAAATGTTCAAGAGTTTATACATTCACATATTTCACCATTCAAATTTAAAGCATAGAAGAAGTCATGTTTTTCAATTATGCTGCTATTACTCAAAATATTGTTGAAAAGTTTATCTTACAAATTCTAAAAAGCCACTTGGGTGGCTGAGTCAGTTGAACTTTATTTCAGCTTGGGTAATGATCTCATGGTTCCTGGAATCAAGTCCCACATCAGGCTCTGCGCTGACAGCATTGATTATGCTGGGGATTTCTCTCTCTCTCTCCCTCTCTCTCTCTCTCTCAATAAAAAAATGAACTTAAAAAAATCAGTATTAAAAAATAAAAAGGCTATTTTGATATGACCATGAAACTGGATAATTTTTCAAGTTACACGTTTGTGTTTTCCTCCTTCCCCCTACCTATCTCTTCTCAAGCAATTAGGAAACTTTTTTTTTTTGATATAGCAGAATCGAATTTGAAGTAGACTTCAAGGGGCACTTGTGTGGCTGAGTCAATTAAACATTAGACTTTGGTTCAGGTCATGACCCTGTGGTTCGTTAATTCGAACTCCGCTTCGGGCTCTGGGCTGACAGCTCAGAGCCTGGAGCCTGCTTCAGGTTTTGTGTGTGTGTGTCTCTCTCTCTCTTGATATATATATATATATCTCCTTGCTCTGCTCTCTCTCTCTCTCTTTCAAAAATAAACATTTAAAAAAAAAAGCAGTCTTCAAGACTTCATTCCACAGATACTATAGAAAACAGTATGGAAGTTTCTAAAAATCTTAATAATTAAAAATAAAACTACAATACCATCCAATAATCCCCACTTTCCACTTCCAGGTAATTTTACAAAGGAATTGAAATCAGGATTCTAAAGAGATATTAGCATTTCTATGACCATTGCAACATTATTCTAAGAGAGAAGAACAGGTTGATAAGCCAAGGTTGCCAAAGTTATATTTCTCTACCCCAAGCTTGAATTAAAACAGCAGAATAAGTAGAGGGCACCATGACAGGGGACATCGTTTGTCTCTCTTCGTGGTAACCACACTGAGCCAGGATAGGACATCCCAGTTATATTTGCATTTGGTAAAATCTCAATAATTTGGCCCATTGTTACAGAAGGAGAAAATTCAAGTATCATGAGTTTTCACATTTCTGTCTGTTAAGATGTAGGATTGGAAACAAAGTTCATCTGACTAATTAAAAACAAAAATGTGACATTTCTTAAATGACTATGAAACTACCACAAACCTAAAACTTTTAGTTTTATTTCTAATCAAAGGAAATGATTTGTGCTTCTATTCAATTGAATAAGCTAATATTTAGAATGGAGCTGTGTCTTTTAATATGTCAGATACACTTCCAGAACAGCAATTAAGGATGGTGGTACTAGGTTGTTTATGTAGGAGCCTTGATTTGTTTACGTTTCCCCCTATCCATTTCCTTGAATAATTCCTTTCCATTTGAACTCTGTGTTTGCTTCTATGACTAGTTTTGGCCAATGAGACCTGGAAAAACAGACTTGAAAATTGCTTATACTTAGGGATTTGTCCTCCAGTGTTCGTCAACTGAAACCTGGGGCTGCCGTGTGAAACCTGGGCTGAGCCTGCTGGCAAATATGAGACCACTTTAAGCAGAGGCACGCCAACCCACAGGAGGCCTACTCACATCTGCTAGATGTAAGTGTGCCCACCTTACATCATCGATCCTAGTTTTCCTAGACTAGAAAAATTGCTGAAACTAGAAGAACTACACAGCAAAACCACAGAAAATGAGCTAATACACTATAGCTCTTTCAAGTCACTCCATCTTGGAGTAGTATTTATGCAGCTAAACTAATTGATGCAGTATTCCATAGTAACTAAAGAGGATGGCTAATTATTGATAATGCCCCCTTTCATTCTCAAACATCCATGTTTGGTTGGTAAATTACATGGCCACCCTAATTTAAAAATAAGCACCAATATCGCAAGGTACAGTCAAAACCAATTTGTTATACATGAAGGTTGAGAGATACCTGTATAAAACTTCTCTTTTCTTTATGAGTTAAGAACTAATTAAGAGATGGACACAGAAAGAAGACAGATGAAATTAACGTATCAGCTTTGTCATTGGCAAATGCTATTTTAGAAAATGCAGTTTATGAATTTGGCAACCCTTGGCTGGCTAACCCATCACCTCAGAATTAAAGGTACACACATGTCTGAAGTAGTGTAGAAAAACTAGAGAATCATAAGGCTATAAAATAAGTCCAAATAAAAGAGGGCATAAATGGGCCATGTTTGTAGTTTGCCATTAGCTAATAATTAATCAACTTCAGTGCATTTGTGGCCAGTCCAGTTAAAGAAAATAAAAATTATAATAAGTAAAGGTCCTTTGTGTGTACTGTCTGGCATATAGTGAACATTTGATTAAGTTACATGTTATATATTCTCGAAAAGACATCCCCTTATAAGGACTGAAGCACTAGAAAATACTCTGAAGTTATTAATGAAAGTCTGAACAGATAGACTTTGTAACAGCAGGTTACATAGAGGCATCCTTCATGCTGCAGTTGCTGGTGTATTTACCTTACCTTGACAGCCATTATTCTTGTCCACATAAGATTGGCCAGTGTGGCTCTCAAAGAAAGAAAGAAAGAGAGAGAGAGAGAGAGAGAGAGAGGGAGGGAGGGAGGAGGGAGGGAGGAAGAAAGAAAGAAAGAAAGAAAGAAAGAAAGAAAGAAAGAAAGAAAGAAAGAAAGAAAGATTAAAGATTGAATATCAAGCCACTCTGTTTAGTTTAGTGGCATAGCCAGCCTTGTAACACAAGGTTACAGGAATAGTAAAGACCATCTTGGAATTCTGCTTAATATAATCACTTAAACACATGTAAATAAAAAATACATAGGCAAAAATATAATTAGGTAGAGATATACAATGCTGTTAGAGCTTTTCAGAATATAATTTGCATATTTTGGTAACTGGGATCAGATTACAGTGATGGGAGTTTAGCATAGAGAAAAAGTGACAAAGTTAAACAGTTTATATTAGTGAACTCAATAGAAAAAAATAAGTATGGCATAGTATTAATAGGTGTCAAGGACAATTTTGGATTTTGGACTTCAAAACTGGGTGTTATTGAGTGTGGGGGACTTATTACTAGTCAATAGAATATGGCAAACATAAAGGGATTCTGTGTACATACGTAAGGTCTAGGTTTACTGTGAGCTAATGAAGAGATGGAGAGCTCTGCATGGCCTTAGTCAATCAGGTGGAAACCCTTAAAGAAAGGACTTGATTAGGTGGAAGCCCTTCAAAGGACTTAATCAGGTGAAAGCTCTTAAAAGAAGCCAGAGACTCTCCCTGTGGTATTGATAAAGGAAGGAATTGTGTTGGGGAAGTCTATCTTCAGGTGACTGTGTGCAGCCTTCACGCCTCTCTTAGCCAGCACTAAGTCGGGGTCCTCAGTGATGCCCCTGTAAGGAAACAAATTCTACCAACAACTCTAAGAAGCTTGCCAGTGTATTATTTCCCAGTCAAGTCTCCAGATGAAGATTTAACCTGAAAGAAACCTCATCTACAGTCTTTGGGGCACACCAAACAGGGGACCCAGCTAAGCTGTGCCTGGACTCCTGAGCCACAGAAACGGTGAGATAGCACATATGTGCTGATTTATGCTGCTAAGTTGCAGTAATTTGTTATGCAGCAATAGAAAAATAATATAATGATGTTTTCATATTCATGAGTTAACCTGAATAGCTCAGGTTTTGTTATAGAAACAACCCTCAATTTGAAGAGCTAACAAATTTCAAGTTTATTTCTTGCTCATATTTAGCAGGCCACAGGTTCTGGTACACATTTGGTGATTTTAGGTTTAGATATGAGTAAAGTCCATTCATCCATTACCATAAGATGAAGGGGAGAATATATGGATACAGAAATAGTAGGATAATAGCTCTGGTTGTTGAGGATAAGTTTCTTTCAGATCACTTACATTTCTCAAGGAAATTAAAAGCAGGTAAAATAAAAATACAGTGAAGATGTGGTGTGAAATAGTCATCTCCGAGAGTAAAAGAGTGAATTCCCTTGGGAAATGCTGAACTATTGCCAGGACTAATTTAGGAGGATTCACCTGAGGTTTGTGGTGACACACTTAAAGTGAGGCTGGTGTATATATCTTTTTAAAAATCTCCAGCCATTTTTAGCTATTTGGGAAAAGACATGGTAGATGCAAATCCTATATTTAACAATCTCTGAGGCTATTCCTGGAAAGAATGATTTTAAAAAAGAGAAAAACAAGAGAATTGAGGTACATGCAATGGAGTAATTTTAATGAAGCAAACTGAAATCAATTGGCTGAAAAGGCAAATGAGAACATGAAAGGGCTAATGAACGTGAAAATGTGGGATATCAGTGGATAAGAGACACTATTAGGGTTAAGGAACTATTGGATTACAGGTTTAAGAAATACTAAGCTGGAATTATAAGGATCAGGGCCCGGAGAGGGGAATACTTGAAAGTGAGACTTCTAGAAGGTGTACAATTATTGCTGACGGCAGACTTGATAGAATGGATGTAGTAGCCAAGGAAATGGACTGAAAGGCAAAGTTATTTGGAGCAAGCAAGTCAACATGATGTTTTGCAACATCTATAATGCAAGGAATCATTAAGGATGGTGTCAAAGGGAGTGGCTTAGAGAGGGTGATATAAATGAGAGACAGTAACTTCTAGGGTGATAAATAATTGCAACACTGAGGGCTTATATACAACGTAATCTTATGACATGTACTTTGAAGACTTGGGCTGTTCCGTTTAATTTTAAATTTGTTTTTAATGTTTGAAGTTTTTTCTTTCACCTGGCCTGAAAATGGCAATGAATTCACATAACATACTTTATCTCATGATTCAGTTTCATATGAGGTATCAGAGGAACAGAAGTCCCTACGTGAGACAGTTGCTGGAGAATCTGGGGGCTCAATGTTCTCACCAGAAATATTCTGAGTTCTGTCACTTCTCAGCTGCTGCTGCATTGGTTTTTGCAGCCATGAGAGGTGTACACTTACCAGTAATGCTGCTCTAGTTCAGAGCCATTATTTTTTCTTTAAGATTTCAAAAGGTTCCTAATGATCCCTGCCTCCACCTTTACTCTCTGCCCTTCTATCTTCCACACTGTGGCCAGAAAGATATTTCCATATTGAAAATTTCAATTAATGACTTTCAGTTATCCCCCCAAAGAAAAAAGAATTAATTTCCAGTTCCTTACATTTGCATTGATTAGTACTCTAAGCTTTTGATATTCTGACATGACCTTCTTCTCTCTGTTCACTCTCTCCCTAACTCATCACTTAGCTCTAATATCCATTCTCTGAATGTGTCAACGTCTTTTATGCCAAAGTACCTTTTCACTTCTATTCTTCCTGCCTAGAATTCTGAGTTACCTCTAATTCGTAAGATAACTGTGCAATTAAGAAAAAAATAAAGGCTGTGGCACCTCTACATTGATGTAGCCCTTTGGAAACAGGACTTGGCCTAGCAATGATTTGAGAATTCAGAAAAGGTAATCTCCAACTTTGGGTACCAGATGCCATGGCATCCCAGGTATACTACAGTGGGAGTGATTGCTTTAGATACATGAAGTAGGTGGAGCTCATTGTCCTTAGAGAACTCAAAGACAGCAATTCTAAAACTAACAAATTTGGTCTCCCTTTCATCATCATGTACTAGCAATTGTAAACATTAGCATTGGGAAAATACTGTTCCCTAAAAATCCCCTTTTCATGTTTTAAACAATCATTTCAGGGGGGCCTGGGTGGCTTACTCGGTTAAGTGTCCAGCTTCAGTTCAGGTCATGATCTCATGGTTTGTAAGTTTGAGCCCCACATCTGGATCTGTGCTGACAGCTTGGAGCCTGGAACCTGCTTCAGAGTCTGTATCTCCTTCTCTCTGTCCTTCTCCTGCTTATGCTCTGTCTCTCTGTCTCTCTCTCAAAAATAAATAAACATTAAAAATTATTTTTAAATCAACATTACAATTATTCAACTTTGCACATACACACATATATATAAATTCTATATTTAATTACATATAATATGTAAATATACACTTTGTATATGTATATAAATACAAGTATATAAAAAATATACATATCCATGTGTGTTTATATTTTATGATACTTAAATAGTTAATATATAAATATGTATGCATATTTGTATATGTAAGCACACATATATTTATGTATATTATATATACACACACATAAGTGTGCTTGTGTTTGCAAACACTGATGCTTAAGAGTCGGCTTTTAAAATACTTACAATGATAATCTAAGCAAGTTACCTAACTTTGTTTTTTATCTATAAAATGAGTTTATCATAATCCCCATAACATTTTGTGTGTTAAATGAGATAAAATATGCACAACATTAGTAGGGCACTTAGCACATTGTAAGTGATATTAATGTTTGCTATTACAATGATAACCTAGATTCCAAAAGTATCCCCAGGCTTTAGGACTACAGAACTGAAAAAGGAGTCTGTCTTTAAAAAAAAAAAAAAACATTTAAAAATTTAAATTAAATTTAAATTTAAATTAAAAATTTTTAAAAAGAAAAAGGGGGAAATTTGCCTTCCTATGAGGCACCTGAGTGGCTCAGTCAATGGAGTGTCCAACTTCAGCCCAGGTCATGATCTCACAGTTCATGAATTTTGAGCCCCCAGTGCTGGGCTCTGGAGCCTGGAGCCCGCTTCTCATTCTGTGTCTCCCTCTCTCTCTGCCTGTCCTCCACTTGAGCTCTGTCTCTCTATCTCTCAGAATGAAATACAAACATGTAAAAAATTTATTTAAAAAAAAAAATGCCTTCCTAAAATAGGTGACATGCAAACAAGTAACAACACAGTATGACTAAGCATTTGAGTAAGAGTAGGTATGTGCAGGTACAATGGTAGCTACAAAAAGTGATATATAATTTCTTCCCAAGATGTGTCAGGGGGTATTTTCCACAGGGGATAACTCATACAGGTAATGAAGAGTGAGTAGGAACTCAAAGTCAGCATCAGGAGACCAGAGCTGTTCCTCCTTGTACATTGATAAGTGTTAATTGCCACAAAAAGGTACCTGGATATGGTGACATATTACCATATGGTTGAAATTGGCACATGATTTATATCCTTGTGCTGGGATTATTCACCAAAGAGGAAGAGATACCATTTATAATTTGCAAGAAAAAATGCTTTATGATATCTAATGGCACTACAAGGATAGAGAGACTATTTAGAAATTAGTCAGGAAAAAAAAATTAAAAGGTACTGAAGTCAACACGACACATCCAGAAAACTGTGATGAAAACATAGGCTGTATGTAACTAGAGATCAAGAATATAGAATACTTCATGTGGAAATCAGAGCTCAGAAAATCAACCATTATCAAAAAAGTTTTGGAGAAGCATGAGTAGTTTTACACAAAGACTGATGAGATGGTATTTTTAATTGGAATGATTTCTCTAAAATGAGTAGTATAGAGGGAAAGAAAATATTGCTAGAGGCAAGGAGATTCCTTATGAGTCCATTGAGCTAATGAAAAAAAGAAAGAAGGAGAAAGAAGAGAAAGCCAGTTCAGACAAAAATTGTGTTCCTAGTCAACCCACTTCACTCAGCTTCATGATTACCAAATCATGGGCACCTGAGTGGCTCAGTTGGCTAAGCATCTGACTTCAACTCAGATCATGATCTTGTAGTTCTTGAGTTTGAGCCTTGTGTAGGGCTCTGTGCTGACAGCTCAGAGTCTGGAGCCTGCTTCAGATTCTATGTCTCCCTCTCTCTCTGCCCCTCCTTGACTCACACACGCACATGCGTGTGTGCCCTCTCAGTCAAAGATAAATAAACATTAGAAAAAAAATAAATCCTGCTTTGGTAATTTTTTTAACAGAAGTCCACAAAGTTACGAATGTTTCTGGCAGGAGCATTTGTCTCCCCAAATCAGAAATGTCCCCATATACTACTGTGCAAGTGTGTGACTGCTTTGAACCAATACAATATGGCAAAAGTAATGCTATTCCAATCCTGGCCCTATCATTTAAAAGGACCAATAGTTTCCATTTTGCCACTCTTAGAAAACTACCATCATGGAAGAAGACTGACTGCCTTTTGGCTACTTTGCTCTGAAATAGTGGAAGGTATCTGTGTGAAGAGACAGCAAAGCAGGCCAGCCCAGGTACCAGTGAATAAGCCATTTTAGACATTTCAGCACTACCAAATGCCAAGTGGAGATTTGAGGCCCTAGAAAATTGACCCAGTTGAGCTATCTAAAACCCTTCCAGTTGTGGGAGCTACATAAGCTGATACTGAAAACATCATGCAGAAAAGAAAAAGCACCACTTTCATCGTCAGGACTTGCCTATTTTTCTCAATATTAACAACTCTTGCAGAAATAGCTGGAACATAGTAATGATTAATACATAATTATTGAAGGAACAAATAAAATGGATTAAAAAGAGTACAAAAGAGCTCTTTAGAGGATTTATAGTACTTACTAACTAACTGGATATAGCTGATGAGTAAAAGGGTAAAGATACAGTAGGCCTCTATCTGAGCAACTGAACTGATAGTTATACCACTAATAGAAACCGAGATCAAAAGAAAACTGGTTGGGGACTGTAAAGTAATATGTGGTATATATTGGAGTTCAGCTCTCAGGACATCTAGGAGGAAACATTTAGTAGTGAGTTTTATGTGAAAGTTTGGATATTTACTAGTTGTATATTTGATACAAAATGAGTAGAATTTTAATAAAGAAAATTAAAATAGGAAAAATAGGAAGAAAGTTTGAAACTGAATGAAGTCTGTTTGGTTTGATAAATAAGGAGGCTATCTGGAAATTAAAATACATTCAATGAAATAAGGCAAAACCAATCATAGTAGAAATTAACATAAAATTAAGAATTAGAATGACTGAGTATACACCACCCTTTAAAAAAAAACTAAGACAAGTAAGAAAAATACAGAAGAATGAGCTCTAAAGGATGATATGAGCCCACCATTTGGTATAGAATATAAGAGTTCATGAAAGAAGAAAGGAAAAATCAACCATGAACTACTCCTAAACTAAATAAGGGAATTAAGAACCTTGTGGTATCTCTTAATATTAAAAGACCAAAAATTCATGGGGATAAGCGAGAGCATAATAGGGGCAAACTGTTAACTGCTTAGTAAAATTTAAAGCCCCATTATCATTGATTTAAAAATACTATATAATTGCTTATAGCAATCTGTAATAAATCCAAGATTCGCTTGATGGCTAGACTATCAAAAAATCTGATATAGGTAACAAAGAAAATAATAGTTACTTTAAAATAATTTATTTCTCTCTAGACTTCAAATGAATTGTTACTACTACTAAGAAATCTAATAAAAATTCTATTTTTGAATGCCATAAACAGCAAGGATTAAAATTATTAAAGGAGACTAGAAACTACTAAGTCAGGTTGGTGATTGCACTGCTTTCTTCTAAAAATGCAAATAATGTAATCTCATGAGTCATTAAATTATTCTGTCTAGAGACAGGAATATGTTTATATTATCCTACTTTTAACTAGATAAGTAAATGTAATTGTAGTAAAGTGTGTGTGTGTGTGTGTGTGTGTGTGTGTGTGTAGTCATATAGCATTAATGTGTGAAGGAGAATCAGGACCATATTCTAAGCTTTATAATTTGCAAAGTATAATAGGTTCTTTAAAGGGTTTGGAAATATTTGTCACTTTTAATTAGTTCAATTTGATCTCAAATATTCATAGAACATTCACTGCTTAAAGTTGTCCCATTTATAATAAAACAATCTTGAAAGATTTGGAGACTAGAAGATAAAAACAATGTTAGCTAATTCTCTACAATGCAAAAGAAAGCAAGGTTGGAGGCTGGGAAGAAGAGAGAGCGGGTGAGAAGTAAGTGTTGAGATGAAGGGGAGAAGATGTAATACTCTCACCAGACAATTGGCTAGATAATTAATCTCCAGGTTATGGTATCTTGGAATTCTGAAAGAAAGAGTATAATAGATTAAAATCAAAGATTTTCATCAGCTTCTCAGTCTTCCCTTAGGAGAAAATTTCTGGCATGGTAGTTCACTGGGCTAGATTTGCCTTTTTCTAGAATGTGGAGAAAGTACTCATGACTGACCCATGAACTTATATATCTTTGTTTGATCTTAGATATTGTAATTAATGAATTATATCTTATAGTGACATCTACTGTGGGCACATGAGTGGAAAGTGATGGCCTATATCACACACACACGTATAGTTCACTTTGAGACTATATAATCTTGAAAAAAACATACATATATAATGCTCTCTCTGTGCCTTGATTTTATTATATACACCACCAGAGTAATGGTATCAGGACTATATAATCCAAAGGATCTTCCGGGAATTGAATAAAACAAAAAGTGTTTTTAAAACACTCTTCATTTATATGATGAAATTAATATTAATAAAATGAGGAAGAGAAAGAGAAGGGGAAATGTTCTCTGCTGTTCAGAACTTAAAATTCCTATGCTGTCTTTCTAAAATACTCACCTCTAGGATATTGCCAGTTATATGGCCCCTCAAACAAGTCACCTGAGAAAATTAAGATAGTTCAGGCTAGTCTCATTCTGATTTGCCATTATTTACCATTGCTCTTAGTCTTACCATCTTGAACCTTTCTGGGTCATGACTTTCCTTGGCCAAGTAAAATAAGGTGTTCAGTAAGGCAATGGATGTCAGAAGTAGAGCTAACTTAAGAGAATCTTTCCACTAGAAACAATGTATATCACACTCCATTGGTCAGTGATTGGTTATGACAGGTAATGAGAAAGAAATCCCAAACTTTTCAGGAAGAAGTAAAAGGTGTATAAACCACATAATGCACAGATGGTGGTTAAATGAGGCTTTCAAAGTGCTAAAATACTGAGTAATTCTGACAGTACTGAGAAGACTGAGCTGCTCATCACTCATTTTTATGTGTGACACTCAACTTAACATGCACATCTATTTAACATAGATATAATTCACAGTGTATATCCTCTCTTGTTAATTAGAATGACATATTACAAATTACTGTGGATGAAAAGTGGGCTGATTAAAATTTTTCCAAGAAAAACTGTCTACAATCTTAAGAAATCACACAAACCATCAAGAGACATTTTAAGTTCATAAATTTAAGTTTTATTATTTTAAAAAAATTTACATTTATTTATTTTTGAGAGACAGAGCACAAGTGGGGAAGGGGCAGAGAGAGAATGAGACACAGAATCCAAAGCAGGCTCCAGGCTCTGAACTGTCAGCACAGAGACCAAAATGAGGCTCACACTCACAAACTGTGAGATCATGATCTAAGCTGAAGTTAATCGCTTAACCAACTGAGCCACCAGGTTTAAACCAGCCTCTGTTTTATTATTAAAGGGGACTCAGTTTATGACAAGTTAGATGAGGTTTTCTTTTTCATATCATTATGATGACTTATTTTCTAAACGTTTTAGAAAAAAATAAGAATTGCTAAGAGGCCAGAAAATGGGTCAACTGATAATCAAAACTGTATATCAGAAAATCCTCAACTATTACCTTAATAGCATGCAAATTAAGTACAGCTTAATCATTTTGAAGAAACTACTTCATTATCATCATTGTAGTTGTCATTGAATAAAGAGAAACCATGCATCATTTTCTCTTATATTAATAGATCATGGGGGCAACTGGGTGGCTCATTTGGTTGGGTGGCTGACTTTGGCTCAGGTCATGATCTCACGGTTTGTGGGTTTGAACCCCGCATCGGGCTCTGTGCTGACAGCTAGCTCAGAGCCTGGAGCCTGTTTCTGGTTCTGTGACTCCCTCTCTCCCTGACCCTCCCCTGCTCGCTCGCTCTCTCTCTCTCTCTCTCTCAGAAATAAATAAAAACATTAAAAAAAGAACTATACATTAAAAATATTAATAGATCTTAACTTTTTCCCATTTACAGTGAAGTAAATATTGTGGAACATAACTACAGAAGTCACTTTAAGTGTTAAAATAACAAAATTAACACTAATAGGTATTGGCTAAAAGTCATAAATGCTTTTGTACATGAGGCATATATAATATTCTGATAACAGTAGACAAAGAAATGCCACATTTATTTTTTTAATTGCAATATAATTGACATATAACACTATTTTAGTTTCAGGTGTATAACATAATGATTCAATGTATTTATGTGTTGAGAAATGATCACCATATTAAGTCAATATTCATCATCTCATTATAGTTATACATTATTTTTCTCATGATGAAAACTTTTAAGATCTACTCTCTTAGTAACTTTGAAATATTACAATTCAGTGGTATTAACTATTGTCACTATACTTTAGATTACATCCCAAGAACTTATTTATTTTGATCACTTCTTCCATTTCATCATGGGTAAAAGGGGCCAAATTTCTTTTTTGTTGACCCTAAACTCTAGAATTACTCAAAATATCTTTTCAAAATTAAATAATATATTTTAAAATTTGTATATGTTATATTTGCATTATTCATAGTTATAAATACTTTTTTAAAAAAGAAGCATAAAATTAAAACCGTCTTGGCTTTCAAAGCAATATGTTCTCTAAAACAGACTTCCTCAGGGCATATCATGGTGGCTCAGATGGTTTAGCATCTGACTCTTGACTTTAGCTCAGGTTATGAAATCCCAGGGTCATGGGATCAACCCCTGCATCAGGATATGTGCTGAGAATGGAGCCTGCTTAAGATTCGCTCTCTCTATCACTTTCCCCCTTTCCCCCACTCTCTCTCTCTCTGTCTTAAATAAAGATAAATAAATAAACTTCCTCAATTGTAATCAGGGAAATCATAGATGAAATTTAAAACATACTAGAGAATAAAACTAATAAGATCAGTCAAATCATTAAGATAGAAAGCAGAGCCAACATACCCAAACTCAGTTAATTCTATATATGTATTCCTGAAGTATTTGACTTGCCCCTAAAAGGTATATAGCAAATAAATTTATAATATTGATATGAGGGACAAAAATACTAGCTAAATAAGTTATCTATATTTTTCTCATATATATAATATATATCAACATATATAATGTATTTTTTTTTTCAAAAGCTCTTATGTTTACTTCTTTCCATTACAATTCTGGGTCTTCATTATATCTTACATCTACCTCTACAAAAAATTTTTAAAGAATATTTATGCCTTAAAAATAGTTAAAATTATGGGGCGCCTGGGTGGCTTAGTCGATTAAGCGTCCAACTTTCACTTAGGTCGTGATCTCGCAGCTCGAGGGTTCGAGCCCAGCGTCGGGCTCTGTGCTGACTGCCAGCTCAGAGCCTGGAGCCTGTTTCGGAGTCTGTGTCTCCCTCTCTCTCTGACCCTCCCCTGCTCACGCTGTCTCTCTCTCTCTCCTAGAAATAAATAAAAAATATTTTTAAAAAAATAGTTAAAATTAGAGGCTCCTGAGTGGCTCTGTCAGTTGAGCAATGACTTTGGCTCAGGTCATTATCTCACAGTTCATGGGTTCAAGCCCCACCTCAAGCTCTATGCTGACAGCTCAGAGCTCAGAGTCCTAAACCAGCTCCAAATTCTGTCTCCCTCTCTCTCTGCCCCTCCCCCACTTGTGCAGATGTTCTCTATCCCTCTCAAAAATATACATTAAAAGTTTTTAAGTAAAATTATCCATAAGTCTAAAACACCAATATCCGTACCTACAAATATTAAAATATAAATGTGGTGTATCTGAATTCCTACTTAACTTCTATTTTAGATAGCATTATTTTTGACACTTTTATTGTTTTTACATGACTTTTAATAGCTTTCTGTAGTTTTCAAACTGAGATTCAGTCTTTATTTTCTCCTTTATAATATTCATTCAACAATCTTAAACACACACACACACACACACACACTCGCACACACACACATTTCCCCTCACTAAGTCACTCAAGAACTTACCAGAGTCCTTGGAATAAAACTGATGAAAGTCCTTTTCAGGTTGGCTTCATTTTACTTTAACATGATAGCCAACAGCTCCAGCCAATGAAGTTTCCATAAACAGATCTTTTACTATTCAAGGCTATAACTGTCTCTAAACCATTATATTGTAACCTGAATATACCTATCTTTCCGTCTACTCATACATCTACTAAAGGCTTCTGTTTCAAGGCCAAATCTAAAACATATTATTAAAATTTTGGAATCAGCATACACTCACTAAACTCGCTTCTTTCTGATCTCTCCTTAAATTTATAACAGTTCTTTATATTTTTTTCATTTAATTATACTTCATTGTAAACGATTGGGTTGTTTCAAATGTATGTGTATATTGTCTCAAAATGTCTTTTAAATCTTAAAAGCCATGATATGTGAGAAGACTCTGGGAAAATGGCAGAGTAGGAAGCACCAAAATTTTGTGTCCCCACCCAGACAGTGATTACACTGGCAGAATCTGTTTGATGTAACGATTTTGGAACTATGGAGTCTATTGAAGACCTGTACCTTCCAGGGTAAGTTAGGTAAATTTTGGCAAATTTCAACTCAGCTCCTCAATAATTACCCATCTCTTATCCCTCAGCTCCATGAAAGGGAACTATGTATGTGCTCTGGAGCATTTTGCACACATCTTGCCAGAGCCTGGGTGAGTGACAAGGATCCTATCTTCCAGATAGCAAAGAGTCATGTCCTGGTCACGTACTTCTGCTTCTCATCACAGAGGTGCGGGCACAGAGATGGGCACCCATTATTGTTACACCTCATTTCCTTATCATAATCCCTGACAAATATCATTTTACTTTCTGTTTCTATGGCTTTTACTATTCTGAGTAACTCCTATAAATAGAATAATTTAGTATTTGATTTTCTGTGATTGGTTTTCTCACTTAGTGTAATGTTCTTATGATTCATCCATGTCATAACATATACTAGAATTTTCTTTGTTTTTAAGGTTGAATAACATTCCATTGTATGTGTATACCACATTTTTCACCTGTGGTGGACATTTGGACTTTATTTTTCTGGAGAATTTTTCTGGCCAAACAAGAGTTTACTTAACTTTTCAACTGGAGGATTATCTGCCCAGCCTCTCTCAGAAGACCACAACCAATGACTTTCTTACACAAGATACTGAAGGCTGGCTCTCTTAGCTCAAAGTAAAAACAACTCTGAGCCAGTTAGTGCTATAAATGTCCCCATTGAATATTGCTAAAGCAAATCTCTAGCAAAAACCACATATTTGCTTGGCTTCTCCCCTCACTCTTCTCCTGAAAGCTCTCTTAAATAAACTTGCCCATATATCATCTCTATTCTACTTTATCAGTGACAAGAGTAGTATGTGTAAGCTATTCAACAAAAAAACCCTAAAAACCCAGGATCACCAAATGACAGACATAGAAGATGTCCCTATAATTTAAGAGCTCTCATTTTGAGCATAATCATATATCAAAGTTCAAATTTGATAATATGACCAATGCTTTAGAAATACCTGTTGTAAGTTTATTTATAAAGTTCTTAAATTTGGGATTATTGTCCAAAATATTGCAAGTCTGGAAAAACAGATTGAAATCATTCATAAAATCATGCCGATTATAGAAGGTAAGTCCAGATGGATGGCAGAGGAGATAGCCATGGACCCAATGTTAACAATATATTAATTTTATTATGACTAGGTTGGCTGAAAAAGTAAAGGAAACTAGAAAAGCCTTATGGGCATATGGGAACATCAGGTATCTCTCACAATGGTGAATGGTGTATTGCTGAAAGATGCTTACATAGTTCTTTCCAGTAACCTTCACCAAAGAGTATAAACAGAATGCATCATGCCTATTTGAACACATGAAATGGCACAAAAAAGAAGCATAGGCTACAGTAGTTTGGCAAGCATCCCACAAAGAAACTGATGAAAAAGTAGCTTCTTGTATGGTATGCCAGCTCTTATAGCACGAAAATATGAAGAGCTACTAAATGAGAAGACCAGCAGCTGTCAGACTTGGGAACAAGTTGGCACATGAAAAACAAAACAAACAGTTATTACTACTATTAAAGACTTAGAATTGTTTCATGGTGAAACAAACATAAAAAGAGGTGAGAATATAAGAATGTAGTCAATATTCATATAGGGTTAATATTGAAGAGTATAAAAACTTAGAAATGTGACCTTTTACAAAATATACTATTTAGGTGTATAAAAATAATTTTGGAATTTGGCTAATTATAAGTTAATTTATACAGAAAATATAGATAATTAAGGAGTATACATTGGGAAGAAATGTTTACTAACTTTAAGTTCTTCAAATTAATCTCCTGTATATTTATTATGTTAAGGGATCTTCCAATGACAAGTTGAATCCAGATAAATTATTGAGGATCATACAAAAAGTATTCAAAATTAACTGAAATAATAATTATACTTTTAAACTATCATATACAAATGCTAAAAGTCTTAAACAAAACAACAAATCAAATCTCAAGCCCTCCATAATATCTATGACAAATTAGCCTGTGATTCCTATAACAAGATTTCTGAAAAAGAAATTTGTTTATTTTATTGACCTTTTGCAAAACAGCCATGTAAACTTTCGAAAGGTCTATGTTTTCCTTCTTGAGTAAGTAGTTCACATCTGATCTTTTACACACATATCTGAAAAGACGGGTTTATCTGCACACAAATTCTAAGAAGCACCATATATGTTACCATATTGATGTTTGCATCAACTTTGTGGGATTAATTTGTTCACTAACATAAAATCATATTTTACTTTTTACTGTTATCATGAATATAATCTTTTAATTTAAATGAAGTACATGGATAACATTAAAACCCATTGTCATCACAATTCAGGGCATATAGACCAAAGAATGTTGGACGGGGTGTTATAACTCTTGTGACACAGTGAATCACCATGCCTACCATGCATTTTCAGGTATAAATACTATCATTAAAATGCATAATACTTATAAGTGTGTTTATAAACGAAACCACAAATCAAAAGCAAATGAAACATAATATAAATTTTAAGTTAAAAACACTGTGTAATTCATTTGTGATTTTTTTTTTTACATAAAAGTTTTTGATAAATCCATTATTCCAAATGCTCTTAAAATCTAAGGCCAAGAATAGTAAGAATAGTTATGTTTAACATAAAAGAAAATAGAGCAGATCATAAAAATACTTAAGTTAGTCTTGATTTGAGTACCACATCTTGTATCTGATATTGGGTAAGTCACATAATCTTTGTTTTCTCAGTGACAAGACCTGAAGTTTTGTTTTATTGTCTCTCACAAGGCTGTCATGAGCATCCATGATTAAGGCACTATAAATTTGAAATGTTTTTACTAGCTTAGTTAGGAATTCACAATTTTAGGGAAGAGACTCAGCTAAAATTATTCTCTATAATGAACTAATCATAATATGATACCCTTTGGAGAAAGAACCTAATACCACAGAATCAATTTATCTATGTCTTTTCTGGGACTCAAGTTGAAAAACAAATGACCAAGATGATGCGCAGACTTAGCCTTAATGTTTCTGTCCAGTTTTAAATCTTCATCTCCTGCAAGATAGCTCCTATTTGGAACATGAAACAAAAGGGCTTATTTCTAGTCATGCTTCCAAGTTCTGGTATGTTCTCATTAGAAACCATGGGTCACTAAAATCCTGGAAGTGGGGAAGGGGGGGGAGAGAGAGAGAGAGAGAGAGAGAAAATATCTATCATCCAGGCCATCATAATAAGAATGTAAAATCTATAAGAGCAAAGATATTTAACTATTTTGCTCATTTCTGTAATTACAAGAGTGTTAAAAATGTTGAGATATAGTGGGATGTATAAAGAATATTTGTTGCATAAGTGAATCACTTGTTTATATTTGGATTATGTTTAGGAAGTATCTACAACAGGTAAATTATAGAGACAGAAAGTATATTAGGAATATCAGGGGTTAAAAAAGGAGGGAATGGGGAGTTATTGGCTAAATAGAGCAGTTTGGGATGATGAAACAAATTTTGGAAATAGGTAGTGGTGGTGGTTGTATAACATTGCGACTGTGATTAATGGAAGTGTATGTATAAAACTGGTTAATGGTAAATTTTGTTACATATTTTACCTAATAAAAATGTTTAATTATAACTCTAATCCAGAAAAATTAACTTATTTAGAAATAAGGAGATGAAATCACTCAACAGACTCAAAAAAAGTAAGAATTTATGATCCTAAAGAATCTATATCTTAAAACACATTATTGGTCACATATGGTTTTCAAGTAAAATGTGAATAATGTAAAATGAACAGGTCATAAGTGGAGAACTGATGAGTTTTGATAAACATACACATCCATGACCCATCATCCCTGCCAATATGTGGAACATTACCATTAACATACCTCAGAAATGAGGCAAGGGTATGAAGAAATTGGCATTTAAAAATTTGCAAGTGGAAACTATTTCAGAAATTTTTGTGAGCTAGTTATTAAACAGTCATTATTAAAATGCAAGTTATATAAACTTACAGCTCAATAAATTGAAAACAAAATTAATAGTTAATTTAAAAAAATCATATCTTCATTATTTTATTACATTTTAATGTTCTGCTCTTGAGATTATTTGTCTATTGCTTCTGTGTTTTAGAAATACCATGTTTGTATTGTGTTACTGCACATTCCTGACACTGTGTTCAATAACTTCATGATAGTAGCTTGAAATGGGCAAGGTCAGTATTTACAACATGGGAATCACATTTTTAAAATTGACTTTCTTCCCCCACAGAGAAGTTCTTAAACATACACGTGCACATCAGTGCTCATCTATCCAACCATCCACCACCCTGGAGGACATATCTTAATTTTGCCCATTCTTGAATTTCAAATGAATGGAAGCAGAGATAATATTCTGTTTATTATGCCCCTGGCTTCTTCTGTTCAACACATATTTTTTGAGATTCCCCTATCCTCCATGTATTCTGCATATATCAGTAGCCTGTTCCTTTTAATTGCTGAGTGGTGTGCCATTGCAGGAATACACTACAATTTGTTTGCCCAGGATTCTTAATAACAGTAATTGAGTATTTATATTTGAGCTATTTTTAATGAAGCTGCTACAAACATTTTTGTATAGTCTTTCATGAATATGCTCTTTTCTTATTCTCTTATGCAAATATCTAGAACTGATGGATCATAGATAGGTATATATTCAGCTTTTTAAGAAACTACCAGATATGCAAAGGGTGTATACCATTTCACATTCCACCAGCAATAAATGAAACTTCCAATAACCCTGCTTCTTCTCTGACATTTAGTGTTGTCAATCTTTCAAGTTTTACTAATTCTAGGTTTGAAATGATCTCATTGTGGTTTTAATTTGATGATTAATGATGCTGAACATCTTTCCATGTGCTTATTAGCCATCTGTTTATCTTTGCTTGTCAAATGTCTGTTCAGATCACTTGCCAAATTATTTTTTTTATTTTTTTAAATCCTTTTAAATGTTTTGTTTTTATTTATTTCTGAGAGAGAGAGAGAGAGAAAGAGAGAGACAGTGTGAGCAGGGGAGGGTCAGAGAGAGAGGGAGATACAGAATCTGAAACAGGCTCCAGGCTCTGAGCTAGCTGTCAGCACAGAGCCCAACGCCGGGCTCGAACCCACGAACTGTGAGATCATGACCTGAGTCAAAGTTGGACATTTAACCGACTGAGCCACTCAGGCGCCCTGCCAAAATATTTAAAATTAAATTGTCTTTTTGTTTTTGCTTTGTGTGAATTCTTTATATTGTTGTTATAAGTCCTGTATCAAATGCATGTATTATAAATATTTTCTCTTTTTTTAAAAAAAAAAAAAGATGTATTTGGATGAGAAGTTTTAATTTTGATGAATTATATATATTTTTTCTTTCATAGTTAGTGTGTTTTGATTCTCTATAAGAAATCCAATCTTCCCCCATGGTTGTGAAAATGTATTACATGTTTTCATCTAGCAGCTTTCTTGTTTTATTTGTACATTGTCCACATTTCATCTTACAAATTTTTTTGTGTCAAACTTGATGTAGGTGTTTTGTTTTGTTTTTTTTTTTCCCATGTGGATATCCAGCAGGTATAAAGCCCCTCTTTGAAAATATTCATCTTTCTCTATTGAATTGGCTTGGTGTCTTTGTCAAATAGCAATTGATCTTTTATGTGTGCCTATACTGTTTCTTTTTTCCGTCAATTAATTTTTCTGTCCATATTTCAAGAACACATTGTCTTAATCACTGTAACTTCATAGTAAGAAATACTAAGATTTGAAATCATTCAGTAGGAGTCTTTCAACTTCTTTTTACTCAAAATTATTTTTGGCTCTTCGAGATATTTTAAATATCCATCTACATTTTAATCTCAATTATTTCAATTAAGCAATCAGTTGTTAGAAATGGTGAAATTGTTTTAAATCAATTAAAATTTTAGCAACATTAAGTGTTTAATTTGTGAACATCGTACATCTGTCATTTATTTAGGTCATCTTTGATCCCTAGTGGCAATATTTTATAGTTTCCCATATAGATCTGTTACACATCTTTTGCTAAATTTATCTGTATATTATGGAGTTTGATGTGTCTATTAATGGATTTTAAATTCTTTTCACATTGCTATAAATATACAAAAATACAAATAATTGTAATATATTGAGCTGTGGTCTTGCTAAATTCACTTATTCTAGTAATAGTTCTGTAAATTTCTTTGAATTGTGTATGTAAGCAATTGTGTCACCTGGAAGTAAAGAACTTCTACTTCTTCCTTTTCAATCTATTTCTACTATTTCTTTTTATCTCCTGATTGCACTGATGAGCGCAATTAATACAATACTGAAGAGAAATTGTGAGAGATTTCTTTTCCTTATTTGGGTGACTTAATGAAAAGATATTCAGTATTTTACCGTTAAGATGCTCTTCATCTTAATGAAGAAAATGCCTTCTATCCATAGTTTACTGAGAGTTTTTATTGTGAATTTATTAAGATGAATGTATCTTGTTTTTCTTAATTTATGATCTTGTTCTTTTTTAATTTATGATCCTGAAGAATCTATATCGTTTTTAAAATTTTTTAATCATTTATTCATTTTTGAGAGACAGAGCACAAGTCGGGGAAGGGCAGAGAGAGAGGAGACACAGAATCTGAAGCAAGCTCTAGGCTCTGAGCTGTCAGCACAGAGCCTGATACAGGGCTTGAACTCACAACTGTGAGATCATGACCTGGGCGGAAGTTGGATGCTTACCCGAATGAGCCATCCAGATGCCCTAAAAATCTATATCTTAAAACATGTTATTGGTCACATATAGTTTTCAAGTAAATTTTACATAATGTAAAGTGAGCAGGTCTTAAGTGGAGAACTTGACTGGATTTTTAAATTTTGCATTTCAGCTGATTTAACAGGTGTGGTTCTTTTAAAAACTTTACTGTGCTTGGGGTTTGCAGAGTTTTTTCATTTGTTTACATTGTTATTTGATGATTGTCATCACATTGATAAAAATCTGTCCCAATTTTTCTACTCCTCTATTCCCTGAGCTCAATTCTACATGTTTTAAAACATTTACTATGACTCCACAAGTCACTGAGTTTCTAGAAGTCATGTTTCTCTAGTTCTTGACATTATATAGTTTCTATTAATCTATCTTAAAAATCAATCCATTTTCTACCCTCTTATTTCTGCTATTAAGTCTATTCAGCAACTTTATTTCTCAAGTTAGATTTGTAATTTTCAAGTCATAATTTCCGTTGGATTGTCTATTGATTTTCTGCATTTATATTCAGTTAATTTGACCACATTTTCCTTTAAGTTCTTAAACATATTTGTAACATTTTCTTTAAAGATATTTTCTGCTATTGCCACATCTGGGTTGTCCCCTACTTTGTTTATGTCTCTTTTTTCCTGAACAGTTGGTCATATTGTGTTGCTTATCAGTGTATTTTATAAATTTCTATTGTATACTAATAGACATTGTAAGTAACACTTTGTAGAGTTCCTAGATTTTAGTATTCACTGAGGATGGTTTCTTTTTCTTTAAGCAGATAATTAAGTTACTGGTAATTCATCTTGAACTTGCAGAGGCTTGGTTTTATGCTCTATTAGGGCAGACCCTGGAAAATTCAAGGCTTTTGGTAAATACCTCTAACTTCACAGAACTCAAACTCCAAATGCTACCCCTGTTCCTTTGAGCAAAAGCTGAAATCTCTTGGTCTTTCAGTCCTTCAGACATATGTACGTATGTATGCATTTAGTCATACCACGTGGATGTTCAGAATGCCCCACATATGTGTTTAGCTTAGAGGTAAGCCGTAGTTTTAAAAGAATGTATGGATATATTTGGGGATAGACCCTACTGGACTTCATTCTTTATGAGATATACCTCCTTAATTTCTAAGCACTCTAGTTACCTAAAATTCTGTCTTGTAAAATCTTAAACTGATAGAAATATATCTATTTGACTTTGAGCCTCTATATTCATAACCTAGGGAATATCTTCAGGGGAAAGATATATGTACTTAGATCTCATCCAGTTAACTTATGTTGTAAAGTTTTGGATAACCTACAGTTATCTAGTTTCTTGCTTTGGATAGCTCTCTAACACCTTTGTGTAATTGTTCCTCCCACCATTAGAGTTTACAATGGTTATCTTTTGGCGGGTTATTCCAATATGACCTACTTTGTCATGTCTGGAGGTGGAATTCACTAATTTATTTTAGAAATATGGTGTGTAGGCATTGCTTAATTATTCATTTACTATGTTTCTAACTTCGATTTTTACCACAGGTATTTAGACTCTGATAAACCACGAAGAACATACATTAAGGATTGCATTTCGGGAAAATACTTAGAGTTTAGTAGTAATGCATTAAATTACTGTATAACATATATGTGGCTGAATTCACTGTTAATTTCCTATTAAAAAAACCTACCTTTTAGAATACCCAGTTTATATTTTAATGCTGTTCACTCTTCAAATTTAGTGACTTGAGATCTGAAATTTAAAAGATGACAGCTGATTTTTCAACTTAAAGGATGTTTGTTATAATATATATATTGGCTGCTTATGTTCACAACATATCCAGAGATGCTCTTAGGAAAATGGGTTAATAATAATAATAAAATAATAACAAAACAAAACCCTACCTGAAATATTCTGCTATCCATAATATGATTGTCAAACTTCAGTAATATCTATAATTAGATTTATAATGTTTGCCTTTCAATACAAAGAAAAATGTTTCTTACAATTTAGCACCCAAAAGGTGCAGATAAGTAACTTTTTTCTTTTACTTTTAAGGAAGTGAATAAAGACAGGTATATATTTTTTCAATGCGGTATTTTGTCAGACATCAACATTCTCCCTCTTGCAAAATCTCAAAAGAAGTGTGAAAGGTGGTAAACTGAATTAAGGGAAATTTCTTTCCAGCTTTCATCCAAGTTGACTTAATACTCCTACAGATTCATTTATGGTTGCAGGGTATCTGCAGAAGCACCAGACCTCAAAACCTTAACATCTTTTCCAGTAGTAAGGGAAAAATCCTTTCCCTAAATTTCAAACAAAAGGCATTGTTTTTAATTAACTCTGATTGGCCATGTGAACATCTTTGTGGTCCCAAGTGTACGTAAGTCCCGACCATATGAGGATTTGATTCTAAGAGACATTATTCACATAAACTTGTCCAATCTTGTCAAAAGGTATATAGAACTTCATCCAAGATACACAACTGAGAATGGGTACAAGTGTGATTTTCTTGAATGAAAATGGTGAGGAAAATCATTAACTAGGCCACAATATAACTGTTAACCACTGACCAGCCAATTCAGTCTAGTGGTTTTACCTTTCAGCCCCATCTAGAAAGATTTATCATCAACCCTATTGCAGATCTGATTTTAGTTGGAATGCACTTCCACATCATGAATTCTGTTAGTAAAAGTTTATCAGTTCAGGTTTTGATTGAAAAAAAAAAAAAAAAGAGGGAAAGAAAGAGAGAAAGACAGAAGGAAGGTGTGAAGAAAAAAAAAAGGAAGACAAAAAAAGCATTACCTCAGTTCTTACAGCCTAGGATAGAAATATTCTCTTAATAATAGGATTCACATTTCATTACTCTTAAGCTATATTCCTCCTTTCATACATATTCAGCTCCTCAAACTATGCGTGACAAAAGATACCCAAAACAAAAAAGCAGGTAATAATCGATATGCAATTCTGTTCGGTATTATTTCTCTTTGATGTTTGCAATTTGGATTGGGGGATGAAGCTCATGATAGTGTTATTTTGAGGTACCTTTGAGCTGCTTATTAGTGGGTCCTTATTAGCAGCTTTTTATTACCAGCTTCCCAGGCCTTTGTGACATGTTTTGAAGATAACTCTTTTGTTCCATCGAAACCATAAGCCTACGTTAATCTGCAATGAATTCAAAAAGAAAGAAGAAAAGGCCAATTAAATTATAAAATACCTTTAAAGTCACTGCTATGCACAACTAGCTTTTATATCTTAGACAATATTAAATTATAGAGCCTTTAGTGAAAAATTATATTTTGCTTTGAAACCAGTCTGGCAGCAATAATATGTGCTTCCATACAATGATAGGTGCCAAAAACCTCTTTAAAGCTAAAAGGAACCCATAAATGAAATCATTTTAGGGAAGCCACTATTTACTATAAGTACCTTAACTAAAAGAAAGATCAAATACAGTATTGATGTGTCAAAAAATTTAATGACAACCATTGTGTGCAATCATTTCAGCAGGTATTACAGAACTCCATTTTATTTCCTATTTGTTAATGTAAGCCATTATATGATGCTAATGATTGCTCGTTGCTTTATAAGCATTGTATGTAAGGACAACTTTATTTCTTTTAATTTTTTTTAATATTTATTTTTGAGGGAGAGAGAGACAGGGTGTAAATGGGGAAAGGGCAGAGAGAGAGGGAGATAGAATCCAAAGCAGGCTGCAGGCTCTGAGCTATCAGCACATGGGACTTTGACATCATGACCTGAGCCAAAGTAGAACACTTAACCGACTGAGCCACCCACGTGCCCCTGTAAGGACAACTTTTAATTCTTAAACTGAAGTATTGTAACATTTGTAACAATACTATTGTCCCATTTTAGTGTAAAGAAACTGAGACCTGGAGAGGTAACAAAATTATCCACTGTTATAACAACAATTACTACAAAACCTGACCTGTATAGTCTAGCTTCAATATCTAGGCATCAACGCCCAGGCTATTCTAACTCTTTTTAAATGGTAATGCATGTGTTTTCTGAACTTTCTTTAATAAACCTCTCCTTGTTTCTGTTGTTCAGATCTCTGAGGTAATGCTATACTACTCCCACTTAGAGTTCCCTTTAATTTGTCCAGCTTCTTATCAGCACCTCTACAGAAATGTTAAGTATCTTTCTCCTCTTCCTATGATTTTGCTCATAGGATTCTCAGACTCCTGAAGTAACTTCTATTCTTCACATCTTTACTTAGATGATACTTAATAATCTTTAGTGACCCAGACTCTATACAACTCCTGTTAACAAATCAATTCTAGTTTATTCCTTCAAGATTTGGTCTAACACTCACTTTCTCTAGGAAGCTATATGTAATATCCTTTACTCACTTATGCATCTAATAACCATTTTTTATTTAGTGGTTTATTACTACAACTTGCATTGAGTATTGTGTATGTCTATTATTCCTAATGCATATACACAGAATTTTATGTGGCACATAAACATAGGATTGAGAATAAGAAGATAAAAGCCAAAGTTAGATAATACTGCCCAAGACTTCTAACTGAGCTGTTTCTTCTTACTACTGGAAAAGATGTTAAGGTTTTTGAGGTCTGGGGCTTCTGCAGCTACCCTGCAACCATAAATGAATCTGTAGGAGTATTAAGTCCACTTGGATGAATGCTAGAAAGAAATGCCCCCAAAATGTTAATAACAGAAATATGATTTTAATTTAAAGGATTTTTACGGTCACTTGGGTGGCTCAGCTGGTTAAGTGTCCAACTGTTGATAATCTCACGGTTCATGAGATTGAGCCTTGTGTGGAGCTCTGTGCTGACAGCAAAGAGCCTAATTGGGATTCTCTCTCCTCCTCTCTCTTCCCTTCCCCTTCCAATTCTCTCTCTCTCTCTCTCTCTCTCTCTCTCCCCTCTCTCTCTCTCCCCCCCCTCAATAAATAAACAAACTTAAAAGATTTTTAGTGGCATGAAATATAATGATACAGATAGGCATAAAACCACATAGCTTATTTTAATTTCCAGCACTACCCTGGACCCAAAGCACATCCACATTACCCTTAGTACTTAACCAGCTATTCACAACTGACCATGCCCTGTCCATAAATTAATATTTCAGCCAGGTGGACATTTTAGGCACATTTTGTTAACTTTCCCTAACTAACCTGTCAACTCTCACCATTTCCATTCAACAACTTACTAGACTTTCTAGAGAGTATAGTAAGGCAAGGAAAAGAACTGTATGGTATCCACCCTATGACAATATGACTATCAATGTAGGAAACCCTTAAAATCAACAAAATAGATTAGTAAACCAATAAATAGTTTTAGGAAATTTTCAGAATAAAATATTAATATATAAAAATCATAGAGTGAATTTAATTTTAAGGGCAATATATTCACTCTTTTTTCATTAAATATATTTTGAGCTATATATTTTGTAGATCCCCTTTATTGTTTTAAGGAAGTTCCTTATATTTCTATTTCTATGTAGCTGAGAGTCTTTATCATGTATCAATGTTAAATTTTTCAAATGCTTATCCTTTTTGTGTTTATTAGTTTAACATGTGAATTATTTTTAAAGAATTTTAGAATATTAAGCAAATCTTTCAAATAGTTTGTGCTATACCTGACACTTCAATCAAATATAATGTTTTCTCATCTTATTTCTTAGAGTTAGGTCTTCCTTTGACCTTGACTTGGGTCTAGAATCAGACTTAGGTTTATCACCCTTGATGTGAGTTGCAAGAACATAGTTGCAGTTTGTTGTCTGTTGAGAAAAGAACTGAACTCTTGCCATTTTTCATTTGCTGTTTCTCCTAGAAAGGCTAATTATGCACATTTTGAGATCAATTAATGTTACAACTTTTTTGCTCAGTAGCAAATTTCAAATGTGGTAATTAAAAGGGTGGACTCTATAGCCAAATCAGGTAGGTATGACACCTGAGTCTGTCATTTAGTTGCTATGTGATCTTGGCCAAGTTACTTAACCTCACTTTGCTTCAGGTTCTTCCTCTAAGATACAGAAATAAACAGCATTTCTAGTATTATAATAATTGGATATATTAATATATAAATCACTTAGATTATAGCACATATTGAACATGACCTCAGTGTTAGGAATTTTATATTTTTAATTGTATAAGTTTGAGTAAGCTATTCTAGCTCATAAATATGTAGTTTCTTCCTCTGTTAAAATGGGAGTAAATAATAATAGCTACCAAATAATGGATGTTAAGCATTTAGCACATAAGTGATCAGTAAGTTAAATCTATTTTTATTGTTGGTATTACATTTTTATTCTTTTTTTAATGTTTTATTTCTGGGAGAGAGAGAGAGAGACAGCGTGAGCAGGGGAGGGTCAGAGAGAGAAGGAGATACAGAATCTGAAGCAGGCTCCTGGTTCTGAGCTAGCCGGCAGCACAGAGCCTGACACGGGGCTCAAACCCATGAACTGTGTGATCATGACCTGAGCCAAAGTCAGATGCTTAACCGACTAAGCCACCAAGGTGCCCCTACATTTTTAATCTTATCATGTTTTCTGCAGTAGGAATGTTTAATTATACATAACTTACATAAGTGCTGTTAAAAAATAATCTTGAGATATAATTTTTAAATGCAAGGTTGCATGAGTAATCAAAAATTAGAATTTTGGAGGGCTAAGAATAAAACAGGAAAAGATAAGAGTAATAGGAAAGAATGTCTGGGACAAGCTGTACACCAACCTTTTCTCTTATCTGAATAATCCTGACAAATTCACCTATTGGAAAATTGGATAAATGAACAACATCCATGGGGAATATTCTTTGAGCCACATAAAATCACAGCAAGTTTTCTTCCTAAGTGACAAGATGTTTACTTTCTAATATACAAGATGGCATGTATTAGAGAGAGAAAGAAGAACCACTCTTAAATTTCAGCAATGGACTAATAACTTCTGTGAACAAGAGATTAAATGATTTTTGACTGCTCTATTCTCAGAACTATTGGTCTATGTACCTCAGCACTGTCAGGGTAAAAAAATACTTCTGACAACCAAGTCATTATATATTAACACTTGTCAGGATTTGAAGATGGTATGCATTAAAGATGCAAAGATGTACCCCACCACCCTCTCTTCTTTTCTGTGCCACCAGCTTGCCTTTAAGGCTATTGATGCTCTCCACCATCAAGATACCAGTAGACCCAGAAATAGAAGACACTTTGCTTGGAACTTTGGGGTGGAGTTATTCTAAACTCTTGACGCTTTCATTCATGTTAGTTAAAAATGATCACAGCAAGTACAAATATCTCCTTGCTGCCGTGTTTCTCATACTTATAATCCTGTACTGCTCAATTCCACTGCTCCTTGAATAACTCCACAAGTCAGTTCTACTGTGCCCTGTTGAAGGGCCTGTTCAATTGTGAACAACCTCTCCTTCCTGGCATTCCATCCAATCTCAAGACTTCCTTTCTGACACCTAGCTGAATAGCATCCAGATTGTCATCTCTACGCATCTTTAGGCCTAGAAGTATGTTTCAAATGGCTTGTAGGTTCATGAAAGATCTGTCCTACAGCTAATGAAGATCAAGCTTGGGGACCCCTCTTTTGCACTGGTTTCTTTCAAGGGCTCTAGAAGTATGTCTGTACATTTTTATAAAATTTACAGCAGTGAGAAATTTGGGTACAATCAGTTAAAACCACTTTCAGTGAAGATTTGCCTTTGTACCTAATTTTATATTTGTGCATTTGCATTCTTTTACTTAAAGAGAGTCTCCAAAATTATGTAAATTTCAGGTATCACAATATCTGGACCTACCATTATTATTATATAAGTAAAATAGTTTGTTCTAAAGATGATAATAATAGCTTGATCTGAGAATGTTTCTCAAATTATTGCCTCAGCCATTCTGAGCCACCTCACAAAGTGTGTGCCAAAATACTGTCAATTAAACTTCGGAATTCACTTTAGTAAACTGTGATTAGTCAGGTAAGGTAGGAAAAAAGCAATCTAGCCCATTGCAATCTAAGTGTGATATATTTTAATTAATTATGGTTTTGCGTTATCCCAACTTTTATTCCCTTTTCTTGGTTTGGATAAGTAAACGTAAGCAGTAACATTCCATTATGTTCTTTCTGGGCAAAAATGAATATACATTTGTCAGGTTGCAAGCTTTTACCAACACACTGGAAATTTTCTGTCTTCTAAGCTGGTGATTCAGGTCTGATGTCTGACATAGGTTTATAGAATTCCGTCAGATTTTGACCTCTGAAGTTTGATTTTAATTTTGGAGGACTATAGTTGAGAATATGATTTTTATCTATAGCAAAGGAGTTCATAATGCAAAGGTAGTTTATGTACATTTTTTGCATTCCAATCTGTAGAGAAATGTTTATTTTGTTTGAACATCTCACTGACAGCCTATGTCAGAAAATATCATAAGTACACATATAAAAGTCTAATACTCAATTTTCCATTACTTTGCTTAAAAACTTATGGTTTTATATGCAGAGTATATATAAGTTTTATATCACAATTATATAAAGATGAGCACATATGTTAAATATTTATTCATTAGGAATTCTATAATTGTTTTTACTTGATCATTATGCCCCAAATTTAATACATATAGAAGAAAACTATTAAACTGGAATGATACCCAAAAAAGTCATGGCATAATGAAAAACATCTGCTCTGCAGTACCATTTACTAGGTATAGAGCATATTTGGAATAAATTAGTTATATATGTTCTTTTTCTTAGATTTCATATAAATCCTTTTGAGATATTTTAGCTTACATACTCTGTCTCAATTCTTGCCTGACTTTAACTATTTGAAATGATGAGCCCATGTTAAAACTTACTATTATCTTTTCACTTAAAAAGTTATTGCTGTATTTTATTTTTCCATTTAAGACTTCAGTAATTTTTCCTAAGCATTTAACAATGAAAGTAGGAAAATAGCCAGTAGAAGGCAAATCATAGGGCTTATTCAGTGTAAATCAATGTTGATTATTAGCAAATGGGTAAAAATGAAAGCTTGGGAGTAAGTGCAGCTAAAATGACCCAATCCTATATATGACTCATAAAAGTTAACATTAATTATTATCCTATTATTTTTATTTTTTCATTATGGTAATATTTTGAAATTATTTTTCATTTTCATCTGCATCTTTAATTCTGGATAGGTGCCAACAGTGCTGTTTAATTCAGCTTATTTCAGCCAAGCTATCTTATTCAGAGCAGTAAGGCGGGGGGCAGGAAAGATTTTCTATAACACAAATAAGCACTTAAATTTTCTTTTAGACTTCTGTACATTTCAAAGTCTTTAGTAGAAATATGTATAAGTTTGCATTGTGTTCAGAAGACAAAATAAAAGACTATAAATATAAAATATATAAAATATAAAAATATAACAAGTATAAAGGAAATATGCAAACTTACTTTTAAAGTATGAACCTATACAATCAAAGCAGTTAGTTCTTAGACTTAAAATATATCTTCTTTCTACACTTTGCCCATTTATCTTTATGACAGTGTTGATTCTGATCAACAAAGTGATTATGTTTATAAAAAGATAAATCATCTTTTAACACCAACACTTCCAAAATATCAGACCTGAATTGCCAACTAAAAAATGTGCGATCAGAACTTAACCTCAGAGTGACTTTCAAAGTGAAACATTCAGAAACATTCAGAAACTGCATGATGGAATAGACCATAAAACGCTAGTAATGTGGAGACTTGGCTGGAGCAGTAACTCCATTAGGCAATCTTTCGAGTACTTATTCTACATTCTCCATTACTCTAACTAGATTTATTTATCTGAGCTTAAGTAAATACAGATAAATTTTATTCCGTAAACTAAGTAAATTCATTCTAATTGCTTATTGGTAGCTTAATGTTGAATGTAATGGTTTAGGAAAACTCCATTGTAAATTTTTTGTTAAATAATAATATTCCTACATGAATAGATGTTTTTCAGTTTGTTTTTCAAAACAATATTGCTATGTCCTTCATTTCCTAAAAAGTATACCTGTTTATAATTTTGCATAATTTAATTATATTTCTTTAGTTTTCTTTTGTTTACGTGATAATTTTCCATAGCAAAAGTCACCTATATTATGAGTTTGTAGAGAAAATTACAGATGACCTAAAAATATGATTTACAGGTGCATGGTCAGGATATTTAAAAAGATATTTGAAAAACAAAGGAAGTTATAAACAAGATGAGAGTAATTCAATTTTTCACATTGTAACTTTATCCTGACCATTTTACTAAAAAAAAAAGGCTGCCAATGTATATTTCCTAATATGATTGTTTTTCAAGGAAAATTGCAGGCCCCTACCTTACTAGAAAGACGTCTCTATTATTTTTTGATGGCAACGTGATGTGATATGTTTAGAGTCTACATGCCTTTACTCCTGCTGCTTCCTCCTCAGTAAAGGTCTTTTCCACATCGACTCTGCATTTTTAAACCCTATAATTTCTTTCAACAGCTAACGGTCACACTCTTCATTCTGAACATTCTTTGGAATGCTCAATTAAAATCAATGAATTCTTTCTTTTTTAGCAATTCCTATCTCAATTTTAACTTATCTCACTTTTTGTCGTGTAGTTATTCAGGTCTGTCTATCTTGGTCATTATTGTGACTTGAGGACTGAGACTTTTTTTAACCTCCCTAGGGAACCTAGGACATAGTGGGTGATCAATAAATGTTAAACTGTATGTACATAAGTCACTTTGGTATAATGCAATAATTAGAACCCAAACCTTAATTTCTTTCTTTTGCTCTCTTTCTCTTTTTTTAATGGAGAATTTTTAACAGGTTGGTTAAGGTATAATTTATATATCAAAAAATTAAACTATTTTATAAGTACCATTTAATGATTTCAGTGGATGTATATAGTTCGTGTAGTTTTAGAATATTGTTATAACTTCAGGCATCCCCTTGAGCTCTTTGCAGGACATCCCTATTCTCATACCTAGTCCCAGACAACCATGTGTTGGATTCCATCTCTATAATTTTGCCTTTCCCAGAAAATTCGTATAAATTAAATATGGCTTCTTTCACATAGCCTATTTATCAGATTGATCTATGTTACTCCATGCATTAGTAGTTCCTTCTTTCTTTGCTGAATAATATTCCATGATGTTAATATATCACAGATTGCTTATCCATTTACCAGCTTGTGGATAGTTGGGTTGTTTCCAGAGGTTTTGTTACTGTGAGTAATGCTCCTATTAATTTTGCATAAAAGAATTGAGTGGGCATATATTTTCATTTCTCTAGAATAGACTTTGAAGACTTGAGTGGTTGGATTACATGGTAAATGTAAATTTAAAGTTGCAATATTAGCAAACTACTTTTCCAAGTGGCCATGGCATTTTATGTTCCAACCAGCAAATCATTAGTGTTCCAGTTTCTTCATATTCTTACTGGCGGTTAGTATGCCAGTCTTCTTTCTTTCTTTCTTTCTCTCTTTCTCTCTTTCTCTCTTTCTCTCTTTCTCTTCTTTCAGTGAATTCTGGTGCAGTATCTGATTATGATTGTAATTTGTGTTGCCCTAATGATTAATTATGTTGAATATTTTCTCATATGTTTCTTGCCATTCAATCATCTTTTAGAAGGTGGGACTGGGTTGACAGTTAAAATATTTTTTTTATTTTAATGGAAATTTTTTAAATTATTTTTGAGTTTCAAGTCTTCTTTATGTACTTTGGATACATAAGATATAGGTTTTGCAAATATTTTCTTCCAGACTGTTGCTTATCTTTTTATACTTAGAGATGTCTTTTAATAGTTAATAAAAATTTTTAGTCATTTTTCTTTTCTTTTTTATGGTTTTTGTATCATACCTAAGACATCTTTGACTATGAAAGGTCTCAGAGTTTTGTCTTCTGTGGATCTTTCTAGCAGTTTTATAACTCTAGTTGCTACATTTAAATCAATAATTCATTTTAACTTGATTATTTGTATGGTGTGAGGGAGAGATCGATGTTTATTTTTTGTTTGCAAATAGATATGCAAATATTTCTATACCATTTATTTAAAATAGTATTCTTTCCTCATTTAATTACTATGACACTTTTGTTCAAAACGAACTCCACATATGGAGGCCATTTTTGGACTCTTTATTCTGTTCCATTGAATTATGTGTCTATTCTTGTCCCGGTACTAACCTTTTTTGATTCCTTTAGCTTTTATAGAAAACTGGGAAATCAGGAAGTTATGTCCTCCAAAACTGATTTTTTTTCTAAATTGGTTGTTTTAGAATCTTTGTTTCTTTGCAAGTTATAAGCTAAGCTTATAAATTTGTAGCCCCCTCCCAACAAAAAAAGGCTAGTGAAATTTTGTTAGGGTTTCTGTTAAATCTAGAGACAATTTGGGAAGAATATACTTTTTAGCATGTTGAATCTTCTAAATAATAAATATGGTATGTATATCTAATTATTTGTTTTGTTTAAATTCTATCATAAATGTTTCTATTTCAGTACTATTTTTAATGGATTTTCTTTTTTGTTTTTAATTTTTTAATGTTTTATTTATTTCTGAGAGAAAGATAGCATGAGCAGGGGAGGGTCAAAGAGAGGTGGAGACACAGAATCAGAAACGGGCTCCAGGCTCTAAGCTAGCTGTCAGCACAGAGACCAACAGGGGGCTGGAACCCAGGAACCACGAGATCATGATCTGAGCTGAAGTCGGACGCTTAACTGACTGAGACACCCAGATACCCTTCAATGGAAGGGTATTATTTTGCTAATATGCAGGAATGCAGTTGGGTTAGGAGTATTGATCTTGTAATCTGCAAGCTTCCTAAACTTGTTTATCTGATTCTTTTTTTTTTTTTTTTTTTTTTTTTTTTTTTTTTTTTTTTACAAATATGATTTTCCACATACAAGATTATTTTGTATATTTTTTCTGTGTTGGAAGATAGTCTTAGGTCTTCCTTAACAATCAGTGCATTGAATATTTCATTCTAGTGCCTACTAGCCTCTACTATTTCTGTTGAGAAGTCAGAGACTGATGTTCTCATTTTTCCTTGTATGATAGGAGTCCTTCTTTTTTCTTATTACTCAGAGGACTTTTTCATTGTCTTTGAATTTGAGCAGTTTGAGTATTATATGTCTGAGTGTGGATTTGTGAGGTCAAGTTTCTCATTAAATATGAGAAGTAAATTTTGGACATTTTTAATTTTCTTCTCCCTTCTCTCTCTCCTTTCTTTTGAAACACTCCTCACATGCATGTTGAAATACATGATATTGTTCCAAAGATCTTTGAGGCGCTATTTCTTTTCTGTCAGTCTTTGTTCTCTTTAATCTTTGGAGTAGATAATTTTATTTTATCTTTAGTTCATATTTTTTTCATCTTCCATCTCAAATCTACAGGTGAGGTCGTTTACTGAACTTTTTGTTTCAGTTATTGTAACTTTTACCTCTAAAACTTCCACTTGGTCTTTTTTATACTTTTCATTTCTCTTTGAGAGTCTCTATTTGTATTCTCATTGCTGCTATATTTTTCTTTAAATGTTTGAGCATATTTTCTTTAATTATTGAACTTATTTATAATAGTCCCTTTGAAGTCTTCAGTACGAATTCCAACATACACTAGATAAGACCATTTTGAGTTGTTTTAGGGTTATGTTGCTGTTTTCCCCTAAGTAACTGTCACATTTTTCTTTTTCTGAAAAGAAAACATCTGAACGGATGTTTTAGATGATATATTAAAGGAATTCTGGATTCTGTTTTATTTTTCTGAGCATTCTTGCTTCTTCGTTCTATTATCTTGTCAGTAATATAATTATATAACCACACTTGCTCATGGTGTGCGGCTATAGTTATCTCTGCTCAGCCCTTCTCTCTTTTTTTGGAGAGGGGCAAGGGGACTTATACCGATGTTGTCATAATTTAGTGATCAGCCAATAATTCTAGTGGATGTTGTGCCCACAAACCTCAACATTATAATGCTTGTACCATTAGCAAACTAAACTATGTGTGACTAGAGAAACACCTTCAAAGCCACTTCCCAAATCTCACTGGGTTCTATTTTTTCAGGGTTCTCAGGTTTCTTCACACTTGCAAAGTTTAGAAATTATCCCACAAATATTTGGAGAACTCATATCAGCATTTCTATTTCTGTGTCACTTCTAGAATCTCCCTGCTAGGTTCTGGCTGCTCTCCCTCCCACCACACACTTGGCCTATAACCTCACTTTAGTCAGCTTTCTTTACCCAAAACAACAACTAAGATGACAAAAACCTGGTGTTGCTGCTCTCTAGTGTCTTTCTAGACTCCAACTGAGTCTACTATCTCTTATTTCAAAGTTGCTGGGTTTTGCTGTCCACTTCTGTAGTTAAAACTAGAGCTTTCTGTGATCAAGCTGGTGGGGAAGCCCACCAAGAAGGCTACAGATTTGCCACCTTTCTCATCTAATACTGTTGGAGTTTTGAAGAATAATTGTTTCTCAATTTGTTGTCTGTGTTTGGCTGATCTTTAGTACTCTGAAATAATTATGATGGGTTCTTTCCAGTTTTATGCTAATTTTCTGCAGAGGGGGATCATCTCTGCAGAAAACAAAGTAACAAACGTCCAAAAGATTTTTATTTTTATGGAAATTATGATAAAAATCAATACAATCATGTAGAAAATATAACAATATGGATGCTATTATTTCTTAACAGGGTTCCACAGCATTAAAGTAGTAATTTATAATTGAAATAATACCTAATAAATTTATAGGCATTACTCAATACCTAGAGATCTGGGTTTTGTGAGCATATGTGAGCATGTGCAGTCTTTTAGCAAACTAAATAATATAAAGGTAAAATACATATATGATAAAACAATAAATTTTAAATGTAAAATAATTTACATGTATGATAAAAACAATAAAAATATTGAGGAAAAAAATTATTTGTATGATAAAACAATATAAAGACACTTCTGTTGTAAAACAACATAAAGCCTACTCCAGAACAAGTGACCGTAGTAATCTCCCTCCATATCAGAACAAAGCTGAAAGTGGAAATTATATATTGAAGACAAACCACTTGTCACCATCCTGCTAATGCAAATAAAAAATCAACTTAATACAAGTGCTGTATAAATTGACATATGCTGAAAAACTTATAAACCCAGCTTTTCATACAAAAGATTTTTTAATGTTGAATGATGTCAAAAGTACCTTTCTCTTAATAAGCTAATGATGTACTTGATGCTATCTCATGACATGAGCAGTATTATTTCAACAGAATATGCACATTTTATCCAGGTATACTGTTATAATTTAACATCTCTATAGCATTAATATGATTCTCAGATTTAACACTCCTAATGGAACTAATATATTTAATATTGTTATTATATCGTCTTTTCCGTGACTCAGAACACCACAACCCATCAACTTCTCCAAGCCAGTGGCTGAAAGTGCCACTATAATTTTATTTGTTTAATTCATGTACTCTTTCTATATTACTTCAGGCCACAGAGTCTCATCATCAACATGATTATGGGCTTTGCAATTAGCAACTGCAATTAACCTATGTTTAAAAGCCTTATTGCAAATATATAAATATTATACCTTTGAGATCCTGCCAAGTTATTTAAATATCTTGGTCTGAATATTAAGAAATATGAGGCTAATATTTACCTAAGAGTGTTTGTTTAATAGAGGTAAAACAATTTTATTTAAGTTGGCTTATGTATAGATTATAGCATCTCTCCTTGCCCCTTGGTTGGAAGAAAAGAAAGCTAAACCCATGCAGTTATACCTAGAGGACAAATCAATCATTTAACAAAGTCAATCATTTAATATAAGATGACATTTTTACCTGACTAAAATGGAAAAAAAAGATTTTTAAGACTTTCTCATTTCAAGCATTGTATTTCAGAACCTGAAACCCCAATGTATAGGGAAGGATCAGAATACATTGTTGATTTATTAGTTTTTTCACCTAGAAGGAAGTAAATTGTCACTTGAGAGTCTACTTATTTTTTAAGTATCAGGACAAAAGCAACAAAATGAAACAGTCATTTCCAATCTCTTCCAGATGCATTATTACATTAATCTGTAATATCTGATTATCAGATAGAGGGGGAATGAGATAGAGCTAGAAATACTTAAAAGACTGTTTTTATTCCCATTGGAAACTGTCTGATATAATAAAGCTCTTCAGAGAAAAGGTCTGGCACTGACAAAAACTGACCTTGAAAATAGAGTGAATTACTTGTTAAGAAGCTCGTTCCCTCAGATTTCTGTCCAGGTACTGTTGTTGAACCTCATTGCTGTGTGTATGACCAGTCGGATAGGAACCGACTCCCATGATCCAGAATTTGTATAAGGAAACTGACTTTGATATGAAGCCACCACTTGCAAGAATATCACTTTCAAATCTGTTCTTATGGTAGACATGAATTTAAACATATGGTTGGGGGAAATTTGATCAGTTGAGTAGGAATAAACATAACGTTTGCTCAAACTGTCGAGTAAGGAATTTGGAAAGGCTGTGTATGTGCCAATTGAAAAGGAAACTGGAAGAGAAACCCCTCATGGGAGATCTCAGATGAAAATAGCTTGGGGAGAATAAGCAGCTTTAACAATATGTTGGTTAACTTTAAAGAAATAAAACCTGGAAACTTTAAGATCTTGACAAATTTTTTTGCACCTTATCTTGCTAGAAGGGTAAAGAATTCATCAATTTTAAGTTTAATTATTTCTTAGTATATCTATCCCATAGATATTTTTTAATAGAGAATTTAAAAGAGAAAGGTAGAGAGTGAACCCATGGTGTTATAGGTAACATAGAGATCAAAGAAAAGATTGTAACTACAAAGAGGAAATCACACTGTGAAAATAAATGCAATTTCATGGAAATTTTCCCCATAATTTAACTTGAAGAAAATTCATCAACAGTTTTTGCTCGCATATCAATGATCAAATTTCGAACTATCTTAAAGTGAGTTTTGCCATTGTTTATCAATAATGATTGGAAAAATCAACTTTATAACGCGTGTGTCATGTAGATCTTCATTTAGAATAATAAATCAGAAATGAAGATAATAAGGTTTACACCATCTAAGTTCAAAACATAATGGTGAAGGATATGAGGGGAATATATTTGCTGTATTTCTGTGGATATTTTGCATGTGTAGTGGTGACAGCAGGTATTGACATCTGGCTGGGGTAATGTAGCACCTGCTAATAAGCTGCAGTGCCTGGGAAGGCTCTGGAATAGTTATGAAATAATTATATGAATTGTTTTTTTATTTAGTCCTCCTTAGTCCAGTTCAGGATGTTCTGTAAATCTGCAGTTGGCACATTGAGATTTTGACTGGTGAATTTTTGTTTTACCCCAGTAAAGTTTTGCACATGGGAAAGAAATCTTACATTGATTTGGCTTTAGCATTACAAAGTTTCAGTATTATGAGGTACAATTAAAAGTATGTCTTGTGGAAGCAAAATTGGCTAAATGAGTGTGCCCTTGAGTTAGCCTGCAATATCTGGATATTTTGATGCTTGTATTTGCTGCCCATAGCTCTCCTGTGAAAAGAGAGAAGACAAGGAAAAAGGAAAATGGAAAATAGAATTTACCACTTTTCCAAGTATAACCAGTTTGGGTCAGATGAAGTAAAAGTTTTCTAACTAGCAAAGCTACTTGTGTGATTATCAATCAGATACTTGTCAAAATATCACCTTTTCCCACATGTGTCTTCATGTCCTAGTGAAAGGAAACCTTTGTTTGAAACCCTACCTCACTATGTATATGTATTCAGAATATTGGAGAATCAGATTTATTCCTCCATCTGGATTACAGGTTTGCACATTTAACAGATTAGATCCTTCTTGTTACATGATGCAGTGATTTCTTTTTGTTTTATGTTTTTTCAAGAACTAGTTTGACCAAATCTGAAGTGCTATTAGAATATGCAAATTCCATCATTTTGAAGCACCTTCATTTTGAAAGATACTCTGATAAAGGAAAAAGAAACATGAATAAGAAATCATACCTTCAAGAAGGTAACCTCCTGTGGAAAAAAAAAAAAGACAAGTTTGCAAATAATTATAATGAAATACAGAATGACATGTTTAACATAATAGAAATCCAAACTGATTGCTATAGGAATTCCTTAAAAGAAATAAATTGAACATTCTTTTTTTTTTTAATTTTTTTTTAATGTTTTTTTTATTTATTTCTAGGAGAGAGAGAGAGACAGCGTGAGCAGGGGAGGGTCAGAGAGAGAGGGAGTCACAGACTGAAACAGGCTCCGGGGTCTGAGCTGGCAGTCAGCACAGAGCCCGACGCGGGGCTGGAACCCACGAACCGGGAGATCATGACCTAAGCGAAAGTCGGACGCTTAACCGACTAAGCCACCCAGGCGCCCCAAATTGAACATTCTTAAGTAGCAATCAAAATAGAATTACAATGTCAATATATTTTTGCTAACTTTTTATGAATTTCTTGCAGAGACAGGGACTAACAATAGGTTAATTGTAAGTGATTACAGCTGCAGTGTTTAGATGCCACAGCTTATACCTAAAATGGTTGTCTTATAGTCATTTTCATTTTAAAATTGAACTCACTTAATTCAGTGTGTGTGTGTGTGTGTGTGTGTGTGTGTGTGTATCCTCAGATCTTTGGAAGCAGTAAATAAAGTGTTTTAAGACTGTAGTATTTTGTTGATTTAGGTTTAAAAAGGAATCCAGAGTATTGTAAAAATACTAGGTTTTTGAAAGATGAAAAATTCCTTATGAGTCGACAATGACAAGAAATTTTCACCTTTCTTATTTTCTGCTCTAATAGGGAAAATGACAATTCTAATTTTATATTTCCAGCTATAAAAGAGAACCAGACTTTCTGACTGACCTAAACCATTTCTAACCTTCCTCCAGGGTAATAGTTTTAGGTAACTGGTCCATGGACCCTGTCACAATCCCGTGAAAGCAATAAACCTTCTCTACGTAGGCCAAAAGTTCACTTAAACATGGAATTTTGCATTCAATTTTTGAGAATTCCATTCTCAGACCCCAGATTCAGAATGCCTAATCTAGAGCCTTTCTACCTTCAACTTCATAGGCTACAAATAGTACTAGTTGTTGCACATTTACTAAAATATGCTTCATAGTGTACTTGAGGTAGAAATCTCAGGGAAAACAAGACATTTGTCATTTGACTAGGAAATCAACTGTATAAATCAGAATTAGAAGCTTTGCTGTGATTATCACTCGGTTAAAAATCTAGTGTAAAATGCATTCTTCAAATAACAGTGAAATGATTTTTCTTATGAAAAAAGTTAAAGATATTTTTATTAAGATTCTTTAATTTTTGAGAAACCATGTTATTTTTTTCAGACCTATGGGGAAAATCATGATTATTACATCCTACTGTAGTTTTGTGAACTGGAAGCAAAAATGCCTTGCAACAATGCAATTAATTGGGATTTTGGATATTTAATTTGAGGGTTTATTTTGCAAAACATGTAGAGAAATAATATTAAAAAGAACATCTCTATAGGCCATTCTCTCTGCCTTTTACTTAATACATTATTAGTATGGAAAATATTTTTTTTAAATGTATTTATTTCAGGGCGCCTGAGTGGCTCAGTCGGTTGAGTGTCCGACTTCAGTTCAGGTCATAATCTCACAGTTTGTGGGTTTGAGCCCCACGTAAGGCTCTGTGTTGACAGCTAGCTCAGAGCCTGGAGCCTGCCTCAGATACTGTGTCTCCCTCTCTCTCTGACCCTCCCCTGCTCATGCTGTCTCTCTCTCAGAAATAGATAAAAACATTTTATAAAATTAAAAATGGAACACTAATCTTCAAAAATAAAATAAAATGTGTTTATTTTTGAGAGAGAGAGACATACAGACAGACAGCATGAGTGGAGGGGGGGAGGGAGGGAGGGAGAGAGAGAGAGAGAGAGAGAGAGAGAGAGAGAGAATCCCAAGCAGAATCCTGACTGTCGGCACAGAGCCTGATGTGGGGCTTGAACTCATGAACCATGAGATCATGACCTGAACCATGAGATCATGACCTGAGCCAAAATTGAAAATCAGACACTTAACCCACTGAGCTCAGGCACTCAGGTACCCCAAAACTGAAACTGTTTTTTTGAGAGGCATATATAAATTTTATTTTATAGTATACTTTGAATAATTTATATGATATATCTATATATTTAGTTTCTTTTATTTGCCTAACTGATTAGTACCAGATTAAGAATTTTTATTATTTTTGGTATTGAAGCTCTCATAAATAAGCCAGTGTTCAATTACCTATCCAGGATTTCCAAAAATCCAACACTCCCTGCTCAATCCTGAAAAATTAGCTTTGTACAGTCATTTAAATAGAGAGGCACAAGCCTTCACCATCCCAATAGCTGCTATCCCTTCTCGATAGACTTTTACTTCCTGACCTCAAACCTTCATGGATGAAATTGTTCCAAATAAGTCTTTATTAATAGGTTAGTGTTTATCAACCTTGACCTATTGTCATTTTGGACCAGCTAATTTTGTATTGTCAGGGGCTGTCCTGTGCTTTGTAGGATGTTTGAAGCATCTATGGTCTCTCTCTAATAGATGCCTGTAGTATCTTCTTGTGACATCCAAAAATGTCACTAGACACCACCAAATGTCTCTCAGTGGCAAAATAGACCCCTCATTGACATTGCTTTAGTGACTTTTTACCTAGGAATTTTGGCGTTCTCTAGCACATGGGGTTCATCCTTTGATTTATATAGTCTGAGACCCAAAATTAGTTTTGCCTAATAAGAGTAATGTGCAATAAAACTCAATGTCATGATACTTTGAAGATTAGCTATATATCTGAGCTATACCTGAGACTCATCATCAGTTCCTCTTGACATCTTCAGTCATGACTTTATAGGTATCTCTCACTGTATCAAGGGATCTAGGATCTCCTGATAGTCTAAAATTAACTCCTTGCATTGGAAAGTATTTTTCTGAAGTCCAATAATGTTCGCTCTTTCAAACAATATTGCTTAATGACAGACTCTTGGTGAGCTCTGCAAGCCGTGTTGTTTTTATGGTCTCCTCCCACTCTCTTATGCCATCCCTCTATCACTTACTTGCTTACCAGTAATTATAGACCAAAATGTGAGCAGATGAGCTGACCTGCAAAAAGCAGGATATTATGCATACATGCTAATAGTACTTATTTCCTAGGAAGTTGAACACATGCTAGTCCAGTCTTTTCCATTCCTTGCTATCTTACCAATTAGTAGGAAGTTATCAAACTGACTAATATTGTATAAACAACGTCACCTTAATCTCAAACCCTCAAGATTTTCACTCACAAATTTATAACCTTCATGTAAGTCCTTACCACTTAGTGATGACTTCTCAGTGTCCCTAAGGTGTGTGCTTCAGTCAGTTCTACTAGAGTCCTTTTTAATACTTTTGGGACATTTGAATCCTGGGATATCTATAATTTATTTTAAGATATCTTCTATCATCAGCCTCTCTAAATTATACACAAAATTTTATTAAGAGTATGATTTTTGGAGTCTGTCCTCCTGAGTTGGAAGCTTGGCTGGACACTTAGCTATGTGATCTTGGGCAAGTTACTTATGTTTCCAAATATCACCTTCTTAAAATGTGAATAATATCTATTCTTGTGTTGTTGCTATAAGGAGAAAATTTATGTAAAATGTCTATATCAGCATCTATTAAATAGTAATGACAGCAAGTGTTGGCCATTATGGTTCCCTGTTTGCTACTTCCTTGCTTACTAAATTAAAGTTTGAAATGACTAGCAACCAGTATCTGCAAATCATTTAAAAGGCACTATTAAACACTATCTTCTGATAGTGTCCTTTTTTATATATCACCTCAACTTAGAAGCTCCACTATTCAAAGCTATGAATTTTTTGCCTTTTGTATTTAGCAAAGAATTCGTGGCTCTCTTATCAATATGCAGGCTTGGTGAATTTCCAGTATTATAAGAGCCATGCCTTACCCTAACAGGATGCAGGAGAAGAGGAAGCAATAAAGAGATCACCTCTTCATCCTCAGGAGTAAGATAACTCTCCTCAAATACTTCATCTTCCTCATTGATGACAGGTAGACAGATAGATAGATACACACACACACACACACACACACACACACACACACACACACACAACTTCTCTAGGGTTTTAAATGTATTTTCTTTAAGTGTAAATGAATACTTTGGGGTACCATAGAATGTGCCTTTACTTAAAAGAAGGTTAAAAGTTATTCAGCATTACATATTTGGATTGCATCTGTGCAGTTGGTATAACCAGAGATTGTATGTTTTAGAATATAAGCCATTGCAGATATAGAGAAGACAAAGTTCAAGAACCAAAGAAGTGAAAGTACTGAGGAGATATTATTTAAGCCTCAATTAATTTTAAAATATTATATTTGTAAAAATGTTAAGTACTGACAGCAAAAAGCTGATGGAAGAGTCTCTTACTCCTCCATGTAAACTCATCCACAGCTCTACTGGTCAGGACTTCTACTAAAAGTGTATTCCTAGATCACTCTCAAATTAGCAGTGACACTTTTTGTCCATTTAAAATCTCAGTGCAACCTCTTCTCTTTTCTCTGCTTTGCCAACCTTCAAATTTCAAAGCATCCCAGCAAAGTACATTTACCAAGAAATGCATATTTATTCGTGTGATTACACTATCTCACTTCTGGTATTTAATGAATTTATCCTCTAAATCTGAGTATTCCAAGACATGTGCATGGCATTTTATTTCCTTTGCTGTAGCTTCTAATTAAATGGTAATAGGGTAGAAGAATAGAGTGACTGAAATGTGCTTCTATATACAGGTGAATATAAAATGTGTTTAAATATTAGAATAATCATACCTATAAGTTAGAAGTATGCAAGTGGTCTAGACTAGCATGGGGTAAGAAGGAAAAATCAATAATGGAAGACCGTAAAATGTCATTCTTGATTCTGAAAACATTCTTATTTATTCCAAAAATATTTATTGAGCAACTACAAGGCAGTGCACTGGAGCTTCATGGATGAACAGTAGGAAGAATAAAAATAAATAACCAATTACAATGTAATGAGATAGTTAACGAAAGCTAAATTGTGATATGCAAGCATATGGGAAGAACAGCTAGAAATAGAATAGCTTTTACTTAAAAGACACAGAGGAGACCATTTCTAATATATGTGATTGATATTGTGCTTATATCATTTTAAAGCCCACTGTCCAACTTGCAACTAACAGTATCTAAATCTCTGACTTGCAACTAACAGTATCTAAATCTCTTTGCCAGCAAGCTTTCTCATGAGGGGAAGAAAGCTATCGTGGCAAGACTGGCAGACTAGGAATGTCAGGGAATTAACAATACACTCCTCCATTCCCCAAGAGGCAACCATCCATCAGTGACTAACAGCAGTCAGGGAATAAAGACTTGAGCCTACTTGCCTCTCATATGGAATAACTCTGAGATGGGTGTTTTATACCATTTCCCAATGTTTTCTGTAGATCTAAGTTCCAGTCTCCCATAATGTTTGCTTACTTGATAATATCCTTTATATTTGCTACCTTCCTTTCCTTGTCTCATTTATCATCTTCCTTCAGTGTTTCTAGAACCTTTCAAATAAACCACTTTCCCTTAAACAATCATTTCAGGACCTACTCCTGGGATGAGCACCATATGATCTAACATTCCAAAAGTGAAAGAATCCCTGTTATAATGAGCACATACAGAATTTTTTTTTTTTAAAAAGGAAACTCCTACATGATTAGCCACCTGTGTTTGTGTTGTTTCATGAGTTTCTTAATATTTCTTCTTAAATACTATGTGGAGATGATACTTTGCCAAGGAGATAGCATCTCTTTAGGAGGTGGAAACAGCAAGACATAAAGAGTGTACCTGGGTCATTTGGGGTCCTTTTTAGAAATAACTTCAAAACTAGCTAAAATTTTGCCCCAATTCTCAAATTTTGTACCTAGAACAAATATTTTCTTTGACTTGAGGATTCTAGAAATAAGGACCTTAATTTCTTTCCTTAGCTGAATCATCATCACCCAGTAGTTGTCAACAATGGTTAAGAAACACCAGGATTATGTGTGGTTATCTCAAAGGATGTCACAAAATAAGTTAGGGGGAGGGAAGACAAAATATGTATGAATAGTTGGGGCACCTGGGTGGCTCAGTAAGTTAAGCCTCCAACTTCTGCTCAGGTCATTATCTTGCAGTTCATGAGTTTGATCCCTGCATCGGGCTCTGTGTTGGCAGCTCAGAGCCTAGTGCCTGCTTCAGATTCTATGCCTCCCTCTCCCTAGGCCCCTTCCCTGCTTGTGTTCCATCTCTCTTTGTCTCTCAAAAAGAAATAAATATTTTAAAAATCTTTAAAATATAAATATACTTAAATAGCTTTCTAAATATTTGGTGCATGGAGATGCTTGAATAAGAAAAGGGAGGGGGAATTTAGAAGCTGTATACTCCTTTTCTTTTCTCTGCAACCTCCTAACAAGTGTTTGAAAAGCTCAGATTTGGATTATTTTGTCACATAGTTTACCTTAATGCTACATAGGTAATATTAATATGTCCACCAGTTGCTCCCACATCTCTCCCAATGAGGGATATTACTGTTTTGTTTTGTTTTGTTTTGTTTTGTTTTTGTTCTGTTTTAGGCATTACAGCCCATCCAACCCCTAAGGAAGCTATTTAAATTCCACTTAAGGCTTGTTGGAAGATTAAATATTATAAGAATTTGAAACCAGAAAATGCTGAGAATTATAGACATTAGTACCAAACACATATTTTTTTAGCCCAACTTATCAAGGAGAAAGTATAGTCTTGTTCACTAATAAAAATCTTCTTTCTTCAAGATCCTCAGGTCCTAGTTGAGCCAAGGATAACAGAGTTTGCCAAAAAAATAAATTTAAAAATTTTCTCGAGTATAATTGAAATTGCTGAAATGGACAGAGTAAAATCTCACACACAGGCATATTTTTAGTACTTCCTTGTGAACATTTAAATGGAACAAAGGAAAACGTAGAGGAAAGATAAGAGTTACATTATTACTTAAAAATTCATAAGTAGAGAAAAAAAGGAACTTTGCTGTAAAGATCTGTTCCATCTCTACAGGGGGTAGTCAATATTTTTGTAGATGACTCAAGTGATTTTTTTTTACACAGTTTTAGGGAATTCCTCTTATAAACCCATTCTGCATGGATACTAAGTGCCCAAATAATGACAAGAGCAGCAGCAACAGTTATAAAAATGGATAACTTTTGTTGAACTCTAAATATGTGCCAGAAAGTCTAAGTCCTATGCAGCTATATATGTATTAACATATTTCATCCTCACCACAGAGATAGATACAATTATGATCTGTATTATACATGAGGCAACTGAGATGCAAAAGGATTTATTAACTTGTTCAAGCTTACACAGCTATAAGTGGCAAAATTAAGATTAGAACCCTGGCAGTGTGAATTATAACCATAACACTACTCTAAATGCAGTTGAATTAACAATTATTTTAATAGTATAGAAAATGTAAGAAAACATTTTTGCAGTAAGGCATAAAATTAAGCAGTGTTCTGAACACCTCATTCCTTTTCTCTGGTCTGACTTGATACAAAAGGGTGAAAGGAAAAGTGCAAACATTTAGAGTTGCTTTGGAAGGAAGGAAATTAGGTTTGCTTGGCAGGATGTTACCTAGTCAGCATACTGTAGGCATAGAACCTCCAGAGGACTGGGATGTGCAAAAATATTCCACCTTTGGCTTTAAAAGATGAGATTTTCAAATAGATGTTCCAACACATAGTAAATGCATGTGTCTCGGATTTGATGTTATTCATTAATGATGAAACAAAGATACTGGTAGGAAAGATGTTCTTGAATGAATTATCAGAGGTAAGCAACCTAAGATCACAAATCTGACTGGATTCAAGTTACGACAGAAACCGGAAGCCTTTCTTGAGGTGAAGAAAAAGGTTTTTTATTAAAATTAATGAGTCTTATGCCAGTTTTTAAAGAACTGAATTTGTGTCTATTAGAGCTGTAGCCAAGTGGATCTATTTTCTCCCCAACTCTTGAAATAATATCAGTTACCATGGTTAAATCGGTGATGCAGGTAATAACATGTATCCCCCAACACACCCCTGCTGACATTTGTGGACCAGCTGTGCTACAGCCATTTCATTCACTGAGCTCTGGTTTGGTCTACATACCAAACCTATAATCCAAGAGAAACAAATAAAAATAAAAATAAAATATTGGCAATATTAACAGTATTCCCACCCTAAACTTTTCTTCTGAAGGAGAAAAAAATATATGGTGTAAAACTTTTATTTTCATCTTTAAAAGACAGACATATTGAAATAGAGCTTCCACTGAGGCAAAGATATGAGAACAAAGCAAAAGAACAAATGAATGGGTCACAGAGAGAGCTGTGTTCAGTAATCAACACTGTCAATCAATATGAACTTGTTACTTTAATGAATTCTCAAGTGTCATTATTAAGAGAAACGAGTGTCCGTTACTTCAGAATGTAAAATGAGTTAATTCCCTACCAATCCAAGAGACCTCTGACAACTCACTCAGAGCTCTGTCATTATTATATACACCAGTGTTAGAATCAGGCATATTTTCACTTTGAGCAATGTTTGAATGCAAGTCCATGTAGTAAGCATCTCTAAGGCTGGCAAGGCACAGTCCATATTTACTATAAATTCTTCCTGATTTGTGACCTGTGCATTACATATTGCGTGGTAAGCAAGCTCACTTAATTTGACTAAAAGTAAACCCAATAGTCTCAGGTGAAATTAGTCACTTTAGAGTGGGAAAGGCAAGTGCACACTGTAACAGAAAAGCTGTGGGATTTGCTGTCAGAGAAGCTAGGATTTCTCTTTGATATTGAGCTAGTTATTTAACCATGAGCTTACGTTTACTCAGCCAGAAAATGGAGGTAATGTTATCTATCTCATGGGTAGATATTGTGAAGATTAGATGACATTCATACACCATAGCGTAGATGTTCAACAATACTTTTTAGCATATTCATAGTTGGCTTTCACCTTAAAAAGCCGTGGGAATGATGAAATAGACAATGAGCCAATAATCAAATAAAAGTATAAAGCCTTTCATTGTCTCTATGGAATGTTTTAGCTCGTCATTCTACCATCTTTTGTAGCTTCAAAAATTTACTATTTTTTTCCACAGACCTAAGAGGGCGATGTACCCAGCAGGGGTCCTCATTCTAGAACAAAGGCTTGTACAATAGCACACATTCAAACAAATCCCTGTTGATTCAAATGGATGAATGGATGAATAAGAGACTGCAAAGGGATCTTAAGGATTGTTATAAACTACTCACTTTAAATGGAAAGTCTTTATGAAGAATCATACCAATTTAAAAAAAAACATTTCAACAGTCAAGATTTGACAAGTGAATAGAATGAAAAGAAATAGATGTATTAACTTGCTCTCAACATAAACAAAGCCATATCTTAACATTCCCTACAAATTACTATTGCAGTTTTCAAAATGAAAAAAGCTCAGTTTAAAAAAAGCAAAACAAAACAAAACAATCTGATCTAATGAAATTTAAATATACCTAAAAATCAGAACAGTAAAAGAATAATTTTGGTTGCATACCAAGTTCAAGTGGAAGATAGAATAGCCAACCAGGTGTTAGCCTTCATAGAAAGACACCGTGTGCTTTCAAGTTCATGACAGTGGTGGGCAATCATTTTTAATAATTATTTTTATCAATAAAATTCATAAACAATATAAAAATGAAACCACATCTTTTACAGAGAAAATTCTACAGAGAAAGCCAAAGCTTTGATTCTCCTATCTCAGCATGACTACCATGCCACCAGCTGTCTTGCATTTGGTAACTGCCCAGAATTCCTCAGAGTGATTTTCTGTCAGTTTTCTTGCTATGCTCCTTCACTCCACTTTGAGCATATTATTCCCAAGCTTTCAGTGAAGGCCTGAGTGTAAGAAATGGTGATTAGTGTAATCTTGCTCTGTGGCTAGAAGTCCTTGGAATTCCAGTACATGAATGAGGCCTCACTCCATCAATAAATGATGAAGTCCTGGCTGTTTTTTTTCATACCCCATTTTATGGTAAACTTTTCCTTCTCCTGCTGCTTCACCAAGAAAGCAAACAGACATGATTTCTTACTTCTAAGAAGAATTTGCACAGTCTGCATCTCAGTTCATATGTATTCTTGTCCTCAGCTTTCTGATATATTCAAGAGAACTGTGACACTATAGTCTTTCTAGCTTTTTTGTGTTACAGTATGATACATGGTTTCCTGCAGCTCCATATCCTAGTCAGAAACAGAGGCTTATATTCACTTTTGTAGGTTATCACTGAATGTAGAATTCAGGTGTAGTAGGTATTTTCTTTCTATAGCAATGTGATGTCTTCTGTCTTTCATCATTAATTTGACAAATCATCTGCCTGTGTTATTTTTTTCCTCCTTTGAACATAATGTTTCTTTTTTCAGCTAGCTAGTTATAAGATGTCACCTTCCTTCCCTCCCTCCCTCCCTCCCTTCCTTCCTTCTTCTTCTCTCTCTCTCTCTCTCTCTCTCTCTCTCTCTCTCTCTCTCTCTGTGTGTGTCCCTCTCTCCTTCATGCTGCACATTTATGTAGTTTCTTCTTGAATCTGAAGGTTTATGTCTTTCAGTGGTTTTGAACAATTTTCAGGCATTCAACTCTACAGATATTATTTCTGCTCCATTTTCTCTCCCTTTCTTTCAGGACTCTTTTAATTATGAGATTAAAGGACATGTATTTTCACTGTTTCACACATGATTCAAACTAATATATTTATATTTTCCCCAGATTTTCAGATTTAGCACAGGTATTGCTATCTTTCACTGTACCAATTCAGTCTTGTCCTGTATATAGGTTGCTTTTAGTAATTTTAGTGACTATATCACTCAGATCTAGAATTTCCATTGGCTTTTTTTTTTTTAGATTCAAGTCCTCTAGTGATATTTTCCAGTTTTAAGCTTTCTACATTTGTTTCTCTAGCTTCTTAAATATATCAATCATGGTTAATTTAAATAATCTGCTAACATTTTTTAAAAAATTGAAATTAACTTAGGGTCTGTTTTTATTGTCATATTGTCTCTATGCAGTCCAGGACACAGGTATTAGAATGAAAAATGTAAAGTCTCCTTACAATATTATCACCACTCAGAAAGTATTTTTATCCTATCCCACTGTTGAGCTCATTTCTTTACTTCAATCTAGGACTAAAATAAATTAAACCTTCTTAGAGTTTTTGAAACATCTGTCTTTACCTTCTATTTTGCTCTAGGACTTCCCTAAGTATTTTTTATCCTCCTATTTAAAAGTTATAAAAATAATTGAATTAGTTTGGGTCATTTCATTATAGGTCACAAATCCACTTCTCACTACCTTAATAAAAATATAAAATTTCTTGTAGACCAAAGAACAGATGAAGGACCAGCCTTACAATAAAGGATAGGCAATATTCCATGAGTTAGGTTAGTGCTAACCTATTAGCAACTATTTAGCCATCTGATTCAAGTGTCTTGAGATGAATCAACTGAAATGCAGTTTCTTATGTTTTAATTGTTTCATTTTGTACAGATACAAATTTAGGACATTACAAAAGGCCAGTTTTTTTTTAGTTGGGTTTAGTCAACAAGGAGTTTGGTGGGAGAATGTAGAACCTCTGAGAATATGTATGTAAGACATATAAATTTGGTTTCTGATTGACAATGAAAAAATAGGAAAGGAATAAATATTAATATTTCTACTTATTATCTCATTATACTAATGTTATTGTGCATACAGAACCATTATGCACTCAGGGCATTAAAATAGAAAATGAAATACCTAGTATATGAAGTCAATATAAGTGCCCAGCCTTATTTTCAGAATGACTAGTTATTTTTAGTATTTCTAGAAGGCCTCACTAAGATCCAAAATTGTATGGCTTACATGTCTGGGAGAAGCTTTATCTCTAACATAAGAGAGACTGAATTTAAAAATTCACATATAGTTCTTCATATGATAGGTTTAAGTTAATCTACTATAAAATAGATATTGTGAATGTTATACTAATATTTGGAAATATAAAGAAACTTTAATATTTTGCAGTATGAATCATGAAGTGTTATTGCTGAAAGGGAAATTAAACATAAAATAACCCTAAAATATTATTTTGCATTAATTCTTCTGAATAAAAGTACTAATTCAGTATGAACTATATATGGAACTGGTTCACTTTGGGTTTTACAAATTCAGAAATTTGGGGGCCTTAGGTCACAGTGGATAATCTGTTAGTTTAATGAAATGATTTTTTTATTTAGTAAAATAAATAGTAAATTTATTTTTCATAGGCCTAATATGGAATTTTCATTTTTTATATGGTTCTAGAGGTCCATAGAGAAAGGAGTTGAGCATTATCATTAGAAGTTAATATACTGAGGGCATCTGGGTGGCTCAGCCAGTTAGGTGTCTGACTCAATTTGGTCTCAGGTCATGATCTCATGGTTTGTGCAATAGAGCCCCATGTCAGGCTCTGTGCTGACAGCCCATAGCCTGGTTGGCATTCTCTCCATTTCTCTCTGCCCTGCCCATGTTTGTGTGCGCGCTCGCGCTCTCTCTCTCTCTCTCTCTTTCAAAAGTAAATAAATAAACTTAAAAAGTTAATACTGATAATAGTATTCATTGATATGCATGCCAGTGTTGCCTGATATTATAACAAAATCATGTAAAATAGTTATAAAACAAAAAATGGTTTTATATATTGAACTTTTATATATATGAACTTTTACAAAGAAAGGATATCATTAAGTATTTTAATCCAAAAAACTGAATAAGCAACATGCTATAGTCACCAAGCTTAGTCATAAAGAACTCTGCTGGCAGGTGTATTGACTTCATTTTTAGCATAACAACAATGACAGAGAAGAGAATATCATATTACATGTCCAAGATAACACAACTAGTTAAATGGCAGGTATAGAAAGGGCATTTTCATCTTCAAACCTTGTGCTTTTTTCAAAAAAAAATTCTTTCATGAGAGGAATGCTTTTTTAGCAAAGAACATTAATATCATACTATTATTGTGTGTTCATAAGAAGCACTTCTTCTCTGTTATGGAAAAGTTTACAGTCTAGATAGAAGATAGTATATATATATATATATATATATATGTGAAATGTGTCAAAATTATGAAAGGTAACATCTTCATAAGTGCAAATTAAAGTAGTAAAAAGTGATGATATAAGAAACAGCAAATTATGCAGGGTTAATAAGGTAGTTTATGGAGAAGGAAAATTTCAAATAGGGTTTTGAAAATGGTAAAGGTAAATGAGTGGAGATATTAGGGGGGAAATTCCATGATTAAAAATACAAAGGGAACAAGGTGCCTAGGTGGCTCAGTCAGGTAAGCATCTGACTCTTGATCTTAGCTTAGGTCTTGATATTATGGTCATGAGTTCAAGCCTTGTGTTGGGCTCTGTGCTGGGCATGAAGCCCACTTAACAATAACAACAACAAAAAAACCACAAAGGGAGGAATGAATGGTTGTTACTAAGAGCTCAGTAATATTACTTGAGAGATGAGGATAGACAAGTAGTTGAAGCAGTCATTGGAGAGCTAAAAAGCTGCTCAGAAGACCATGTATTTGATAGAATAGGAAATATGAAAGCCAACCTATAGTTTCTACAAGAGGAATATACCACAATGAAAATGTATCTGAAAAGAATATTCCAGCAATAATGGATAGTATAATTTAAAAAAAACTAGCAAATGCACTTTTTAAATTCTATTTTCTCATTATCCTTTACAAGTATCATTTTGTACATTGAGTGCTAATTGTGCTCTTTCATTTATTTTCCCTTTATTTGGTTTAATGATAGGACTCCCAAGTTTTAGTTACATCACAAAAACCAAGCAAGATGTATTTCTTAGCCTCTTTTACTGTAGATGCATCCATACACTCACTTTGGGCCAGTGGTATATGCAGGGAAATTAAATGAACAACTTTTAGATTAGCACCTTGAATGTAGAGCCACCAAACATGGATTTCCTTATTCACCTGCTTCTGTCTCAAAGGTGGATATGGATGCCAGCTAATAATGATAATTTAGTCAAGGACAGAATACCTGGAGATGACAGAGCAAGATAAAAGGAATCTGGATGCCTAAATGACTTCTTGGAGCAGATCAGTTTCTCAAGCCCTGGAAAATTCACTTCTGTACTCTTTTGTGTGAAGTAAACTCCCTTTGTCATTCAAGCCACAAATGTGGGATATCTTGTTCCAGTAGTACAACCTAAATACTACAGAAGTTTGTACCTGTAAGTGAGGCTTTGCTACAATACAAATTAAAAATATGTACCATTGTCTTGGCATATGGACAGCAGGTAAAGAAAAGATAGACTATCTATCTGCTGGTATGCTTCCGACACTTGTTAAGGGAAAGCATTTCATCAACTATTAGCTATAATAACTGGGAGTCATAAAAAATGCCTTTGGATTTGTAGTTTGTAGGGAAGAGGATAGAAAAACACAGGATTCTGACTGTTCCTGCCACTTTTAGCAAAATTCTGTAAGAAAGAGATAAACCCAGGCAAGAATCTGCCAGTTTGCAAGCAAGGGTAGAAGTGAGGGTCTATCTGCCTGTGGTCTGTAATGGAAATTACTGAGAATCAGGAGATTGAGGGAGATAGAAAAGTCAATGCTTCTATATCCTAAACAGCAGGAGATAAGATTTTTCACTCAGAACCTTTCCTAGTCAGAGTTAGCCAAGATTCAAAAATATGATTTAGGATACATCCTCCCAATCAAACCCATTGTTTCATTTGGCAACCATTCCTGAATTGAGACAGACAGGAATGGGGAACTTAAAGGTGCTGATAATAGTCGCCCTGTGCAATGTAATCTATTATCAGGGAAAGCAGAATGAAGCAGATAAATGGGGAGATGAAAGGAGACACCTTATGAGCATTGATGATCTGGAAAGACAATGAAGGACTCCTACCTGATTTATTTAAATTAAATCCAATAACTGAAGAGTGATATCAGAGAACACAAATAGGTTTTTGTTTGCTCTTTGATCCTAAAAGTCATGTTCTCTTATTTAAATCTTATTTTGTCACGTGTTCTAGAAATCATCTTCATCAGAGCCACCTGAAGTTCTTGCTAAAATACACATCTTGGTTCTTACCCAACAGCCAATAAATCAGACCTCCTGTTTGTGGGCTACTAACCCAAACAAACAAAAACAAAAACAAAATGCAAAAGCACCCCACCAAAAAACAGTTGATCGTTATGCATCCTAAAACTTGAAAACAAATTTACTCTTTTACTAAAAACAAGTTAATAGTGAACATGAGAAACATATCTGATTTTTCTTTATGTGACAGTAAGCAGTGTCAATAACAAGTAGTTATCTCCCTCCATTTGGTAAGATGGAAAATAAATATAATAGATATTTTAAGATATCTATTATCCACAAAGGTATATGATTATTAATCTAGAGATTATTAAATAACACTATGACAACATCTATTTTTCTCAGCAGATCACTAAACAAAATCACTTTCAATTCTGCCTTGTTATAGCTTTCAGAAGAAAAATGTGCCTACATATATATACTATGGCAAAACAATGAACAATTCAGAAACTCTTGATGAGAAAAACCATCTGAGAGAGAATGAAAGAGGGTGAGAGAGAAAAAAACTTATATAGCCTTTCTTTATGAAAAAACTAATCTAGTCATCAAGTTAATGGCAAGAGAAGCGCATAGTTACAAATGAGTCTCTCAAAAAACCTTAACTTTTTTCTTAAGCTTTAAATAATGATATGAAAGTTAACCACTATGGCCTCAGTAAATGTTGACTTAGAACCGTTTCTGTTAAAATGCAGACTTATCTTTGAATTCAAATAATATTTTATACTAAGAAAGAGTTAAGTTACAGAAGAACATGGATATGAAACATGTCTTTGAAGAACCAATGTTAGTCATAGTAAATACTGGAATAATCTTTGCTGTTAGCACTCTATAAATCTTTCATGATAATTTTTGCCTGAGCTAATTTTTAATTGCATTAGCATGCCCTTGTGCAATATGTATATTAACCTGCACAGTTAATTCACTTATTATATCAAATATTACTTGAGATCGAAATGTAACTTTTTATAAACAAGACTCTACCATATTAGAATTAAAAGTTAAAATGTCATTCCAGTCATTTCCTTGGTAAAATAACGTATGGTAGTTATATACTTAATGGATCCACTAAGAGAATGGCCATATATCTTAGATCAGTTCTGCATCCACAGCTTTGGTGTAATTGCCATTATCATTCCACAGTTAATTTTTTAAAATTATTACACTGTTAAGATATTTTCCATCTTAACCAAATTAAATAGAGCATTTAACACATTTTAGTATTATAAGGAATTAACTGTAATTTATATATGAATGACCACATATTTTAAGTACAAATTTATAATAATGTCATAGCAACTCTACTGATAAATTTGATCTGAGAAAATGGCGTATCCACTTCCTTTGATTGCTTTTTTGAGCTATTTCATATCATTATGAAGCATGAACACACAAAGTACTCAAAAAGACACCTCTTAAAAGAGGTACGTATCCTAAGCTAACCATATGAGGACCCTGAAGAAGTTAACTCATAAGCAAATACAGGACCAGCCATCACCAATGGGCAATATTTGTTTCTATGAAAGTGACTATAGGACAATATGTTAATGACTTCCCTTTCTTCTTGGGAAGATACTGCAGGAGGAACAATACTGTTATATAAATTACAAAAAGAAAAAAAGTGGATGGGGGAGAGGAGTTAGAAAAGGGGGGACTAAATTTAAGTAAATGAATAAATAAAAGGTAAATAAAAATACATATGTAATATTTGGGGAAAAAATGTAGAATTATTTTGAAGAAAAGGAAAAAGAATCAGGCCCGGCTGGTCAGAACCTAAAATTGAGCAGTGACAGACTCTCTAGTGCAATTGTTCTGGGGACTGGCCGCAAAGGATATGCCTCTCACCACATTAAGTGGGCTTCCTACTTTGAGTCATCTTTGTGGGAGGGCCTAAAGGGGAAAATTTTGATTTTACATCCAAGAGCTTTTTTGATTTAAATCTGTCTCAATTCTACATTTTTAATAAGGTCATTATTCAATGTGGGAAATTAAATTTTTTTTAATTTTAAAGCTTGAAATTGACTTCAAATGCTTTTTAATAACATATATAGCTGATAGAGTATAAAATAGTTCCTGAGAACTTTGTTTTTTCACTCTCCAAGTTCAGGTTTTAGATTACAAGGAAAAAAAGTGCACCTCAATAAAGTAGTGTATCCTTTCCTACCATATTTACAATAACAAGCATCTTCTCCTAATTTTTGCTATGTATCCAAATGTGAGATTATTTTAAAGTTTGTACATAGTTGTAAAATTTTTAAAAATTTAGTGGTATATATCAGAAACAACCTATACCATTTAAAGTATATAGGTTTTCAACTTTGAAGTGTCATTAACTTTAGAGCCTATACACACTTTTTAATCAGTGAGGCAATTTTCTGTGGCTCTCAACATCTAAAGTAATATATCATGTAGTTTAATCAAACATGAATACATATAACTTTAAATTTAATTCATGGTTTCCAATATAATAGTTACCCAATTTTGCAAGGACCTTTTTGTTCCTATACCATGATAAAAATTCACAAATTTATGAAGACCTTACATAATTTGATTGCTCTGAGATCTTCAGAAAAAGTAATACAAATGATAATTAGAAAATTTTTTTTACTATTTTAAACATTTTGAAAACAGAATCTACTCATAAGACTTCAAAGGTTGTTATTCTAAATATATTTTTTAAAACAAATAATGTCCTGCATATGGTTTTTTTGGGCATCTAAATTTTATAACCTCATGTGAAATTGTCAATGCATTTCAAATGTATGCACTATTGTATTCAAGACAGCCAGATGGTCCCACAGAAAACCTGACTGGTCTCACTGACTCATTTCCACAGTCTTGGTTTAATAGGAATTTCTCTGTTTACTCACAGTGGTACTTTTTTATTAATGGAGTTTGCTTGGCCTTTGGTTGGTATTACTAACAACAGTGATATTTCTTACCTAAACTAGGGAAAACAGCTTTTGTACTGGTTCCATGACTTAGTTCCTGGATCATCTAAGGGTATATGTTTTATTCCAATGTGATTGTTCAGCCTGTTCATAAATCTGAAGACTAGCCCCGGTTAAGCTTGATGCAGAGAACAAAGAAAAGAGAGATCCATGTGAACAACTGATTGCCTAGTTCTTTATAAACATTTGCACAGAGGTTCCTGAATTCTGTCTCACTTGTTCAGCATCAAAAGATCCCGATAATTCTTAGCACTCAGCCATGATTTTAGTGTATGGTCATGAATTTCACACTGTCATAAGCCAACAAGATATCTGAGTCCATGTAGTCATGCTCATTTTCAATTCCTCTATATATTATATACAGCATTAAAATCTTTAAGCAATATTTAAATATAGCAATACATATTTTAGACTTAATACCTGTGGCTCTAAGATTATATGCCTAATAGAAGACCAACATCAACCCCAAATTTTTATCTTTAACATTTATTTCACCTTGTTGAGGATTTTCTTTTCCCAAAATATTAGACTTCTATACATTTTTTTTTACCCCAGTGGACACCATAGTTGTGAAACTAAAGCAATAGTAAAGGATGGCAATGTTAGTATACGTTTATGTCCAAACCCTGCAACTGTATAAGAAAACAATACTTAAAGTAGATACAAAATGGGTGAACCAATACAATCATCAACAAACAAAATGGGTGAAATTCTTTGATTCTAAGAAATTTGGATCATCACCTATCCAGGTAACTTGTTGCTTTTATTTTTCAGAATGTATCACCATCCCAAACTGAAGCACATGTATAACAGATTGACTGTCTCCATTTGAAATTGCTCTTTGTAGACTGAAAATAATAACTCCAGATCGCAGAAGTTAAACACATTTGTGATACCAGCTTGTAGCTTATTAGACAGTTGGAAAACATGCACATTCTATATGTCCATCATTTGCACTACTCAACAGATTCCAAAGCTACAGATAGGTACACAGGAAATGAATTCCACATAGTAGAGTTGTGTGAGAGAGTCAGTAACAAATTTTTCAACTTATTGAACAAGTAGATTCAATGCAATAGTACTTGCCTCATTTCTTCCCATAGGCCTATGGTTAAGGAAAACTTGGAGGGAGGGAAAAATATCCTTACCAATACTCACGGCAAGCCTATCTCGGACATCTATGAAGCCCAGAACAAAAATGAAAATGGAGTCTTACAAACTATGCATCTAAATGTTAAAAAGTTATAAATCAAGCTGAAAAAATATTAAATAAAAGATGTTCTATCTTTATAAACTTTCATAATACACTGAAAGACCATGTTTTGCTGGTCTTTGGAGATTTGTGCCAGAATCTGGCCTTTCAAAAAGTGGCAACTCTGGGCTTCTACCCACATTATGTTCTACCTTCCATCTTATATCTTTTATTCACCTTCACTGGCAGCCTCTCTTCTCCCCTCACCATGAATGGCCTCAGGATCATTGGATGCTCTAGGTCTTAGGTGCAAACTTCATTTATCTCCTCTACAGATAGCTATAGGTCAATCCTAGGATTTAGGAGTGTGAACCCTAGCAAATTGTTCACTGTGCTGGACTGAGACCTGTGCATATCTAAATCAGGCTCATGGATGTCAGGGCAGTGAATTCTGGGGTTTTTTAGTACCCAGTATGATATCTAGAAGCAAGAACACTCCAAATGATCACAAGCTCTTGATCTTCATTCAAATTCCTTACCCTATAGACTGACTCAGAGTTGGAGTGAGCAAGGACAAGGACCCCCTAAAATGAAGGGACAGAATGAGAACCCTATTGCCATGACTTAAGACAGAAATGTTATGTGGAATTTTTTAAAATTTAATGTTTATTTATTTTGAGTGAGAAAGAGAGACAGAGCATGAACAGGGGAGGGGCAGAGAGAGAGAAAGGGAGACACAGAATCCAAATTAGGATCCAGACTCTGAGCTATCAGCACAGAGCCTGACACAGGACTCGAACTCACAAACCATGAGATAGTGACCTAAGCCAAAGTTGGACGCTTAACTGACTGAGCCACCCAGGCGCCCCAATATAGAATTTTTTAATCTACTTAAAATTTTTCTTCACGTACTTAGATCCTGTATATTATAGGATATTACTGAACCTAGATCAATTTTTATCTTTCTTTTTTTTTTAATTGAGAATTCATTTCCTTAGAGCAGTTTTAGGTTCACAGCAAAACTGAGGAAGCAAACAGATTTTTCTGTTTTCCCAGACTCCACACATGCTTAGCCACCCCCATTATCAATATCTATTCCACACCAAAGTAGTAGTGCTGTTCCAAGTGATAAACCTACACTGACACATTATAATCACCTAAAGTCCATATGATGGAGGGATTTTTTTTTTTTTTGTGGTGGTGGTGTGGGAGGGAACAGTGGGGTTCATGGGGTTCAGAGTCAAAAGCCAAGAAAGAATTCTTGAAGACGTCTTTGATGCAAAAAGGTGATTTTATTAAAGCACAGACACAGGAACCCTGGCCAGGCAGGAAGAGCTGCCCAGGGGGCATGAGGAGAGACTGGTTATATACTGTGGGGTGGGGGGAGGTAAAGTCCAGGGGAAGTTTCCACTGAGCTTTTCATATCCTCCCAGGATAGTGGAGGCCCAGCTATTGTCAAGCTAAGGTGGTTTCTCCCTCTAGCAAAGCATTAACATTAAGACAGTAGGGGGTTCCTGGGGAGACATTTTACTCTGCCAGCCTCAAGTATTTGTCAATGGGCTGCAGGTTATAAGGAAATTTAGTTCTCTCTGCCATTTCCTTCTGCCTTTATTTCCCATATTACTGTGCAGTGATGATGGAGATTGAGGTCCTGCAGGACTATGATCTCTATTAGTTAACCATTTGTTTCTCTGCTTTCCTTTGTTCTTGGGCAACCTGGAGTGCCCTAATATCACACATATCCCCCCTGCTTGGGGTGAGAGTGTTTGTGGCCTGTCAGCTTGCCTTATGCTCCCTCATCACATAGTTTGCATTAGGGTTCACTCTGGCATTGTATATTCTATAGGTTTTGGCAAATGTCTAATGACATTTATCCACCATTACAGTATCGTACATGACACTTTCAATGCCCTGAAAGTACTCTGTGCTCTGCTAATTTTCCCTCCTACCACCAGTCATTGATAACCACTGTTTTTTTTTCTTAAATAGTTTATTGTCAAGTTGGTTTCCATATAATACCCAGTGCTCATCGCAAGTGCCTTCCCCCATGATAACCACTGATCTTTTAGCTTTCTCCATAGTTCTGCATTTTTCTAAAATGTCATATAGTTCGAATTATACAATATGTAGCCTTTTTATATTTGCTTTTTTTTCAGTTAATATTAATTTAAGTTTCCTCCATGTCTTTCCATGGCTTGATAGCTAATTTCTTATTAGTGCTGGATAATATTCTATTGTTTGGATGTACCACAGTTTATTTACTCATTCACCTACTTGAAGTCATCTTGATTGCTTCTAAGTTTTGACAATTATGAAAAAAGCTACTATAAACATCTAGCACAGGGATCTGCATGAAAATAAGTTTTCAACTCCTTTGAGTATATATTAAGGAGTGTGATTAATGAATTGAATAGTAAGAGTATGTTTTGTCTTTCAAACTGTCTTCCAAAGTGGCTGTGCCATTTTACATTTCCACTAGCAATGAATAAAAGTTGTTGCTCTTTCATGTCGTTGTCAGGATTTGGTGATGTCTGTGTTCCAGATTTTGGTCATTTGATAGGTCTGTAGTGGTATTTCATTGTTGTTTTAATTTACATTTCCCTGATATGATGTGGTACATCTTTCAATATGCTTATTTGCCATCTGTATATATTCTTTGGTGAGGTATCTCTTAAGGCTCTTTTCCCATGTCTTTGATCAGATTGCTTATTTTCTTAGCGTTGAGTTTTAGGAGTTTTTTTGGTATATTTTGGATGACAGTCTTTTATCAGATATGTCTTTTGTGTATATTTTCTCCCACTTTGTGGCTTGTCTTCTCATTGTCTTGACAGTGTCTTTCACAGAGCAGAGGTTTTAAAGTTCAGCTTATCAATTCTTTCATAGATTGTGCTTTTGGTGTTGACCTAAAATGTTACTGCCACACCCAAGGTCATCTAGGTTTTCACCTATGTTATCTTCCAGGAGTTTGTAGTATAAGATCCTGACACTTGTTTTTTGGGGTTTTTTTTTGTTTGCCTGGTTTTTTTGTTTTGTTTCATTTCTATTGTGATGGAAGTTTCTGACGTTAAGCTTTTGATTACTCAGGCATCCACTTTAAAGACTATTTCCGTGAATAAACACGTTGCTAACCACAGACTAGATAAAGCATCAGGCCATTCCACCCCTGAAGTTTCTTCTGTTTTAGAAATTTCTGGTTAACTTAGTTGACAACTGGCCGCTTATTTTTCCCTTTGCAGGCTTTAATTCCTGCCTTTATGTTTTAAATTCACCAATAAAGAGTAAACCTGCAAAACCCTAGGCACCCCACCCTCAACCCCAAGAAAAGCAGAACCCCAGGCCTACATTAGTTCTTTTTCTCTTTCCACCCACAACCTCTCTGTGCTGTCCCAGGCATGCCAGGTACCTCCAGGGCTTGTGAGTAAGAAATCCTTTTTTGTTTGTTTGGGTTCTATTGTTGTTGTTGTTATTGTTATTGCTTTCTCAATGTTTCCTAGTAGTTATTGTTGAGATCATCTTGAAATCATACTAAGAATCAATAGGGAGTGGTGTAGTGGCAACATTGATTCCAAAAAGGGAAATATTTGTGGGTACCCAGGTGAGTGCCTCCAGGCATTGTTAGCTGATAGGGTCACTATAGAAAGGCTGATACCAGCACAAAACAGAATTTTATAGTTTTGTATTTTACATAGGTCCAGGATCCATTTTGAGTTAATTTTTGTGAAGGGTTAAGGTCCCTGTCTAGATTAATGTTTTGTTTTCTTTGTTTTGTCTTGCATGCAGTTGTTCCTGCACCATTTGTGGAAAAGACTATTTTTATTGTATTTGTCAAAGATGCAATTGATAGGGAAAAATCTGTTATAAGACGGCCTACAGGACTGATAAGGAAATACCTGTCCCTGATCAAAAGCTCCTTTTTCTGGGTTTTTCTTCCCACCCTGCTTGTCGCATGCATTAATGAGGAATGCGGAAGTAACAGGCTATAAATTACTCCCTCTGCTGATGCTCTGAGCTCAGACCTCTGGAAAATGATCTCTGAGACCACAGGTGTAAAATAAACCTCCTTTCTTCCAATATCTCTGAGTGCTGCTTGGTTCTTCCACCAGTGATCCAGACCAGATTCCGCGGCACAATGACCATTATTCCTTGGTCTATATCTAGGTTCTCTAATCCATGCCACAAATTTATTTTATCAATTCTTTTGCCAATACCACACTTTCTTGAGTCCAGTAGCTTCATTGTAAGTCTTAAAGTCAGGTAGTGGTACACCTATAACTTTGTTCTTCTCCTTAAATATTGTGCTGGTTATTCTGTATCTCTCTCCATATTGTCTCTCCATATAGACGTTAGAATCTGTGAATGTCCACAAAATAATTTGCTGAGATTTACATTGAATCTATAAATCATCTTAGGAAAACTGACATCTTGACAATGTTGAATCTTCCTATTCATGATATTGAATAACTCTCTATTTATTTAGTTCTTTAATATTTGCATATTTTTGAGTGTAGGAAAAAACTGTGCCACATACTTAAAATGCCTAATTTTAGCTTTTCTCTTCAGGTATATACCTTAATTGATTTCAACATTTTCTCATGTTATACTGCACCTGAGATTCCAATAAGTATTGTATCCATTTAGCTCCACCTTGGTTACATTATTGTTTATTACTGCACTGCATAATGGAAGGTGGTTTTGAAGATTCTTTTAAAATCCTACTTATTAGCTGTGTGATTTTGTACAAGCTGCTTAAGCTTTCAAAGCTTCATTTCCTCACTTATGGAATGTTAGTAATACTAATAGTAGTAATTCTTATTTTACTAATAACAACTGTTACATATGTGTAGGATTGTTGCGTAAGGCCACAAGTCTAAACGTCTAAACCAAACTGACTCCATGACAGGATTTAAGTTTCCCCTCTAAACTAGAAGGCCTAAGTTTCAGCTTCCCGAGAAACTATCAGGCAGTTTACACATTGCCCAAGGCAGGAGAAACCACCCTTGCAACACCCAGTCAGGAAAGGCCAGCGACCACCCTCCACATTACTAAGGGAGAGGCCTGGAGATAGAAACTATAGATAGGACCCTGTTACCTAATGTTAAAGTTAACCTGTTAGTCGCCAAACAAGACCCTAGGCTCGCTCTGTAAGTGGTTGAATTTAAAGGTACTCTAAATGTTGTAATTGGATCCTGCCAAAAGTAACGAATACTCTAGACAATGTGTATGGTTAAACCCGCTGTCAATAATGTTGAATAATTATGATTGGATCACTGTTCCCCTGCCACAACTTCTGTAACTCCCCTGTCACAAACCCCATAAAAACCGTACTCTGCCTTTACTCAGGGCTCTCAGCACAGATCCACTGCATTGGTGAGGTCTGGGAGCCCAAGCTCGAGCCCGTAACAAAGCTCTTTGCCTTTGCATGCGTTACTCGGTCTCCCCAGTGGTCTCTGGTCATTGAGGATACTGCGATCTGGGTATAACAGTTGTAATAAATAATGAGATCATTGATGAGGGGAGCATAGACAAGGTAGGACGTGTGTCATACTCCTTGGGCACTCCTGGCTGCCCAAGAACAAAGGAAAGGGAAAACAAAGGGCAAACTGATAGAGATCATAGTCCTGCAGGACTTGAGTCTCCATGTATTTATAAATATCTTAGTAAATCACAAGTAAAAGGCAAGCTTATCAGTAGCCTAATCTTCAGAAACCTATAGACTCCATTTCCTAGAGCCCCAACATCACCCCTCCACAGTGATGTGGGGAACAAAGGCAGAAGGAAATGGCAGAGAGAACTAAATTTCCTTATAACCTGCAGCCCATTGACAAATACTTGAGGCTGGCAGAGTAAAATGTCTCCCCAGGAACTCCCTACTGTCTTAATGTTAATGCTTTGCTAGAGGGAGAAACCACCTTAGCTTGACAATAGCTGGGCCTCCACTATCCTGGGAGGATATGAAAAGCTCAGTGGAAACTTCCCCTGGACTTTACCTCCCCCCACCCCACAGTATATAACCAGTCTCTCCTCATGCCCCCTGGGCAGCTCTTCCTGCCTGGCCAGGGTTCCTGTGTCTGTGCTTTAATAAAATCACCTTTTTGCATCAAAGACGTCTTCAAGAATTCTTTCTTGGCCTTTGACTCTGGACCCCACAAACCACTGTCACTGTAGAAACCTCATCAATAACGTGATTGGTGTATTTGTTAACATGTTGTACATATTATAAGCACTCATTAAATTATTGTTTTTCCACTTTTTCATTATTAGTATTGGGGTCTTTGTTCTTGCTATTGTCATTTAGGAACAGTTTTACTGTAAAAACCGTGAACTTTAAACAGTTTTAAAGTAGAAAGTTTGTGGTAGCTCTAAGTTTGATACAGTTCCCTAGTTTTTCATTGTGAAAGCCATGATTCTAGTTATTGTAAAATATATTAAATCAGTCAGAGTTTGTTTTTAGCATTTGGTAAAAAGTTTCTTGTTTCTGTATTTAATTGTGAATATCTTATGAATTAATTGCTTAAGTTTAGGAAAATGGCTATGAGAAACCCTTTTTTTAAAAGGATATTTTCCCTAAATCTCTGGCAGAAGAGGCTGTATCTGCATGTATTATAAGGTAGTTTTTACTAAACTTCTCACTTTGCATAATACACCTAAATCAGTATCTTCCCCATGACAATGTAGAAGACATGAGCATCATTAATGAAGCACCTAAAATGTATGAGTGTTGAAAATACATACAAGTAAATATCTATTTGACCAAAAGAATCATAGAATCTTTTTGCCCTCAAAAAGATCTCATATCTAATTTATTTCAAATTTTTGAAATACAAATGAGTTTTGAAACTAAAACCCAAAAAGATCAAATCTGGAGCATGCACCATTGTTTAACCAAGACTTTATGTTCTCAGTGAGATATTTAATAGAAATTATTTTGAACATTAATTATTTCTAATTGTGTTTCTGCATAATGTAAAGGAGAAAAAAAAATAAGAAAACACACTAAAAGATCTATGAGAATAGGGATTTCTTATAAACACATAGCTCCCATCCAGTAGCTCTAAAATGTATTCCCCATTAGTATAAAAAATAAAAATGTAGAAGAAATGACTATTTTTAAATACATAATCATACTTTAAAATTAACTTCACTATTTATTCTCAGATAATCACTGTCTTATTAACAGATTATTATGCCTTCCATTTTGTACCTGAAAAAAATGGGAAGTAAAACAATTTTAAAATTTGTTAATTGCAAGGATCATAGAATATAGTCTGGCTCAGTAATGTACTGGTAAATGTTTAAAGTGGTGTAGATTGGGGTGCAGTGCAGTGCAGTGGTTTTACTTTTGCTAGTTTCCATGATGTAAATACTCCTGTCTTGGACCATGTTTTGCTACCTACCTACATCCTGCGAGCTAGGAGGTAAAAGTTTTGAAACTTGACCAATTACCTTTGATGATTCAGTATTAGTCGTTCCCACCAATCTACACCATGCGTCCAACTTGCTCACATGTAGGAGATTTCATCTGCAATGCCAAAATGTATATTCAAATAAAATATTCCTCATTTGTGGATTGTGCTAAGAGATGTGTGAGAAAATATTTTCTAATTTGTAAAATAGTACATAAATCTTAGTTGTTAATAACTTTATGAATAATATAAAGTAGCTATATGATTCCTTATACTATCTTGTTTCAGAAACAAAATTTTGAAAACAATATATGCACTCACATTGATTCTATGAATTATAAACATCACAATTTAATCTAAAATTTTAAGAAAAAAAATCAAGTGGTTAGTCCATGGCAAAGACATAGTTGTCATTTCTTTTAATAGTTTGTGACAGATTTTGTGGGACCTTTAAATAGAGTTGTAAAAATGGTTATCTTTTTTATAACATGGGGGAAAAGAGCTTCAAATACATTCTTAAACACTGCAAGTGACTTGGAATATTTATGTTTATAGATAAACACACACAATCTTGTATGTACTGGGATAGAATTTAGAGTGGCATCTCGTTTTAAAAAACTCATCTGATTTTGGATGTTCAGATTGAACGTGAAAGTGGTTTAGTTTCTCTGTTAGGATTAGCAAAGGTGGCATTGCTTTTCCATTAGGATTAGCTGTCAACCATCAGCTGTAATGCTAGAAAAATCACAGCTCCACTCTGAGCAAGCCCAGAAGTTGATGCCAGGAAGTTACTATCAGGTTCTATCCAGGTGTGCAGAGCCAGAAAACATTACAAGGAAGCAAAAACCAGCGAGAGTGTTTGGCATGAACAAGTTTGCATTACACTTTTCATTTCTCTCTAACTAAATTAGGCTCTTTTGCATCTAGAAACATCTAAGGTTGGTTGTCTTTGCAAATACAAAAAGAATCCCCTAAAACAAAAATGTCATTTTTGTTCAGGCTTTTGAGATTTAGAACTCAATACCTCTTAAGATATTGCCATGTGACTCAAGAAATATTCTAAACTTAAATTATATATACATACCTCTATATCCATAAATTTTTATATCAATTTATATGTCTTCATGTATATAAACACACATATTAGTGTATGTATGTATATTAGGATTTAAATTTTGAGAGCTAATTTTTATTCAGCAAACATTTGCTGAATGAATGTTTAGGATTTTCAAAATTATGCTAGGAACTGAAAAACGAAAATGAAAGTGAGTAAAACACTCAGGGAAAAAAAGAATTTATTTTCTAGTAGAAAAGACTGGCATATAAATGGGAAATGAAATTGATACACGAAGCAGTGAGTAGGAAAGAAGGAACATTGTACATAAAATGTTCAAACTAGAACCCAATTTATTTAACAACCTAACTCAGCAGATTGTTTGTGGGTAGACCATTCCACTAGGTATGGTGAGGGTAAAATAGAAAGTTCGGACTGTTAAACAACAAAAATTAGCTGAGTAAATTTAGAAATCAAAATGATGTTATCCACGGAATCCTGAATCAGAGTCTCATCCAGCAAATGAAAAGGAGCTTGTTTAAGCTATAGAATAGGAAAGGTTTTTAAAGATGGAAAAGGAGGAGAAAAAAAATGTATTAGCAAAGAATGCATTGTTTCAGGTGCATGAATCCATTTTGGTCTTGTTGGCTCTTTTTTAACAATTTTTAATTCATCCCCACCCCTCGGGAGACTCTTCACTATACATGGTATCATCAGTCATTTGGCTAAATAAGGGATAAAAGTTTATGAATGGAAACTCATAATACCCATCAACCCTTAAAATGAACATTTTCTAGAAGCAGATTCAGTTCTAGAAAACTCCCCTTGCTGCATCCCCCAGGAAAACAAGAAAAAATGGCATGTTTTTCCTTCTGAGAACACTCAAAATGGCATTGTTACAATATGATAAAATTAGGCTCCACCTACTGTCAAGGCTGCTTTTAGGCAAACAGGCTTTTTTTTTTTTTTCAAATAGTTTATTGTCAAATTAGTTTCCACATAACACTCAGTGCTCATCCCCAAAGTGCCCTCCTCCATGCCCATCCCCCCCTCCCCCCCACATCCATCAGTCCTCAGTTTTTGTCAGCATTCAAGAGTCTCTCATGGTTTGCCTCTCTCCCTTTCCCCCACCATTTCTGCCCTTCTTCTCCCGCTTGTTCCTCCGTCAAGTTCCTCCTAATCCTCCTATACGTGCAAACATATGATATTTGTCCTTCTCTGCCTGACTTATTTCGCTCAGCATAACACCCTCAAGGTCCATCCATGTTGCTACACATGGCCAGATTTCATTGTTTCTCATTGCCATGTAGTATTCCATGGTATAGATAAACCTCATCTTCTTGATCCATTCATCTGTTGATGGACACTTAGGCTCTTTCCATGTTTTAGCTATTGTGGAGAGTGCTGCTTTGAACATTGGGGTACATGTGCTCCTATGCCTCAGCATTTCTGTATCCCTTGGGTATATTCCTAGCAGTGCTATTGCTGGGTCATAGGGGAGTTCTATTGTTAGATTCCTGAGGAACCTCCACACTGTTTTCGAGAGGGGCTGTACCAGTTTACATTCCCACCAACAGTGTAGGAGGGTGCCCGTTTCTCCACATCCTCGCCAGCATCTAGAGTTCTCTGATTTGCTCATTTTAGCCACTCTGACTGGTGTGAGGTGGTATCTCAGTGTGGTTTTGATTTGTATTTCCCTGATGAGGAGGGATGCTGAGCATCGTTTCATGTGTCTGTTGGCCATCTGGATGTCCTCTTTGGAGAAGTGTCTGTTCATGTCTTCTGCCCATTTCTTCACTGGGTTGTTTGTTTTTCGGGCATGTAGTTTGGTGAGTTCCTTATAGATTCTGGATATTAACCCTTTATCTGATATGTCATTTGCAACTATCTTTTCCCATTCTGTTGGTTGCCTATTAATTTTCTGGGTTGTTTCCTTGGCTGTGCAGAAGCTTAGGCAAACAGGCTTGAGCAGTGGAATTCAGAAAGGGCCACAGTGATCCCCTGGCTGAATGCATACAGGCCTATCAATATACCCACTCTGAAATAGGCCCTTACTGACCAATGAGCTATTCACTACTAGGCACAGTTACCCAAAAAGGGAGGCTTCCATACATTGCCATACCTCCTCACACTCCCTCCTCAAAAGCAGCCTCCTCCCACTGCCTCCTTGCAGACAGCCTCTCCTCACTGTCTGGTCCCCCACACCCTTGTGGTATAGTCACCAAACGTCTACCTCCTTTGTTCTGCCTCAGATGAATTCTTTCACTTCCCAGGCCAGAGGCTTTCACCCCATCATCAACCCACACCTGGGCATCCCCATCCAGTCAAGAGACACCCCATTTAGACACCACACCGTTATACCCAGTAACAGAATTAGTTGGAAAAGAATAATGATTTTGTTTTAAAACAAAATAAAAATAAACATATTAGTAATATGAAGAAATGTTCTTATGGAACAGACTCTAACCAGTCAGCACTCAGTACAAGAACATATTGTTCCTTGTATTATCTAGAAATAAATGCATGTTAAAACAATTTGTTTAAATTTTGAACCAAAGTACTACCTACTGATTCTTTTTCATACTTTATGGATATTAACCACCACATACATCATTGGTAGTTAATATTACATATATATTTCACAATGTTTATTTGTAGTATTGATTTCTGTAGTGATGAGGGTTATATATGATTTGAAAATCAAACCATGACCACACATAGGAAATACTTGCTAAATCACAGTTGTTATCTTGTATCTCTAACATGACTGTGTGTGAGGGAAATAACGCTCTCTAAATTTAGATCAGATTGCCTCGAAGGTGAGCTGACTGTTTAGAGTTAAGCCCTGTAGGGAGAAAGTAGCCTTAGGTAAGCAGTATGTCACATCTCCTGTTTAGATTGTTAGAATTTCCAAGTACTGAATAAACTATAACTGAAGTTGTGACTAACTTCTTTTCTTCTCCTAATACAAACAAAAATCTCTCTCGAAAGTGTTTTCCTTCAATTTTGGAACTTTTTTATGCTCTTCAAGTCTTTATTTTCTCTTCCTTGTTTCTATAAGCACCTTCAGTCTTCCAGTTGCTTCAGTGAAGGGAGACTATAAAGCAGTGACGCTTTGCAGCATAATAGAGAAACACATTATTATTTGTTGCCTCAGATGATATTTGCCAGATATGCAAAGTATTTTTTATTTGTTGATGCATATTTCAATAGCCCTAAAGCCTCACTTTATACAAATAGCCCTCTAGCTTTTGTACTGCTTATAGATCAGGCTTTCTTTAAATGTCATAAATTTATTATTGCATGCCAAACAAATATGTTTATCTGGCACAGCATAAGAAGGTATCAAAAGAAAATAGTTGGTGATATTCATAAATTAATCTGTCACTGTATAATTATTTATAGTACTTCCAAACCCTATCTATGCACAAGTATGATTTAACTGTTTTTAATGTTGTATTTATTTTTGAGAGAGAGATAGAGACAGCATGAGCAGGGGAGGGTCAGAGAGAGAGAGGGAGACACAGAATCTGAAGCAGCCTCCAAGCTCTGAGCTAGCTGTCAACACAGAGCCCAACGCGGGGCTTGAACCCACAAACCGTGAGATCATGACCTGAGCTGAAGTCGATGCTTAACCGCTTAACCTGACTGAGCTACCCGGCGCCCCTGTGCTGGAGACCTGCTCCAGCAGGTCCAGGGGTCCCTGAAGGATGGATGGTGTCAGAGAGAGAGAGAGTGAGAGAGCCCCGAGATTCTTTCTGTTCACCAGGCAGGCATCTCCGTCCTGTCAGTTTGGGTGTCTTTATTTAAAGGTCAAACGACAACATGAGATCAGAAAAAGGAATTTTTACAATGGAAAACTCTTTGTGACAAGATACTTTGAAAAGTGTACAAGAACAAGTTTTTCGGAAATATTCTTGCAGAATTACCGCAGTGATAGTGAGGTTGAGTAAATCTTACAACTAAGGCAATAACAGGATGTTCTTAGTGAAAAACAGGATGACACATATTTGTTCTAAGTTAATAACGCTAAGATTAGGACATAGGCTAAGTTGTATATAGATAGGCTTGGAGTCATTCTGTCTTGCTCACAAGAGGACAAATATTTTTAAACTGGTTAATAAATGATCTCGCGGTTCGTGGGTTCGAGCCCCGTGTCAGGCTTTGTGCTGACTGCCAGCTCAGAGCCTGGAGCCTATTTCAGAGTCTGTATTTTCCTCTCCCTCTGACCCTCCCCTGCTCATGCTGTCTCTCTCTCTCTCTCCTAGAAATAAATAAAAAAAATATTTTAAAAAAATCCCACTGAATTATCTCAAAGTACTTTAGAGGCATTTAAGCCATTGCAGTGCAGTTTGTGAGGTGTCGGAGGCCAGCTCCGGCAGGTCCAGGGGTCCCTGAAGGATGGACGGTGTCGGCAAGAGAGAGAGTGAGAGAGCCCCGAGATTCTTTCTGATCACCAGGCAGGCGTCTCTGTCCTGTCGGTTTTGGTGTCTTTATTTATAGGTTAAATGATAACATGACATCAGAAAAAGGAATTTTTACAATGGATAATTCTTTGTGATAAGATGCTTTGGAAAGAAGCAGGTTTTACAGAAATATTCTTGCACAACTATTCCAATTATAGTGAGGTTAAGTAAATCTTATAACTAAAGAATTAACAGGGTATCCTTAGTAAAAGACAGGATACATATTTGTTCTAAGTTAATAACGCTAAGGTTAGGTCATAGGTTAAGTGTATAGATGGGCTGAGTCATTCCGTCTGGCTCTCAAGAGGACGAATGTTTTTGAGCTGGTTAAAAAGTTGTTTGTGGAAACCTATTTGACTTGATGCTGAATGTGTAAAAACCATGGAGGCCCTAAATATGTCGACCTTTGTTTGTGGGTTATGTTTTAGCGACTCTTATCTATCCTCATCCCAGCCACCCCTGTAAGGGAGAGTGTTTGCAGAAAGTAGGCCTTAGGGAAGGGACTGCCATACATCACCAGTTAGAAGAAGCTGTAAGTATTAACTTAAGTTCTGCCCTTATCTGTTCCTTAACTCTAAATTAGGCTCTTTGTCTCAGGGGCAGGCTCAATTGTCTTTGATCTGCAAGGCCCATAGGAAGAGCCTTTTGACAATCATCCACAGAGCTTTCATCTAAAATCTCATTTGAAGAGGCAGGAATATGCTTTTCCTTATGAGGTATCTGTGTTCAGAATATTGGCCTGATATGGAATATTGTGAGACCTGGTCAATACCAGCAGGCTTATTTCCAACATGAGCCAGTAGTAGCAGAAAAAGATATCAATTCTCATTTCTCAGGGCAGGAGCTGTGCAAACACTGCCATTTCCTTGCTGTGACTGCCATCCAGAGAGGCTGGTGTGGCTCCCAGTAGTGAGGGGTAATGAAAGGAGTGGCTTATCTTTGGGCTATGCACCTTCATAATATCTTAGTGTAAAGTAGATTATTAGATCACATTCTTCCTTAAAATAGTCTTACACAAAAAGAAATTAAAATTTTGATAACATAAGATGCCAAAAGGTAATGTAGATCATAGAGTCAAGATCATGAAGATGATGGAGTGAGTGAACTTGAAAGGTTAGTAGGAAGCTTGCAGGTGATAGAACCTAGTCAGGGACCAGGTATGTGAAAATTAGAAGAAAAGTCACTGAAGAAGAAAAGCTGGAGATCCTGAAATTAAACTAAGCCAACCTTACTGTTTTGCTTGCCACTGATCGTACTCAGGACTAATATCCATTGGGCATGTATCAGTTAATTTGTATTACCAGCATCTGATGTAATTGGTCAGTGTCCATGTGGTATCTATCGTTAAATATTCTGGTTCTACTTCTCACTCACATGATACCTGTGGCTCATGTGACCCCTCCTGATAAATATTCTAGTTCTAGTCCAAACTCATATGTAAGCTAGATTCTTCATGCAAAACCCAAAACATTTTAGAGAACTACCATCTGATTAAGTCACAATATTTTTCTCTCCTTGAAATTCTCATTTGGTTTTAGGAGATTATAGAGTAAAGCTCACTACAGCAACTGGCTTTAGAGTTTCTTACTTCATCCAATCTTTTCTTTCTGGAAACTGGCTCATTTCCCTGTTTCACAGTTCACTGGAGCCCTTTGTGGTCACTGAGTCCCATCCATCTTATTTTGGGTTGACTTTGTGAATCTCACACATTTAGAGTAGATGTAGGGATAAGTAGAAACTGGGAACAAATGTTTTACACAGGATAGGCATGAGACACCTTACAGCAGATTTGACAAGAATGAAGGACATAGCTTTGGAAGTGACAGAGATGATAAAAATAGCACTTCTTGTGATCTTGCAAAGAAAAATAATAACAGTTTCTGTTGCAGTACAAGTGCCGATCTATATTTTGAGAATGTCATATTCTTAATGAGTTAATGCATATCAGCATCATTTTAAAAACATTGCATTTCATGTATGGGTTTATTTAGAGTTAAATTTTTCCGAACTCATAAATCCTGCCCCCCCTTTCATATCTTTCCAAACTTTAACTTCCATTTCTTTTATAAGCTTATTTTTCTCCTTTCATCTCTCTGACTTGTATATTTTCTGATTGTGTCTCTTTGGTTTTGCATTTTATACTTAGCACTTATTTGAGGCTTTTAATCTTCAAAGCTCCTGAGAACATTACCTAATTAATCCTCCCTACAGTCTTATAGGAAAGTCATTATTAGAATTTCTACTTTTACATATGGGAAAAAAAATAAGGCAAAGGTTAAATGACTTACCAAAAATCACAAAAAGGAAGTTGCAGCCTGTGTGGAGATTCCTGTGCTTAATCACATTGCTCCTGTATATTCCTTTTTGGTATTTTCTTTCTGTTTGTTTGTTTGTTTTTGTTTTCTGTTTTTTTGTGGGGTTTTTTGGCTATAATACATTTGCTTTGATGTTATAAATTTTATTTATTCATAATTCAGTCTCTCAAAAAGAACAGTGAATTTCCTTTTTTAATAGATTTTTTTATTGTTTATTTTCCATTTTCTCAATAGTTGTTTTTAGCTTATCTTGTGTTTGTATTTACTCATATTCTTATGTCTTTTACAAACCCTTCCCTATTCTTTTTAACCTTTTTGCAATTTTCCTTTAATACAAAATTTAAGTAGCTAGTCCTTGATTATAATGGAAAAAGCAATAGCTTTAAAAAAAATAAGTTCTGATTAAATATGGGCTTTTCCATTTGCTTTATATAAATTGGTCAAATAAATTAATGTACCTGATATTTGATACCTTTATATATTAGATAGAACATATAGTTCATGGGACTATCATATCGATGAAATTGTTAACACATACAAGATGCCGAGCACAGCACCGGCACACAGTTATTTAATTCTTCTTTCTTCTTTTTAAGATCTTCATTATTTTTTAAAATTAAGGTATATTTTACACACATAAAAATTAATATCTTAAGTGTACAATTTTATGATTTTTGACAAATTCATACATTGGTGTAACTAGAGAGTGTATATAGCTCAGGGGTAGAGCATTTGACTATACATTGGTGTAACCATTATCTGCCTTAAGATCTGGTACTTTTCTATAGTCCCTAAAGGTTTCCTAATGATTATGTCCAGTAAATACCTCTCCCAAAGTAGCAAGTATTCTACTGATCACCATCCATTAGTCTTAGTCATTCTAGAACTTCATATAAGTGGAATCATTCAGTATGTATGCTTTCATATCAATCTTCTTTCACTAATCATGTATTTTGAGTTTTATCAACCTTGTTGGATATTGTATCAGCAGCATGACCTTTATTTGTGCTTCAAATTCTCCTGTTAATGGACATTCAAATTATTTCCAATTTTGAGCTATTATGTGTAAGGTTTCTATGTACGTTGCTGTGAAAGACTTATTGTGAACAATATTTTTATTTATTTTGTGCACATATCTAGGAAGAGAATTGCTTAGTCATAAGGTTTGACTTTGTAAGATTCTGCCAAACAGCATTTTTCTTGGTTGTACCACTTTACACTGCTCCCAGAAATGTGTGAGTTTTGTTATTTCACATTATTGCCTATACTTGACACTGACAGTATTTTAAATTTTAGTGTAGTGGCATTTTATAATGAATTTCTTTTGTATTTCTTTGATGGCTAAGGATGTTGAGCAACAATTGTCCCAATCCTTGTTATAGAACTGTACTGTTATTTCTTCTCAGCAACATTTTCTTCAATAGATTTTTATTCACATTTTGAGAAAGTAGTAAATGGGTCAGGATTTTTAATTTACTTTCATAATTTTAGTTATCACAATAAAGATTGTTTTATCAAAAGCAAGAACAAATATATGGCCACCCCTTCTATTTTAATTATTAATGTCCTCAATATAAAACTGGCGAAAACTTTCCATTGTCTCTTCCTTATAGAATAAGCATTGAATTTTCTTCTGATGACAGAACAATTTTTAAATTTTCTAGGGTTTAATGAAAAGAGTTTTTTTGTGTGTAAAAATGGAAAATAGTACTATAAAAATTAGAACACTAATTTTCTTTAAAGTTATGGATGAGGTTGGAGGGCAAGGCATATAAAAAATGGAGGGAAATATTTTTATATTTATTAAGAATAGATGCAGATTAAGTGGTTGAGAAACAAAGACAGAAAATAACAATCCAAATTTATGTCCGCTCATTAGAATACGATGTATCTGGGGGGACCTGGGTGGCTCAGTGGGTTAAGCATCCGACTTTGGCTCAGGTCATGGTCTCCCGATTGGTAAGTTCGAGCCCCACGTCAGGCTCTGTGCTGACAGCTCAGAGTCTGGAGCCTGCTTTGAAGTCAGTGTCTCCCTCTGTCTCTGCCCCTCCCCAACTCAAGCTCTGTCTCTACCTGTCTCTCAAAAATGAATAAACATTAACAAGAAATTTTAAAAAAATTAAAAAAGAATATGATATATCTGAAGATAATTATCAGAGAAGAGGAGGAAAAAAAAAAAGATCAGGAACCATTTAATTGGAGCTCAAGTTCCTCCTAAGAAGAAATCATGAGCATTTTTGTGGCATCTTCTCCCACTTTCCTGGCAAATTTATTTTTCTCTGAATAGCAAATACTCACATAAATATCATTTTACTAAATGTCACTACAAAATAAAGTGTACTTCAGATGTTTTTCTTTAACACAGTTACTTCAGCCTTTCTTTTCCACTTGTTACTTACCAACCACTCACATCAAAAAGTACTAAACCTGAGCACCTAGGTGGTTCAGTTGGTTAAGAGTCTGACTCTTGGTTTCAGCTCTGGGCATGATCTCACAGTTAATGGGTTCAAAGTCCACCTTGGACTCTGCAGTGATAGCTAGGAGCCTGCTTGGGATTCTCCCTCTCCCTCTCTCTCTCTGCCCCTGTCCCACTTGCACTGTCTCTGTCTCTCTCAAAATAAAATAAATAAACTAAAAAAAAGTACTAAACCTAAGGGCTTTTTAAAATAGGATAAACATGTATATGTCATAGGGAGAAGTTCTACAACATGGCATAGACCTGATTGCATTTAAGCTTTTTGTCGGTAACAGCATAGTGGACCAAAGTGCCAATTTCAGCTAGCTAAACTACTCAACCAAGTCAGCTATTGGCAATACTTTTGATTTTTCAATTAGCAGCCTAGAAGAATGGGAAAAAAACAAATGGCCACAGGCCAATTTGTCCTTTTTTTTGCGACTTGAGAAGTATATATCATATAACCCATCCGTTTGTCTGCAATAGGCAAATGATATAGACAGATAGATAGATACATAGATAGATACATAGACAGATACATAGACAGATAGATATAGAAAGAAGAAAATAAAGAGAAAATCTCCCAGTAGGGAGTGCTCTCCTTTTGTAGCTATATTTACATTCTGCTAATTAATATTATAAACTGATTATATTTCTTGATTGCTAACATTTCTTGAGTACCCATAATATTCCAAGATAATGTGCTCAAAACTGAATCAATAATAGGAAACTAACCAGAGATCATCCACACCCATATGTGCTGCATTTTCTGTCCTGGCTTTGGAGTGGTTGTTGTTGTTGGTGGTGGTGGTGGTGGTGGTGGTGGTGGTGTGTGTGTGTGTGTGTTGTCCATAACAACAAACAAAGAAGCAGATGTAACACCAGGACAAACAGTTTGGAAAATTGCAGGCACAGAAAGAAATAATAAGTTCTGTTGTTACTTGAGTGCAGAATGCTAGTAACTTTTCAAAAATACTACTGTCTTAGTTCAAGTTCCCCCAAAACAGATTATAAGATGGGGATTAACATGCAAGTAATTCATTAAGGCAGTGCTCTCAGGAGAAACCAGTAAAGGAGTGGGGGAAGTAAGACATTGAAATGGAAGCCAAGCAAGAGAGTGATCCCAGATGATTCCCATTCCAACCATCTGGCATTCAGTCTTTCCTCAGCAGGGGAGACTGAAGTGTAAATTGTACCTTAGCTGACCTTTGAGACATGGAATTGAGCATTAACACTCCTGTACCAATCACTGGCTACAAGTTGCTTCAAGAAATAGAAATAAACTCTTAGCCAGTTTTAACTTTCTGGAATCTCCAAGGGTAATCTTCTGATCTATCAATGGCCCCAAAATAAGAGGACCAGAAAATAGGGAAAAAAAGAGAAAAATTTCAATGGCTGTGATTGCTTCTGCCCTTGACCATTAGCATACATTTTATATATTTCAGGAACTTACATTGATCATAAGACAAAGAAACATGGAAACAAGAATATGTGTGAGATAAGAATATCCATTCTCAGAAATAGATAGGCTAAGAGTGAGAGTCTGAAAAAGTATATTCTGTGATTTGGGATTTAACAAGGGAGAAAATGGGTGCTTTAGTCTAGGGATTGAAGAACTTGGTCTTTCCAAAGAGATAGCAATTGATTCTGTGAGTTCTGTAGAATAAAATCATAACCCATTATAAAACCATTGGGAGCAAAGCACAAAGAGAATGAGGATACGTGCATAGAACCTATAAAACGGATCCAAGAGGATCTAGGTAGGGCACTAACAGTGTTCAATATAATTCTCAAATTTGGAAGGAAGCAGACTAAGCATTTCAGTAGGTATCCTAGAGTGTTGGACCAGTGCTGGGAAAATCTGCTAATATAAAGCTCCTCTATCCCACCAAACGGTCTCATGGAGGGGAAACAACTTGAGTTGTTCATCATTTATCTCTGTGCATCTTGGGAGGGAAAGAAAGAAAAAGAATAATTATAATTATACAGTGAGAATTACCCCAATAATAGGAACCTAATGGACTGAAGACAAAAGAGAAAATCCTGAAATGAAGGGCTACAAGACCTCAGCAATGTGTTCATCTAGTTTTATGTTTTCATTAAATTTGTAAAAAATAAGATATTTTCACTCGGTTGAGGACAGTGTCTCAGTGATTAATCCTACTTCCCTCTACCACCCTACCTCTTCTGACTGGTAACCTTGGAATGAACATGTGCATCTTAGCATCGGGGTAAGGGACCGCAGGATTGGGGACACATTTTGTTTGGTTTATTTGAATCTATTTATATAAACTGTAGCAATTTCCCTATATAGTTAAGTTACTGCCAGCCATTCTGGTAGAAGAATGGCTTCCAGAAAAACTCTTACCCTCATGTCACTCAGTTCTGGAAATCTGTGGTTTAGTGGAGGAGAAACAAGATTTGAGGCAATTTGAGTCAATTGATTTAAGCCAAACAATTTTTGGAGCCAAAAGCTAGTCTATGGAAATTTTTTTCAGTTATTAAACTTATAAAATTGTAAATTAAGAACTTGATTCACATATACTTCTTGTTTAAACTATCGACAATAAAAATGTAAATCAACCATGCTAAAGAAACACCAATTCTTATTTCCTCCCTCTGAATTGATTGTAAAATTCTTATATCAATAGATGATCAGAAAATACTTCTCCAATATATGTAAAGGAAGTGTATTATAGAAATATGTTAGGGTATTAAAAACATTAAATTATATCTCTGGATTTTGTGATGCATTTTTTTTTTGCCTTTTAACTATGACATTTTTCTGATTTTTTTTTCCTTTAAATATATATTAGTATGAAAGAATACCTATTTATGTGTTTCCAAGTTGGAACAAGACTGTAGCTTAATGAAGCATTATGGCAAAAGAAAGCACTACAAGGAAATGCAAATATTGCATTTATGAACAAGATAACCCAATGTTATAAAAATCAAGACTGAAATTTAGTTATAACTCCATAAGAACTCAATTTAAGTACTAAAATAATTTTTAATCCAACAAGAAGATTTTAAGTTATATTTTAAAATTAAACATGAAATTAACTGTGAGCATCATAGTCATCATTTCTTCAGGTGTATGGCTAGATCCAGGACCTCAGTGGACGTTATGTGAACTCTTACATTTCTCCATTTCTCATATATGCTTTTGTATGCATTTCTTTAACTCTTGTTCTCATTATCTGCCTCTATATGTTCAAAGAAGAGTCTTAATCAGTTCTGGCAAAAATTATTCAAGGTGCTCCTGATTCCAGCAGAATAAACTTTTCTAAGACCAATATATTATATCTTAGGAAAGACTCTGGTTGACCCCAATTCACCCTCCACTCAATCTAGAAATAAATCACAACCAGGGGTTTAAATACACTAAGTGGATGACCTAGATCACTACTCACCTTTGTGTTGAGAATGGCAGATCCATGAGTGACATCCCCAGAAGGGAAGGGATGGTAATATTCTGATTGCCTTACTTGGTTCATCACTCACCATTGTGGTAAATATGGGGTACCGTAAGTGATCTTCCAACATAGTGTTCCAGTGATAGGTTACCCAGAAGTAAGGATACTAGATAAACAAAATGTATAAACTATTTTATTAAAGTTCAAATGCCATCAGTGAAAAATACTATTATTTATGTAACACTAGAAAAGAAAAGATACTGCTAGTGAAATTATGTTACATTTTCTTATCACTTATACTTTTTTATATTTATTGATATTCTTTAGACATGGTGTTGTAAGTCATCAAGTCTGTGGTAATTTGGTTACAGTGGCCACGGAAAACGAATACAGTTTCTTAACTAACTCTTCTTATCTTCAGAAAGAATATGCTAATAATTAGTAGACATTTGCTGAATTTCATTAAGCCAAGATTTTTTACAATTTCTTATTTCTAGAGAAGTATCTCAATGTAATAAGAACTAGTGAGTAGGGCTTGATTCTTCTTTTAAGAGTTTACAGGAGAAAATGTCTATCTTGATCTTGGACTGGCTAGTCTCATTATTATGATCGAAAGGGAGGGAAACACTCAAATCTTCCTGAGAGTGTCCTTGATTGGATAAATCACAGGTTGTTTAATCTGTCAGGCTACCTTTTCAGGTAAGAATCAAGGATCTTATTACTAAGAATCTGTTCAGCAAGAACCATTGCCAGTAATCAAATATCAAGACACTTTCTGACAGTGGTAATTAATAATATAGATTTGTTCATTGGCCTGTAAAATTGTCAGAGTATGTGTTTCCCGTTGTAAAGGCATCTTTTAAATGAATAAACCCAAAAGCAACCTGTCATGAAGAGTGTCATCAAACATTGTACAATTCATAATAATTTGTTGGGATAAATTTCCACTATTCTTTTTTTAATGTTTATTTATCTTTGAGAGAGAGGGAGAGAAGAACACAATTGGGGGAGGGGCAGAGAGAAAAGGAGACACAGAATCTGAAGCAGGCTTCAGGCTCTGAACTGTCAGTCCAAAACCAGACAAAGAGCTCGAACTCACAAACCGGGATTTCATGACCTGAATGAAGTCGGACTAACAGGCTGAGCCACCCAGACACCCCTCCACTGTTCTTAAAAATAAATTTAACTAGTATTCTCTAGCTTACAACAAAGGTAATATGGGGCTAGGTGTAAAGATATTTAGCATTATTTTTCCAAAAAGTTTCATTTCACGTCAAATGAATATGATAAGCGATAGAAATAGTTTGGAAAGCAGTCTTCTCGCTAGAAATTAACATCTACTTCTCTCATTAGCAGTTCTATCTCATCATAATAATATGCGCTAGTTTTCAGAATCCAAGATAGTGTGAGATCAGCCATTATTAGCCCATGTACTCTCTAAAATGTTAACTGACCAATTGTAGCAATAAATGGCAATATAAATTCCAGAAGCAGAGCAAAGGTTAGAGGCTGGGGAAGTGGGTCCAGGAAAAGAATTGCAGATGTGTATGCTTCCTAGCAACTGTTTCCATAGTTATCCAAAACACAGCATTGCCTTCCTACCTTTCTCCCCTGCCCTGTCTCCCCTCTCATTAAGCATCATTTTACTCAACAGCAAAGACTAATAATGCAGAACCTTGTGATGAACTCTGGATTTCTGTGAATGCCTTTGGCATTTTCTCAGTAGCCAGTTACTATAACAATTTTTGAGTCATAGTGAGCAATCTCTGAGTGGTTATAAAAGGTAATTATTTCTTTTTTTATTATTATTAGAGTGAGTCAATTAAGGGAGATATAGAGCTATAACTTTCACCGATTTACTATAGAATTTTGTAGAAGGTCACTTTGCTCTATCTTATCTGGAAATTCATTGGGTATATCATAATCTATTTTAGCTAAGGTAATAAGAGTTGTCTAGAAGGAAATAGTTTCGTTAATAGGCTTTTAAAATGTTGGTGAGAAAAGGCAAGCTGTTGTGTGATAAAATAATCTGTGTAATCCTGCAAAAAAAATAGGCACAAATGCCATATATGAATACTATATCGTAACTCAAATATCTATATCTATATCTAGTGTTTATATATACCAATTAGGTGTGTATTTGCAGCTTTTTAAATTGTCCTAGAAGTTAAATAGGGATTGTTGTCTTCAAGGAATGCATCAAAGCTCTACTCAACAGTGTTATTTAGAAGTGTCACTTTGTCACCCTTCCTGACACAGTCCCTGGCAAATGCTTATCACTCAATTAGTATTAATTTAATTACCAAAGTTTTCCTCCATAATTTCAGGTTTGCTCCCTAAATTATCCACTCTGTGTTTAGGAAAACATTGCATTCTTCTTTTGATTCACTCTGTTCCTGACAGTCCAATGTTATCGTGTTTTAATGTGGTGCTTAATTCCCAGGACTCATCTAAGCTTGCCTTCCTGAGGCAACTGTTCTTGTATGCACTGAAGCTGTTCCTCAGTCTCTCCCTGCCCCCACCATGCTTATCAAAACCAACCTGCCATGTATTCCATTTCATCTAAACATTTCTCCAAGTTAGATGAAAGTTATCTAACTGGATATCCCATCTCAGCTCTTTTTAGTGGTAGATAACAGCTTGACATTCCAGCTCTTTGTGGGCAGTATCTAGGTAAATGTTTTCAGAGCTGGGCTAGACACAGTATGCTAATAGTAGAATAGTAGCAATAATAGCAGCAGGAGGAGTAGTAGTAACAAATAATAATAGCTAAGACTTATAGATAGAACTATCATTCCCAAGCATTCTCCTAAGGACTTTACTTTGATGGTCGCCAGTATTTCTCACATATATGTAGGAAAGCTTCACTTTTATTCACTCCATTAGTGATAGAGGGGAAAGAACAGAGGCTCAGAAAGTTTAAAGAAGTTGTCAAAAGTCACCCAGTTTGAGTATATGGGACTCAATGAAAACCTGAAACTTCTGATTCCAGAGCTTTAGAATTTAACCACCATGTCATACTTCCTCCCTGTTTTAATCTCAAGAGTGATCTTATTGGACAATTCCACTCTAGTGATCCAGACTGGGAATCTGACGATGGAGATTCTAAATGGCAGAACTTAACATGAATCATGTCATTTATTACATCAGATATTGTCCAGTAGATTCAAGTGGTGCTCAGTTTTTGATAACTTTTAACTTTTGTTGTTGATTTTGAATGAGCCAAAGTATTTGTTCAGGGTCAGCGATACATAGAATAGTCCATGCTACTTTAAAAATGAGCTCAACCAACACACATACTTGCAATAGCTAATCCACAGTTCGTGATCAATAGTGTTATTGGTTGCTTGCAGATTCTGATTTCCCAACATTTGTCCAACTTTCTGATTTTAAAAAAGAACTTACTTTTCAATTTCCTACGCAGAAAACCATTTTGTAACTCAATTTTTCAGCTCTTTCTTCCTGTGAAAGTATACCTTTTAGGGGCCTATGTGAAATATTGGTCTTGATTCTCATTATCACTTGCTAATTACCTACTATGAAGAATGTGTTCCCTGATAATGACACATTGTAAAACATTGATCAAAGCTTTCTCTGGCACAGAGGTAGCAGTGTGAACTTCTTTGTTTTCAGTGAGTCAGTTGTCACCAAAGGGGGAAAATTTTAGGGCCAGCTAATTTCATAACCCCCATTTCCTCTCCATACCAGAATATTATATATTTCTTTTCATCAATTATTATTTTGTATCTGTAAGAGGATGAAAAAAATCACCTTCAAATGGAATCACTAACAATGTAAAGTAATTAAATAATCATAGCCTGGGGAAAAGCTGTGTAGCGTAATTACATTACCCAAAGATCATCAGACCCTCTCTCCATGGTTTTCATACTTGTTGCTGCATACATTTAACCATAAGGTAGTATATAGAGTGAGATGCTGCAAGCTTGTGTCAAAAACTGTTTTGCTAGAGCATACATCCATATCTTGTAGGTATTCGACTCAAAACATGGTAGCAACTACAGGAAATTCCATTCTGCTTTTAAAATTAAAGAGATCAGTGGATTCAGGTCAAAATGTAAAGACTTGTAGATGATTCTCATTGCAAATCTGACAATAATACCATACCTAAAGGTTTATTAACAGAGTCTAGAATGGTGAAAAGGCTATAGTAGTATATTGGGGAAAAATGAGAAAAAAATAGTTTTATTAGTGTTTCTAATCACTAGCTTATTATATTTTATCAAAAATTGTCCTGCTACTCTAGGTATGGCTGTTTCAGTAATAACTATTTTGGAAATCTCCAGTTACTGAAGGTATAGCTGTTTTGATAAAAACTGCTTGGAGGAATAAAAATAACCCAGAAAATGAAGTACTAAAATTTCTCATTTTTCTCAATTACCAATTACCGAAATGTAAAAATAAGTAGTAATCCCAAACCAGATAAACACCAAAGTTATCTAAATAGAAAAAAAAAAAAAAATCAAATTTATTTCTTCCTTGGGTATCATTGGATTCTGGTACAGTGCTGCCATCATGTGGATAGCCATGTGTATTGTAGGATTAGTCATAATAAAGGTAAGTTTCTCAACCTTGGAAATTTTTACAAAATAAACTCTGGAGGGGAGAATGCTGGTAAAGTCTAGACATTTGTATTTTTAAACATTCCCCAAGAGTTTGTATACCTGAGTTCTGTGAAAAGTATGTGAATTATATTGTTTTGCATTTGAATTTCTCTCTAGGTTTGACTGTTTTCTGGAAAGTAATTTCATTTTTGTCCCATGCAAGATTAATGCAAGCACACTGTCTATCCTTCTAATCTTCCTTATTTTTCCAGCCAGGAGTCAGTTTCTGTCCATCAGTATTTCTCTCTATCCTCTTTAATTTATGACCCCTCATAATAGTTTATATATCTAGATATATCAACCTCTTTCCAGTCAAAATAACCTAGATCAGTGATCCTCAATTTTTCTCATACTTCAACATACATCAATATGGAGAGCTGTTGAAAATCAGCTTGCTTTGCCCCTCCCCCAGAATTTTTGATTCTATAGGTTTGAGATGATGCCTGAGATTTTGCACTTCTAAAAGCTCAAAGTGATGCTAATGCCTCTGATCTGAGGATTACATATTGAGAACCCTGCGTTACAATACTAGACTATTTCCCAACAGAAGAGGAGCACAGCTTTGAAGAATATTTTTGGTAACTGAATTTTCAAATTCCTTTAGGAAATGGTTGGATGCTTAAAGTCTAGATCTTTTTTGAATGTCCACTTTGTAATCAAATATGACTTCTTTCAATCTCTTGTACCATACAAATTCTTCCTGGCAAAAGAAGTAACAAGTTGTCCCTTTTGCTTGCCATGTCTTTCCCCTAATACCCTTCAGATTTCATGACACTCAGTAAGTACTAGCACAGAGAAGTTTTGCTTATCTTAATGATCAGGTTAAATTCCTCTACACACACACACAAAAAAAATTGGCTGTCATAACATTGGTCATGACCATAGGTTACTTTTGTTTGAATGTTTAATTGTTGCATATTTCCTTGATTAGATTGTAAGCTACAAGAGTGAACTGGTACTAGTTTTGTCTTTCATGCTTACCTTCATATGCTTAAGATCTAAAAGAGCCTGAAACACAATAGTAACTAAGTTATGTATAAAGTATAGTGTCTACTGCTTGGGATAAGAACAAATAGTTAAAACTGAACCCTGCAACTCAGCAAGTTCACAGCAAGTATGATTGATCTATACACCAACAAGGTCAGCATAAATTATATGCTCTATTAGAGTTATAGTTTTTGTAGCAAATACATTTCTGTGTATAATTCTGGATAATTAAGTATTTTGCAATATCTTTACAGAGAAACATGCTCTACTCTATGCATTATTACATGGTTTGCTTATTCAATCACTATTTTCTAAAATACTTATATGACTATGACATCTTTTGAATAATACATTTGTACTGTGAAGTTTATGCTTTTCTCCTCCTTAGCTCAATAGCTATTTAGCCCACTGGGGAAGGTGTATTAAGTAGCAGATAGTCACACAATCAGAGACCTGTAACTTTGCCCTTAAAATTTTAAATGTGGTTCTTCCTGACATATAACATAAATAAATTATTCTTCTTTCCCTTCAAGTGTACATGCAAAAATATTATGTCTTCTGTCTGTAAAACAAAAAAATAAAATTCTGAAATCATTGGTTTTATGCATATTTACAGAAAACATAAAATACAGAGGCTACCAAATACAGACAAAACAAAGCTATCTTATTGTAACCCACTGGCTTATTTTCATTGTGTATCAACTAGCTCTTCCACAAATTATCTTGGGGGTGATATATTTTAAATTACTCTAGATGCTGCTTTGCTAGCTAATATCAAAGTTTAACTCATTCTTCACCCCCTAAAAAACACATATCACAAGATAGTCATCTCAAGATTGTCATTTTTCAATGCAGCCATCATAATCTATCTCCCAATTATTAATGACAGTAAATTGTCTTTCAGCAAAGTGTCCCACCAGAATGTCAAGGAAGCTTACAAAATACTGGTGTGTAGGCATAATTCTAATCTAGAAAGCTTGTGTGTGTACATTTTTGTTTTTTAATGAAACTCTGATAAATATATCAATAATATATTAAATCAGTAATTTTCCTTCAGAGAAATCTGGTGAAAATATCGAGTAACTGATTTAGCCAAGTGGGCCAGCTATTCACTTGCAGAACTATTCCTAAAACTCATGTCTTTAAACTTGTAGCTGTCTGCAATTTTGCTAACATGATGGTACTTCTAAAGCTATTTATTTCATTCTACTGACCAAATCCCTGAGATATTTTGCAAATGTTTATCTTCTATAATTAATGTAAAATAAAATGGGTAATTTTGAGATAGATTAGCAATTCCTTAGAAGCAAGGAAAAACCATATTGAACTTTTTTATTTATTTTTATTTATTTTTTAATTTTTTTAATGTTTTATTTATTTCTAGGAGGGAGAGAGAGAGAGACAGCGTGAGCAGGGGAGGGTCAGTGAGAGAGGGAGTCACAGACTGAAACAGGCTCCAGCCTCTGAGCTGGCAGTCAGCACAGAGCCCGATGCGGGGCTCGAACCCACGAACCGCGAGATCATGACCTAAGCGAAAGTCGGACGCTTAACCGACTAAGCCACCCAGGCGCCCCGTATATTGAAATTTTTTAAAGGGCAGTTTACATTCTATTCCATCTTTAAGCTAGCAGGAAGCATACTGAGAATTTATGAGACCATCACTTCTTCCTCTAAAAACAAACATAAAATTACATGATAATCTGATTGTTTGCAAACAGGCAACAGGACTGACGACAATCTTCAAGGAAGCTTTACGTAGAAATGTTGAAATCACAAAACCAAAAACAATCTTTTATTATTTTATCTCTTTATACCCAAACATGTATTCTCCATTGTCTCATTAATGCCGACATTAACAAGAAATATTAGAGGCTTTAAATTTTTTTTAGATTTTAAAAATTTGTTCACATGTTTGAAGCTAATGCTTTTTAGACTTTTCTGTATGTTTCTTGCAACTTATGGGGACTGATATCTTGAGGCAAAAAGGTAGCGTGGCGTCTTAAACATTTCTCCATTGAGAGTTGATCTTTCAAAAACCCGTTATCCTCTCCACTGACCTGAGAAACCTGTTTACAGCACTGAATTCAAGAGGGAGGGTGGATTAATAGATTACATATATTTTTTTTCTTTTTGGACTGCAGTTTAAATCCTATTTTCTAGACATTGGATCAATTTAAGATCATCAGTGACTTTAGATTTTCATTTGATGATATAATATCTTGAAAATTCATCATAATTCATTGTAAATATCTGATTTAAGTCACATTCATACTACAATGTTGGCACAAAAGTGGTTATATTAATAACTAATATAATATTTAATATTTAATAACTATTAAATAATTTGGTTACATGAATTTAGAGACAGTTTTAATAATTTTGTAAGTTTTCTGAATTTACTATTTTTTTAAATGACACTCATATAATTGGATTAATTACTAATGATAGGATAAAGCTAGAAACAAATGTTAGCACATGTTTAGAAGAATACCAAATGCAATGATACAAAAAATGTATAAAATACAAATAGTCAAAAGTATCATCTTTATTTTAATGCCTTGAGATAACCAAAATTAATACTTAGTTTCGTAGATTGAGAATTTTTCTAAGAAATCATATTTTTAATAAAAAGAATAGTATGCTTTACACTGTTTTGTGATGAATTTTTTTCCCATAAAAATTAATTAACATAGAATATGCAACACCAAGAGTGATTCCTAATATAAATTATGGACTTGGAGTGATGATAATGATGTGTCAATGTGTGTTCATGTATTATAATAAATGTACTACTTAGGATGCTGATAATGGGGAGCGTATGTGTGGGACAGGGGGTAGTATATAAAAACTCCCTGCACTTTACACTAATTTTGTTGTGAACTTAAAAATATTCTCAGAAAATAAAGACTTGAGAGAGAGAGAGAAAGATCATCCTGTGTCAATAAAAACACATTGGATAATATAATAGTTAGCAACTATTTAGTTTGTTTAAGTACATTTATTTTGTTTGTATATATATGTGCATCAATACAATGAACATAACCTATATTCAAGATAAATTCCCAGACATAGAACTGTTGAGTGTGGGAACCACATATTTGAAATACTTTTGTTCATATTATTTTATTCCTTCTACAATGTTTAGTCTGAATTCACTTTTGTCTTAATTTAAAACTGATAAGATTTTATGATTATGAGATTGACCATATTTTTATACATTTCATTTGCTCATTATTCATTCTTACAACTAAAATTTCTAGCATTAATATATAATGGTGATATACTAGGCCCTGTATATCCAGCCAAAAAAAAAAGAAAAGAAAACAAAACAAAAAGTAATAAAACCCCTGACCATGTGGAACTACATTACAAAAAAGGAGAAACAATTTACAAAATGAATAAGCAAAATATATAGTATGCTAGTGATTAATAAGTGCAAACCATAAAAATGTAGCATGGAAGGGAATATTTAGATGTGTGCATAGTTGTGGAAACTTTACATAAAGTGGTTAGAGAAGACTCACACAAAATATGACACTCAAACAGAGACTTAAGTAGTTTAGTGATTTAATCTAGGACAGTAATGACAGAAGTAGTAACACATGCTCATATTTTGGTATGTATAAAGGCAGACCAATGAGATTCATTGGATAAGGATATGAGCTTAAAAGAAAGAGAGAAATCAAGGGTAGCATCAAGGTTCAAGCAACTGTAAGGATAGTGTGACTATTTAATGAGGAAGAAGGTGATGAGACAGGAATGTGAAGAAAAAATAAATTTAGACATACTACATTCTAATTGCCTATTAGACATTGAATGAGAAATGTTGTCAAGTTACTTAAATATGAGTCTAAAAGTCAATGAGAGGTAGTCTAGACTGAAGATATACAGTTGGAGATTCTTAGTGTATCAGTGACAATTAGAACCATGTGCCTGTATAAAGACATAGAGAGAATAAAAATAAAGGAGAGAAAGGGGCAAGGACTGAGTCCTAGAATGTCCCAACTTGTAGAAGTTGGAAAGATATTAAAAGTTACTGAGAAATAGCAAAGTTAAATAGGCAGCCAAGAAAGTGTGACATGGAATAATAATGCAGACAGTGTTTTATGAATGAGGGAATGACCAACTAGAACAAATTCTGCCAGTGGGACAGGATAAAATGTGAGAATTGGCAACAAGACCTAATGTCATGGTGACATTCATAAGCAGGCTCATTGGAGAAATGAGAGCAAAAGCCTGACCAGAATCAGTTGAAGAGATAAAGGCAGAGAGGCACCAGACAACAGTACCTATAGGCAACTGTTTATGGAAAATTTTGTATAGAAGAAACCAGAATAATGGAGCAGCATCTGGATCAAAGGATGTGGGATTTTAAAAAGGTACTTTTAAGTATGGGAGATATTACAGTATATTTGTATGGTGATGGGCATAATCAGTTAGGGTGGGCATGAGGAGACTAATGATATAGGAGATAGAGTGGAAAATTGGAGGCCATTAAGCAAGAGAGAGGTGGTAAATGATATTATCTAGGAAGTGTGTATTCTTTCTTGTGTGTGTGTGTGTGGGGGGGGGTGGATAGTAACAACAAAAAGAAACCTAGAAAGAATGTGGATTTCCATCCAACAAAAGAAGGGATGAGTGAATTGTGGAGTATTCATGCAGTGGAATACATAAAGAAATGAAAAATGGACAAATGGATGCTACATACATCAGCATGTATGAATTTCAAAATCACAAGTTTGAATAAAACTGTAAGTCGTTGAAATATACACAGAATGCAATTTCATTTATAGCAAAGCAAAAAACCCCAAGAAAACTAAATCATAGTTGCTTTATGATATATATTTAGTGCTAACACAGTAAATAAAAAAAAGGAAAGGGAGAGATAATTTTCACAAAATTTAGAATAATGATGGCTTTTGGCAAAGAGGCAGATATAACCAGGGAAGGGTCCATGAGCAGTTGAGTCTGTGATTATTTCGTGTTTATTTATCTTGGTAGAAAGATGTAAATTTTCATTTTATTCTCCTTCTTCAAATCGGACTTATATATCAACTGTATAACATTCTCTATGTTGCTTCTTAACTTTTTTGAGATAAATGAATTTCTAGTACATTAAGGTCTATTCCCCCTTTATATCAAGACTCTCTTGAACTACATCATTTTGATATATTCTGACATCTGGGAAGTTGATCATAGTTTTCTCCTCCTTTTGCTTTTACTCAAAAAGTTTTCTTTCCCTTTATTCAGTTATCTCATGGTGGTTTTTTTTCTTATTTTATTGTTACATCTCCAATTTCTTTGGAAGCATAAAGTAGGTGGTATCTAAGATAGCTTCAGTTTTTCCGAAAGTAGTTTTTTAAACATAATGTATACTCTTTCCAAATCTCTTTGTATACTAGTTTTACCCCCTTACTTTGCAAATTATTTTTGGTATTCAATGTTTTATGTTGATTCATTACTATTGCTACTATCTTTATTTGTCCTGGAAAGTTGTTATTGTCTTTTTTCAGTCTGGTCTAGAATCATATTAAACTTTTTTTTTTTTTTAATTTTGAGTTTTCATGTATTGTGGGTTTTTTTTGTTTTTTAAATGTTTTATTTATTTCTAGGAGAGAGAGAGAGAGAGAGAGACAGCATGAGCAGGGGAGGGCCAGAGAGAGAGGGAGTCACAGACTGAAACAGGCTCCAGGCTCTGAGCTGGCAGTCAGCACAGAGCCCGAAGCGGGGCTTGAACCGACGAACCGCGAGATCGTGACCTAAGAGAAAGTCGGACTCTTAACGACTAAGCCACCCAGGCGCCCCCATATTAAACTATTATTAATAAACTTCTATTATGTCCCTTCAACATTCATGGATTAGACTTTCCTTCTATTCTTCTTTCAGAGTCCCCAAAATAAATTCTTATTTTTAAAAAGAAAATAATACAAATAAAACAAAATCTATTTCTCCAATAGTTGCCCTCTCCCCAGGGGCTATTAATAATTTCTATGAAAATTATTCCATTAATATATTTTAACCAAGTTAAACAAGGAGTTATTTTTCTGAATTGATAAAAATTCTGTTAAACTGGTTTATTTATGGATACTTATGAAAGCACCTTATTCTTCTTGATTCTCTATTTTCTGCTAATAATGAAACTGTTTTTTTCCTAACTGTACTGATTAACACTTTGATTTTTGTTTCATGCCTCAATTCTTTGTTAACAAGACTGCAGATAGAATTTATCTTGGTTCTATCTACTGTTTCAGTGGTTAGTCATTAAATAATGACGTTGGCAATTGGCTTTAAATGGTTAATTTAATTATTCTTATAATATAATGATGGTGATGATGATAGCTAACATTTATTGAGAAGCCCTAACACTATGTCATATACCAATATAAGTATTTTACAAGTATTATCTCATTTAATCTTTTTAACAAACTCAATGGCATAATGCAGAAACTAAGTTTAAGGACCAGCCAGGATCACTTTGCTTGTCAGTGGTAGAGGTCAAACTTAGTATGTATTACTACAAATAGTTCATGATCTTTCTTACATAGTTACTATGGTGTTTATCTAACAGTATTTTTTAAAAGGTCCAGATCTTATTAGAGGAGAGAATGAATTTGCAAAGCAGATATATTTAGGTACACTAAAGTGCTAATAATTGAAATAGCGTGTAATAAAAGGTGGATTCTTTTTTTTTTTTTTTTAGTAAAAGCAAGATTAGTTGAATTTTCCATCTTTACCATTTATTTTCTTCTTTTTTTTTTTCTGTTTCTCTGTTTTGTCTGTTTCAGTTAAATTAAATTTCCACAAAATGGAGTTGTAAACCTTTGAGACAGATGAAGTCTATAACCTTTGAGCTGAGTACATTGTCTTGCCTATGGGTCATTGTACACTTGACCATCACATGTATTTTGATTACCCTACATGGGCACTTAAAGATCTGGGCTTGTTTTATTTTGTGTGAAAGTTATTCTAGCATTCTCTTGCAAATACTCAAGTCTTAATCTTCTCCTTCATCCTACCAATTTAATACTTTTCCTCATGGGACCAAAATTATATATATTTATATCCAACAATATTTCCTGATTAGAAAGAAAGGCAGAGTAAATAAAACCCAACTACTTTTCCCAGAACTGTAGCAGGCAGTTGGAAGAAATTAGTTGGGCTTTGTACAATTTCCCTAATAACATTTTTGATGCCTGTTGCTTATGTTTTAAACTAGTTTGTTCCTGAACATTTGCACCTAGGCAGAACATAGTATCATCCATAATGGACAGCAGTAGACACAACCAGGACTGGCTTAAAACCAAAGCAAACACAATCATTTGTCTCGGGCTGTAGTACAAAACCACCATGAAAGCCAGTTTACTTCTAAAAACAAAAATAAAAATAAGCCAGGGAATATGGTCAGTGGTGGAGGAGGTGAGCTGAGAGACCATGAATTTAGGAGTCTGACAGAACCAGAGTTCAAAGATAGCTACACCAATATCAGTTATATGGTTTTTATGAAAATTACTTAAATTCTGGGTCAAATTTCCTCTTATTCGGAATGAGGACAATTCAAACCTGACAGTCATATTTAGATAAGCTATGAATATAAAAAGCCAGCAAATATCTAGCACATAGTACATAATAAGTCATGATTAAATGGTATCCTTTCTAATTAGCAAATGTACATACTTGAAGTAAATCTGCAAGGCACACACAATGAAATGGAATCATGAGACCAATACAGTGAATACAAGAAAGGCTCAGCCTTCAGTGACAGCAGTTCCAGAGGCAATGGCCAACATCCAGCTGGCTCACAGCTCCATGGGATGCATATTGTCCCTGTGGAACCATACTGACTGTGCCTCGCCTACCTTGGCTGTTGCTCAAGCTTAGTTCTCTAGCTTTCCTACATGTTCTATGTATGGTTGACCTGAAACCCTTCCAAAAAATCCTCTTTTTCTGTTTAATTTGTTTCTGGATTATTTGTAACTACAAACCATGACTAGTATAGAAATTGAAGTGGTTTCTAAGAACAAACCTCCAGGGATATAGAGAAATCTGGGCTTTGTCTCTGGCATTTTGGGGACTGAAAAAAAGGAACACCCAAATCAGCATTAAAGACAGAGATATGTGATTCTGCAGCATACAGAGGGGAGTGAACTCTAATCTATTAGTATGGTCACCTGACAATACACACCCCAATGCAGGGCACAGGGGGCAAAAGTCTTTGGTATCTGGGTGGGGATCAACCAGTTCCAAACAGCAAGAGGAAGCTAAAATTATCATTTCCCATCATTTCCGTCATACTTTATAAGAATGATAAGATCAGAAACCTAAATTGTAGTTCACAGTAGAGATTGAAACAGAAGCCCATTCTAGGTTCCTTTCTTCTTCTTCTCCTTATCCTCCTCCTCATCCTCCTCTTTCTTCTTCTCCTCCCCCTCCCCCTCCTTGTCTTTTAAAAAGACTCAAAGAGTCTATGTAAAAGAAGCTAACATTTGCTCCAGGAAGTTGTCAAATTACAAAAATAAAATAATTCCCAGACTCATTAGATCTCTCACGTGATATGTAAGGATTTGTGGAGAGGGAATTGAATACTGATTAATAAAAATGGGATATATGGGAGATTAAAGAAGCTTGAAGTATTTTGAAACCCAAATTAGCTTATCCTTCTTACTGAAAGATTATTCTGCTGACTTGAAGATTCTCGGACATCCCTGGTTAATGGAGTTTACTGTCCACAATTCCCTGTCCCAAGCTAGTAACTTCACATTCCAGGACTCATATGAAGGAACAGTTTTTTGTTTTTGTTTTTTAAATAATAGAAACCTAAAACGGGGTTAGGGGACAGGGAAAATAGGTAAAGGGGACTTGGAGGTATAAACTTCATGTTATAAAGTAAGTAAATTAGGGAAAAGTAAATTATAACAAAAGGAATATAGTTAATAATATTGTAATAACTTTGTATAGTAACAGATGATGACTAGACTTATGGTGAACATTTTATAATATATGTGTCAAATCACTATTTGTACACCTAAAACCAATATAATATCATATGTCAACTATACTTCAATAATGATAACAATAATAGTAATAACTTAGGAGGGAAGGTCTTATCTCTCTAAAATAATTATATTTTAGCAGCTTGTTAAAATTCCTTGAAATATTATTCAAGATGGATTCTGAAGGTTCTGGGTCAATGTAAAACTTTTAGAAAATGGGGGCGCCTGGGTGGCTTAGTCGGTTAAGCGTCCGACTTTCGCTTAGGTCATGATCTCACGTTCGTGGGTTCGAGCCCCGCGTCGGGCTCTGTGCTGACTGCCAGCTCAGAGCCTGGAGCCTATTTCAGCCTGTGACTCCCTCTCTCACTGACCCTCCCCTGCTCACGCTGTCTCTCTCTCTCTCCTAGAAATAAATAAAACATTAAAAAAATTAAAAAAACTTTTAGAAAATAGTCTCAGAGACAGACATATTTATCAATGATTTTTTTCTGGAACTATAGCTGGAATAAAACTAAAACTCCAGTGGAATGGAAATAAGGGGCCAGAATTTGTAGCAACAAGGATGGAACTCAAGGGTGTTATGCTAAGTGAAATAAGTCAGGCAGAGAAGGACAGATACCATATGTTTTCACTTACAAGTGGAACAGGAGAAACTTAACAGAGGACGATGGAGGAGGGGAAGGGGAAAAATAGTTGGGGAGAGGGAGGGAGGCAAACTATGAGAGACTCTTGAATACTGAGAACAAACCGAGGGCTAATGGGAGTGGGGAGGGGGGGTGATGGGCATGGAGGAGGGCACTTGTGGGGATGAGCACTGGGTGTTATATGGAAACCAACTTGACAATAAACTATAAAATAAATAAAATTTTTTAAAAAAAGGAATTAAGAGGCCAGATTCATCAGGGCCACCACAGCAACAGCAGCACTGGCAGCAAAAAGCAATGCTATTCTAAGCTATGTGCTCAAGTAGTGTTGTTCTCTTCTCTCTGCCTTGTCCTTTAGCCTCTGTCCTGAACCTGGTCACCAGCCTTCCTACTGATTCTGTGACCTACCCGATAGATTTCTCACATGTCTCTTTTGGCATAAGTTAACCAGTATATATAGCAGAGATCTTACATACTGGAGATATTAGTAGATGTACATACAGTAGATATCAGTAATTTTAAGCTCTTACTAATTCTTAGAAATGTATCACATAGCGGCACCTGGGTGGCTCAGTCGGTTAAGCGTCAGACTTCGGCTCAGATCATGATCTCACGGTTCATGGGTTCGAGCCCCACATCTGGCTATGTGCGGACAGTCAGCTCAGAGCCTGGAGCCTGCTTCAGATTCCATATATCCTTCTCTCTCTGACCCTCCCCTGCTCACACTGTCTCTCTCTCAGAAATAAATTTTTAAAAAAGCATAAAAAATTTCAAAAAGAAATGTATCACATAAATATATTATTAAGAATAATAATGAATAAAATTTCTAAGAATGGCAATCAAGAGGCATTTCAAATTTGTTATGTATGTAATTGAATTCTAATAAATAGATTATAGTGTAGGTCTGACATAAATATTTGGCCAAGAGAAAAATATTCTGTTACCAGTGTTATTTTCTCACCTCTCTTCAGTTATTATGGATTTAAATCCAGGATTTATTTGCATAGTTATGATTTTTACTATATTTTTTTTCTTTTGCTTCAGTTTCATTACATTTATTTTTACATGTAACAATTTTTTTTGAACAGGACATAATGTGCCATCTTAATCCATTTTAAGTGTACAGTTTGGTAGTGTTAAGTGTATTCCCATTGTTGTGAAACAAAGATCTAAAACATTTTATCTTGCAAATATGAAAGTTAATACCCATTAGACAAAACTAAGCATTTTTCCTGTGATAACCACCAGTTTATTTTCTATTTCTAAGAACTGACTCCTTTAGAAGCACCTGAGTGGCTCATCAGTTGAGCATCTGACTCTTAATTTTGGCTTAGGTCATGATCCAGAGTTGTAGGATCCAGTCATGAGATCAAGCCCCACATTACGATCTGCACTAAGCATAGAACTTGCTTGAATTCTTTATCTCTTTCTCTCCCTCTGCTCCTCCCTCACTTGGCATTCTCTTTCTCTAAAAAAAAAGATAAAAAATTGACCTTTTTAGATACCTCATATAAGAGGGATCATACAGTATTTGGTTTTTAATGACTGTCTCATTTCAATTTCACTTAATTTAATGTCCTTGAGGTTCATCTACCTTATGTGACAGGATTTCCTTCTTTTTGATTTATTGTATTTTCTAATAATAATAATGAAAGTTTTTCAGAATCAGTGTCCTATAATTCAAATAGAAGACACTGCCTAACACTAGACAAAATATTTTAAGTTCCATATGGTACCCTAAAAATGTGGTTAGTAATTTGTTCAATCCTTAATTTCCTAGTTATCCATTAAAGCATTCTATAAATAATTACTAGAAGCATAATTTCAATTTGAAGTTATCAATCACAAATTTCAATATAAAAATCTTTAGGTGTTCTGATACCAATTCCATTGTGTGTATATATATTTCTGACCAACTGGCTGTAAATCAGAGATTCCCATAGCCCCTCCTTAAGTGTAATTAATTTTGCTGAGTTCTGTGACTCACTAAATTAACCCTTTATTATGAAAACATAATTCAGAAGCAGCCAGATGAAAGAGATACATAGGTAAGGTATGGGGCAAGGGCAAGGTGCGGGGCAACAGCTAGGTGTGGGGCAAGGGCAAGGTGCGGGGCAACGGCTAGGTGCGGGGCAAGGGCTAGGTGTGGGGCAAGGGTAAGGTGCGGGGCAACGGCTAGGTGCGGGGCAAGGGCTAGGTGCGGGGCAAGGGCTAGGTGCGGGGCAAGGGCTAGGTGCGGGGCAAGGGCTACGTGTGGGGCAAGGGCTAGGTGTGGGGCAAGGGCAAGGTGTGGGGCAATGTGCAGCGCTTCCTTGCCCTTGCCCAGTGCACTATTTCCCCACATTTCCAAGTGTTCATGACCTAGAAACTTTTCAAACTCTCTCTCCTTATTTATTTATTTAATTTTTAAATGGAGCCTTCACTACATAGTCAAGACTGGTTAAATCTTTACCCAGTGGTGATTCATTCAAAGTTTAGTCCCGTTCCCTTCTTGCCTTCTGGGAGGTCATGGTAGGACAGAAAGTTCAAACCCTCTAATCATGTGGTTGGTTCCCCTGGCAACTTTCCCTCCTTAGGCGGGGTCCAAAAGTCACCTCATTAATATAATAGAAGATATCTTTATATCTCTCTTTATTTAGGATATTCTAACCTAAGGGCTTTAGTAGCTCTGCCAGAAATGAGAACAAAGACCAAAAATATATTTCTTATTATAAATCACTGTATCACATAAAATAAGGCTTCCAATTTTGGCACAAATTAAAATAGTGTTTATTTGGGGCACCTGCCTGGCTCTGTCTGTTAAGCTTCTAACTCTTGATTTTGCTCAGATCATGATCTCACAGTTTCATGGGTTTGAGGCCGACCTCGGGTTCTGTGCTGACAGCTCTAAGGCTGCTTGGGATTCTCTCCCTCTCTCTGCCCTTCCTCAACTTGTGCAATCTTTGTCTCTATCAAAATAAATAGATAATCTTTAAAATAAAATAGTGGGGCGCCTGGGTGGCTTAGTCGGTTAAGCGTCCGACTTTCTCTTAGGTCATGATCTCACTGTTTGTGGGTTTGAGCCCCGCGTCGGGCTCTGTGCTGACAGCCACCTCAGAGCCTGGAGCCTATTTCAGAGTCTGTGTCTCCCTCTCTCTCTGACCCTCCCCTGCTCACGCTGTCTCTCTCTCTCTCCTAGAAATAAATAAAAATATTTAAAATAAAATAAAATAAAATAGTGTTTATTTGACTATATTACATTAAGAAATTTGAAGTCACTTGTTTATACTCATTAACTGAGAAGGTAATATGTATTAAAATGTATTTAAGTAGTGAAATTTTTGTTAATGTTATTAATAACTCTAATAATATTTTTAAAACAAAGATTTCAATACAATAAACATTATTTTCATTATTTTAACATTTTTTTAAATTCTAAGAATCTACCTTATGTATTATCACCTGTTCTATTCAAAATTTATTATATCACAGTGTATTTTTTCTTTTACACTCTTTACTATCTATAATTATCATATTTCTTTAACTTGTTTAATTTCTGATTTTACCCTGAAAAGCAGCCTCCACTAAGCAAAGTCTTTGTAGTCATTCTTACTCCTATCAATCCACCTAGAGAAATACTTAGAACAAAGTAAATATTAGAAAAACACCTGTTGAAATTTTAGTGCTTTTAGTGCAAAAGTAGCATATACTCTAATTCTGAACTTTCTAGTTTTATGACTTTCCTTACTGAGCCACCATTTGCTCAAGCTAAAGATACTGATATTTTCTCTGAGCATAAGTATAAAATTAGATAATGTCTAAAGAAAAGATTGACAAATAGGAGGTACTCAACATATACTAATTATCTTCTTTCTTTAAACTATTGCGTAAATTAACTCCATGATGTTAGTTAAATACCTGTTAGCATTAATAATTAATATAGAGAATAAAATGAACACCTAAAAATGCATTAGGCTAATGAAATCATTTTTTATATTACCATATTCTGTACAGTTCAATGAGCTGACCTCTAGTTAACTGATTCACTAGATAGACTGATGTTATTCCCTCTGTAAGTATATCAGTTGATAATCATAGTAAATTAAATGTTCATGGTTAACATTTTTATATATCTATGCATTTTTTTGGCTAATAATTCAACTTGCATGCCTACCAAGAGTCATTTGTTTTTTCTACATCTGTTTATGAAAGTTATCCTATTATTATAAGTTAAATATTAAACACACCAGTGAAATTAGACTAGTGATATATAAATGCAATTGCTTTTAATTGTCCAGTTACATTTAAATTGATGGTTTTGAGAACTCCAAATAGAAGTCATTGCTGAAAAATTAGGCTGCCAAATTTGGTGGGTTTAAAACAGTCAATGTGTATCAGGGGAAATAAATCACAAAATTCAAAAGATTATACATTGAAATTTCTTCTCAAGTATTCTTTTTTCTCTCAGTCCATTTTGAAGAAACAAATATTTGAAATTTTAAACAATGTTTTATTCATATGGTTTAGGTAAAAAAGAAATCATGAAATTTTTCTTGGAACTATACCTAAAGATAGGGTCTTGGACTTAGAAAGTTAATAGGTTTTATTTTAAACATTTGGTTTATGCATATCTTATACTTTTAAGTCCCCATGTAACCAACCTTTTCAAACACACAACCAATATCTATGCAGTAAGATGGATCAATGTCCTCCAACTGAGGTTGGGAGGAATTGCGTAGATAACAACGGGACCAGTTTTGATACAATGTAGTGAAAAGAACACAGACTTTGAACTAATAGATTTGACCCTGACTCTTAAGTTTTTAATTAGACATGAATTTGAACATCCTGAGCTTCATTATTTTCAGTTATAAGATGTTGGTTGCAACAACTCTAAAATGTTATTATGAAATGTAACGGAGATAGTGTTGAAATTGACTGTCAGTGGCATCCACACAAGAACAAATCCTCAGCAGAGTTGGTTTTATTCAAATTGAATTGTACATTTAAATTTTGCAGTTATTTGATTATGATTTTGATTGTGTTGTCTATTGCCATCTTCTTAGGTAATAATTTACATGTTTCTTTTTTCATGTAAAATATAAAATTTTAAGCCATAAACGCATATGCCCAGAAAGGTTGTTTTCCTTCCTTATCTTTTAGGGAATATATATTATTCCATATGTTATGTTAAATGTCAAATGGCAGTGTGTCATATTTGTTTATAGGAAATATCTTTAAACTATCACTCTGAGTGCACCTCACAAAAAGTACTTACATATTTTGAAGTAAAATGGAAACTTACTTTCACTTTATGTATGGCATCTTGACAATTCATTATTTCCAAATTCTGCCAAACATATTTTTTTCCCTAAGATTGAGGTGTTCCTTAGGAACACTGCAGGAAAGAGAGAATCTGTGATTTTTCTCTATTTTGCTGGTAATTATAAGCAGTAGGTAGTCACAGCTCAGCTACTTGTTGTAGGTGTGTGTGCTTGGTTGGGGAAGGAGGTTTACTTGAAAGAGAAAAACTGAACTATTATCTGTGGTGTAAGAAAATGCCACCCAGTACAAATGTAAATGTGTTTCAATTAAGCAAGGTAATTACAATTTGGAATGTATCCAGTGAACTTCCACTAAGTGATCTAACCATGAAACTCAAAGTCGTTTCCAAAAAGCATGTATGAAAATGATAAATAAAAATAAAGCAGAATAGATAATAGTCAGCAAATGCACCTGTGACAAATGTTCTCTAGGACTAAAGAAATAAAAAGAGGTTTTACAAATTATTCACAACATATCTTCTAATCAGTTTTATGATGGAATCATACTTATGAAAGCAATAAGGTTGAGAGGTTTTATGCTTTCATAAGCAAAACCATGCCTCTCTCAATGGAATGGCCTTTACCCACTCTGATTTTTCTTCTCACTGTATGGTAGAAAACACATTCACACAAAATTATACTACCTCTTTTTGAAAAGTAATTTTGCAATTGTAAAATATAAAATCAGCCATTGTTTCCTAATATTAGATTAAGTGGCAAGAAAATATTGAAAAGTTTATAAATTTATAAAAGCAAACATTTGGATAATTAAGTTTATAAATCAATGTTTCTTCCTTTGAGGTTAAAAATAACTTTGCTGACATTCCAAATAGTTTAATTTAACATAACATAATATAACCTCTCTAAGAAGGAAAATAGTAAATATCTGTGTAAGTTATAAAATAAGAGCTATTATTTAAACCATTCTTCTTTGAAGCTTTTCAACATTGGACATGCCTCATACTGTGTTTATCTTGATGTTTTTATCTGCAATTTCCTGTCTTCTCACATTTACTTTTTGTCTTTTATTTCTTACAGTTTGTCTTTTCTTTTTATAAGTGAATATAATAGACCCAAACAGCTGTGTATATATTTAATCACTCTCTTCCAAATATCTCATATTGTGCCATTCTGTACTATCAAAAAGAATCAATATTGGCAACGATGAGAATTGTTCAACAAAATAAAATCATATTTATTGTTACAACCCAATAGTCACAGTCATAATGGAGTATAAGTGCCACTTGTGTATAGAAGAGAACATATGAGACCATTCAAATGAAAGTACCTCCTAATCAAGAAAGACAGCTCTTTCAACACCCCCTGCCTGTGGACAATGCACTGTTAAAGGTTACAGACAACCTCTGGATATTTTTTCCCCCAGACACATAATGGTCCCAGAAGATGCCCTTTTATTTTCACATGTTTCTCTCAGAAACAGGGAAGATGCGTCAGAGCGAGCAATGCACAGAGTGCCAGTGTAAAATGGTACCTTGCACTTTCAGAGGTTTAGCAAAGAGATGAGGAGCAAGAGGAATGGGGATGATATTTATCATTTGTATAGTTCTATGGAACATGCTTTTATGTTCTGAAGTGCTAGAAGGAAAAAAAATCAGGTAGAATGAGACAGAAAAGCAAGCGAAAAGCATTGCACATGGCTATTGTAGATATTGCTTAGCAAAGTGTTTTATTTTTCTTAATAAAAAGACAATGGATGATCTGACACAAAGCTCTAAAGCAAAGATAATTTTGAACCATGTAGATATCCAGGAATGACTTCTGAGAGTTCTATATGAGCTAAAGGAATAGAGAAAAATAGTCATGGTCTTCTAGCAGGCCACTGTACCTATCCTTTCTGTCTGACCTGCAACTGGAGATAAATGGTGATAAGATTATGAAATTTCTTTCTAGAAATTTCTTTTCTAGTACTAGAAATTTCTAGTTCTCTCAGTTGGTTCACTCTACCTTGAAAGTACCTATTTCAAGGTCTCATCACTATAGTCCCCCCATGTCCATTCACTTATCATTACCAGGAACCACGGTATTATCATTGAAAAACAGGATGCCTTCTCCCACAATAGTGTAAATCTCTGACTTTTTCCTTCATGACCTGCAAGCTCTAAAGGCCAGGAACTTCAAGGGCATGTTCTAAGTCAGCACCATGGAACACATCCAGCAAGAATACAAGGACTTCTCCAGGACTATCTCTTTTGTTTAGCAAGAATGGACAGCAGATTGGAGGAATTCATAATCAACAGCTCAATGTGTACTGATACTGTTAGCATCTATTTTTTTTTCCTGCAAAGAACATATCATTTGGTATCCAAATACCTATGTTTTACATATTAAGTCTAGAAATCACTGCTTATATAACCTTGGGATCTCAATGACAAGTTCCTCTCATAAAAAGAGGAAGTTGGTTTAGTGATACCTAGTTTGGGCCCTGGATTCTTGATGAGACTACTGTGGACTTTGAGGTCAGGGGAATATGAGGAAATAATTCTGCCTGCAGGCCATAATCCACATTTTGTCTCAGGGCTATTATTTTTTTCAATTTCTAACCCTAAAGCTAGGGGAGATAGAGGAAGTTACTATGTCCCATAAGTATCTCTGCCAATATTTTTATATTAGCTTCAAAATGTTTTTACAGATTTTGTCTTGGGAAAATTTCCCTAGTAAAGAAGACTTGAATAGTCTGAAGGAGTTGTGCATGGAATGATGGAAGGGAACTTGAAGGGTAGGAGGTAACTATGCCCTCATCTCAAGTGGCCTTCACTAATATTTCCCCTTTACTTATCCATGTATCCCTCCAGCCAGCTCATGGATTTGAAAGAAACCTTGATCCAGTTCATTGAAATCCACTTCCATATGGTTTTCCAAGGAATTGTCCAAATTCAAGGTATCAGAAAACAGTAATTACTGAGAAATCATCTTATTAAGAAATGTGTAATGCACATGTGGAAAGAATTTTATGGAGGCATATTTTACATATCCTAGAATTTACCCATTTCAAGTGGAAAAATAAGCAATTCAATATTTTTAAAGCAAATTTACTAAATTGTGCATCATCATAAGTCTAGAACATTTTATTACCCAATAAGATACCTAATGCACATTTACTGTTAATCCCCATCCTTCCGTCCTCCCAAAGCAACCACTAATCTATTTATTATCTCAATAGATTTTATAGGCTAGACTTGAACACCTTTTGATACCATGCTTACATATTTTAAACAACTGAGATCATTTAAGTTTATAAAGTAAGAGGAAAATGATGTGTTTCAGACAAATCTCTAATGCCTGGAGATGAGAAATGAAAAATGAGAGCCTGGACATCAGGAGACCAGTTATCAGTGTGTTGTAATAATCCAGCTGCAGATGCTGTGTCAGAGAACTCAAGGTCAGGGCTTTTCAGGGCTTGGTCCATGCATATTCAGAGAAGACAGCTTTCTTTGTGATGTGAGTTCTCTGGAACAGTCTGAACAAGGAAAAGAGTTCCCAGAAAAGGTCAAATCATCAGAAAACCTTTATTCCATGTGGTTGGTGGTCCACGGAATGGGTAGGAGGTGAAAAAATTTGCTTGTGTATGTTTTCTAGGAATTCTATACATAAGAGCATAGGAAAAGTAAAAGATATTGCTCAATTGTGATGTATAAATGGTTGCACACAGCAGATAAAAAGTTTAGCACTAGTTGAGAGCCCACCTAAATGTGAGACTATGGCACAGAAGAGAGAATTCAGATAAAGTCAACTATGGTGGATATCTCCGGGAACAAAGCAAGCAGACTTATGTGAATATTACCTTGTCTCATCGTTAAAGTTGCTAAAGATCATACCCATCACAGTTATTTCTCACATAGACCTTTCTAGCAATTGAGATTTACTTATATCATTATGTTTTTTTTTTGTTTTTTGTTTTGGGTATTAACATTTTATTTTATTTTATTTTTTAATTTAATTTTATTTTTTTACAAATAGTTTATTGTCAAGTTGATTTCCAATCATATTGTTATGTTAAAGCCTAACTTTCAATTACCTCTGACACTGTTTTAGTATGTTACTTAGACTAGATATGGTATTAATCCATTATTACCTATTGGGTGGTAGCAAATTAGCTAGATATCACAAAGAAAACAAGACACATATGAGAAAATGGGAAACAGGCCAAACTAGTGTAGATGAGACTATATGAGCAACAATACTACCGAGAATACTGAACTAAGCCCCACTAGGACTCCAGAAAGAAACTTTCTCAGTCGTGGCATGTGCAAGTGCACTTGGTATGTGGTGTTCTTGTGTGTGTCATTTCTTCCAAAGATACGTGCATACGCTTCTCTGTATGCCTCTGTATACTCCAAGTGAACTCCAGAAGTGAAACTGTCGTTCGGCATTTTTCTTCTTTGTCTTGGCAGTTTCTTTTTTTCCCTATGATTTCCCTCTCATATTGATTTATATTTATTCAAATTTATCATGTGGAAAGGCCCTACAATGGTCACCAGGAAGTGTTGAACAATGACAATCAGAAGACAGTCACTCTTCCCTTCCTTATTGGCAAAGCCCAATTTTATTCAGGATACAAATGGAACCAACTAAAAATGTGCTATTTCCTACCTCTCCCTGGCAGCTAGAAGTTTTAATGTAACATAATGTCCAAGTATATATAATTGGGAGTAACTATTTGACTATTTAAGAAAAAAAAAATCCTCTAAAGAGAACTACCCCAGTCAGCATTTACCCTTTCACTTTCAGCCATTCTAGTTCTTCCTGACCAGAATATGACTATGATACTGGCATTGGAGCAGTTGTCTTATTACCTTGAGGGAATGTGCATAAACTAAAGAAGGCTAATTGACAAGATAGAGGTAACATTCTCTGATGGCACTGTGATTGACCTTTCTTGTCTCATTATGTGAGGCAAACAAAACCTTATAGCACAAAGGAATAACTAATTGATACAAAAAGACTTGTGTCAATATCTAGGTGAAAAGTAATGAGAGCAAAATATTCTAAGCTTATAGCTAGATATTCACATACTTAAGAACTGCCAGTCTTATATTGTGGATGTCAGAGATAAATTAGTAATTAGAGAAATTCTGTAATCGTTGTGCAGCCATTGGGTTACAGGTCACTTGCTTGATTTAAGTGAAACTTAAAGGTAAAACTTGAACAATGACTTGAAGATTGAGAAGTTTTCTATGCAGTCTCAGATATGGATGAGATTGAGGGGAAAGAAAAACCAGGCAAATAAATAAGTGTGTGAAAATTCAAAGTCTGATAGAAAAGACGGAAAGAGGTAGATGCGAACATTTTGGTGCAACTGGAGTCTGGTGTGTATCACAAAATGGTGAGAAATGGGCTGAGTCTAAGGGCTGGGGCTAGATGTTTAAGGGCAGTATAGGACATGCTAAGGAGTCTGCACTGTATCCCATGGCTAGGGTTTAAAAACTGGGACCTAGCAGTAGGATCCCTGTTTAGTTTGAAAAGTACAAAGTTTTATAAGTTTTGAATATGAATGTGTTTTGATGAAATGTGCTCTACATTCTTGGCATGGGCTCTGTAACTCCCTTTTAATGATAGTTAACACCCACAATATTTACATTAGATGCCTGGATCCTGAAACACTTATATTTGTGACCTCTTAGAGAAAAATGAAACTAAGTGTTATCATCCCTGAGGAAGGTAGGAAGGTTTTTGTTTTTTTTTTAAATTTTTTAATGTTTTATTTATTTCTAGGAGAGAAAGAGAGACAGCGTGAGCAGGGGAGGGTCAGAGAGAGAGGGAGTCACAGACTCTGAAATAGGCTCCAGGCTCTGAGCTGGCAGTCAGCACAGAGCCTGACGCGGGGCTCGAACCCACGAACCGCGAGATCATGACCTGAGCTAAAGTCAGACGCTTAACCGACTAAGCCACCCGGGCGCCTCAGGTAGGAAGGTTTTTAAGATGCTAAGATGTTGTAAGGAATACAAGTGTGCAAGAATAAGTGAACGGCAGAGACTTCAAATGAGGAAATGCTTGTTTTCATAAAGAGATGAAACAGTCATAAGTGCCAGGAGAATGAAATGAAAAAAGTTAAAAATCTCCAATAATCTCCAGCAAAGATGAGAAGGGATGAAAAATGGTCCCAGTCAATAATAGTGTATAAAGGGAAGTAGCCAGGAGGAAGATTTATTTTCAATAAGTATTTAATAAATTGAATTTTACAGACAAGATTTTCATGTCTAAGAAATATAACTCTGAAAAGGAGCTAAGATGGTGGAACATCATGGAGATCCTGAGCTTGTCTTGTCCCTGAAATGCAGTTAGATCAGCACCATATTATTTTGCACACTTAGGAAATTGATCTGAGGATTAACAACAATCTGTATAACTTGAGCCACAGAACTCAGCAGGTACTCACTGTGAAGAGATGAACTGGGGGAGAGAAAAGTCACAGAGGGCAGGGAGCTGCTTTTGTAGACAGAGGACAGAGACAAAGAAAGGGGAAAAGTGTGGCACATTGGGATCATGCATGAACAGCACTCCTCTGAAAGTAGTTGGAGAGGAAAGAGAGTGGAAAAAACTCACAGGATACTGAACAAGAAATCTGTTCCCCAAAACCATTTATGGGAAGAAATGAGAGGGTTTCAATACCTCCAGGATTCTATAAACAGTGGAGCACAGAGTCTGAAAGTTCAGAGATCAGTGCTTGGTGGCGCTCTAGTGAGGAAATATGGTGAATCCTCAGAAGCAGGCAGCGTGGTCTGAGGGGTCTATTTCCCACATGAGGAGAAGTGGTTTCCTTCATGGGGAGAAATAGTTTTGCTGGCTTGGAGAGCGTTTGGTAGAGGCCATATGGCCTCCCCACAGGCAAAGGGCCCAGCGTACCCTGTAGAGAAGTCACATTTGCTGGAAATGGGACAAAGATGACAGAGTGCAGTAAAATCTGGCACTGGCTGTGTGTTGTGATTTGCCACAATCCCCGAACTTCTGCCACTACATGATAGCAGGAATGTTTTCTGGAGTAAGCCAGCACCAGGCCATTGCTCAGGAAGACTCTCCCCCCAAAAGTTGGTATGGGTCCAAGCCACAGGAATCTCTGAAGTGTGGGTTTTGAAACAATGCCATCTGAAATATAACTCTGGGGGGAGGTGCCTTCTGGCAGACAGACAGCTTGGACATGGACAGGGTAGAAGTAAGAAGTGGGACCGAGGCCTGAGACAAGGGAGGGGTGCTTGATTGCAAGTTGGTGAAAGCACAAAATTCCTGTGCCAGGGACTAGAAATCTGGAAGAAGCCATTTCCACCTCTCTCATGCACCTCAGTAAGCTAAGCAGTGCCACCTAGTCAAGAACAGAGCCATTACACCAAGTCCCACCTAACTGTCCATTCCAAGCACATCCCCTAGAAGATCAGCATAAGTCTGTCCACCTGCTTAGTGTACAGACTATAGAGTGCTTCATAGTTTGAGTTCTAGGAGAAACTGGATATAACTTCATTCAGGTTTCATTCTGTTTTCTGGTTCATTTATTCATATTTGTTGCTTCGGTTTTTGCCTAAAATATTTTCTTTTTTCTTTCTTTTCTTCTCTTTCTTGGATACAGAAATAGAAAATTTTATTTTTTTCCCTCTCTCTCTGTACCTCCCCTGCTCTCGCTCTGTGTCTCTCCCTCTCTCTCAAAAACAAATAAACATTAAATTTCTTTTTAAAAAGGGGGTGCCTGGGTGGCTCAGTCAGTTGAGTGTCCAATTTCAGCTCAGGTCATGATCTCTCAGTTTGTGAGTCTGAGCCCTACATCAGGCTCTGTGTTGACAGCTCAGAGCCTAGAGCCTGCTTCAGATTCTGTGTCTCCCCCTCTCTCTGTACATCCCCTGCTCTTACTCTGTGTCTCTCCTTTTCTCTCAAAAATAAATAAACATTAATTTTTTTTAAAAGAAAACTTTATTTTTATTTATTTTTTTAACTTTATGTTTTATTTTTAATTTTATTCTACATTTTCCTTTATTTTGTTCTATTATTATATAATTTTTTAGTTTTAAAATTTTTCTTACGTTTTTTCTTTCCTTTCCTTTTTTCTCTATTCTATATAGCTTCTTTCAACAAGCAGACCAAAACACATCTAGGATTTACTTTCTTTTATTTGAAGTTTTATTTTGTTTTTAATTTTTTTTACTTTTTATTTTAATGTTTTTCTTCCCCTCAAATGACAAAACAAAGGAATTTACCCCAAAAGAAAGAACAGGAAGAAATGACAACCAGGGACTTAAGCAACAGATATAAGCAAGATGCCTCAACTAGAACTTATAGAATTTATAGAATGATAATAAGAATACTAGCTGGTGTTGAAAAAAGCATTGAATCCCTTTCTGTGGAGATGTATAAAATCTAGTAAGGATGAAATTAGAAATGCTATAACTGAGATGCAATCTCGATGGATGGCAAAATGTCAAGGATGGATGAAACAGAACAGTGAATCAGCAATATAGAAGATAAATTTAGGGAAGATAATGAAGCAGCAAGAAGGAGGCAAACAAAACCAAAAGATCATTTTACAAGACTTAAAGAACTCAGTACCTTATTATAAAGGAATAATATCTGAATCATAGGAGTCCCAGAAGATGGAAGGAGAAAAAGGGACATAGCATTTATGTGAGCAAATTATAACTGAAAACATTCCAAAATGGGAAGGACACAGACATCAAAATCCAAGAAGCACAGAAAACTCTGATTAGATTGAACAAAAACTATCCATTACCAAGGTATACCAAGTCAAATTCACAAAATACACAGACAAGGAAAGAATTATGAAAGCAGCAAAGGAAAAAAAAGTCTTTACCCTCTGAGGGAAAACAGATCAGGTTTACAGCAGATCTACCCACAGAAACTTGACAGGGCAGAAAGAAGCGGCAGGATACATTCAATACTCTGAATTGGAAAAATATACAGCCAAGAATTCTTTTCCAGCAAGTCTGTAATTCAAAATAGAAGGAGACATAAAGAATTTCCCATACAAACAAAAACTAAAGGAGTTCATGGTCACTACATCAGCGCCACAAGAAATTTTTAGGGGGTCTCTTTGAGTGGAGAAAAAATGAAACAAAACAAAAAAAACTGAAAGAAACAAAGGCTAGAAAGGACCAGAGAACATTACCAGAAACACCAACTCTACAGGCAACACAATGACACTAAATTCATATCTTTCAGTATTCACTCTAAATGTCAATGGCCTAAATGGTCCAATCAAATGATACTGTATATTAGAATGGATGAGAAAACAATACCCATCTATATGCTGCTTACAAGAAACTCATTTCAGACCTAAAGACACCTGCAGTTGAAAGTAAGAGGATGGAGAACCATCTATTATGTTGATAGTCGTCAAAGGAAAGCCAGAATAGCCATACTTATATCAGACAAACTAGATTTTAAAATAAAGACTGTAACAAGAGATGAAGAATGACATTTTAACATACTTAAGGGGGTTATTCACAAAGATCTAACAATTGTAAATATTTATGCACCCAACGTGGAAAACCCCAAATATATAAATCAATTAATCAGAAACATAAAGAAACTCATTGATAATAATACCATAATAGTAGGGGACTTAAAACCCCACTTACAGCAATGGATAGGTCATCTAAACAGAAAATCAGCAAAGAAACAATGACTTTGAATGAAACACTGGATCAGAAAGACTTAACAGATGTATTCAGAATTTAGTATTTCATCCTAAAGTTGCAGAATACACATTCTTCTCTAGTGAACATGGCACATTCTCCATAATAGATCACATACTGGGTCACAAATCAGCTCTCAACAAGTACAAAAAGATAGATATCATACAGTCCATATTTTCAGACCAGAATGCTATGAAACTTGAAATTGACCAAATCAGAAATCTCTCAACAAACAAGAGTCCAGGGCTGGATGGCTTTCTAGGGGAATTCTACCAAAAATTTAAAGAAGAGTTAACACCTATTCTTTTGAAACTGTTCCAAAAAATAGAAATGGAAGGAAAACTTCCAAACACATTCTATGAGGCCACATTACCTTGATTCCAAAACCAGACAAAGATCCCACTAAAAAGAACTACATACCAATTACCCTGATGAACATGGATACAAAAAGTCTCAACAAGATAGTAGCAAATCAGATCCAACAATGCATTAAGAGAATTATTCATCACAATCAAATGGAATTTATTCCTAGGATGCAGGGCTGGTTCAGTATCCACAAATCAATCAATGTGAAACATCATATTAATAAAGGAAAGGATAAGAACCACATGATCCTCTCAATAAACACAGAAAAAGCATTTGACAAAATGCATTTTTTCTTGATAAAAAAACCTTCAAGAAAGAAGGGATCGAAGGGTCATACCTCAACATCATAATGGCCATATATGAAAGAAAGACCCATTACTAATATCATCCTCAATGGGGAGAAACTGACAGCTTTCCCTCTAAGGTCAGGAACATGACAAGGATGTCCACACTCACTGCTGTTATTCAACATAGTGTTGGAAGTCCTAGCCTCAGCCATCAGACAACACAAAGAAATAAAAGATCCAAATCCACAAGGCAGAAGTCAAGCTTCCACTCTTTGCAGATGATATGATACTCTATGTGGAAAACCCAAAAGATTCCACCAAAATACTGCTAGAACCAATACACGAATTCAGTAAAGTTGCAGAATATAAAATCAAAGTACAGAAATCAGCCGCATTTCTATACACCAAAATTGAAGCCGCAGAACAAGAAATCAAGGAATTGATCCCATTTAAAATTGCACCAAAACCCATAAAATACCAGGGAATAAACCTTACCAAAGAGGTGAAAAATCTATACACTGAAAACTATAGAAAGCTCATGAAAGAAATTGAATAAGACACAATAGATGGAAAAATGTCCCATGCTCATGGATTGGAAGAACAAATACTGTTAAAATGTTGATACTACCTAAAGCAATCTACATATTCAATGCAATCTCTGTCAAAATAACACCAGCATTCTTCACAGAACTAGAACAAACAATCCTAAAATTTGTATGGAGCCAGAAAAGAATTTGAATAGCTAAAGCAATCCTGAAAAAGAAAACCAAATCTGGAGGCCTCACAATTTCAGAATTCAAGCTATATTACAAAGCTATAATCATCAAGACAGTATGGTACTGGCATGAGAACAGACACACAGATCAGTGGCACAGAATAGAAAACCCAGAAAGTGACCGAAAAAACCTGGCCAACTAATCTTTGGCAAAGCAGGAAAGAATACACAAATGGAAAAAAGACAATCTTTTCAGCAAATGCCTTTAAGAAAACTGAATCACTTTCTTACACCATACACAAAAACAAACTCAAAATGGATGAAAGACCTAAGCATAAGACAGGAAGCCATCAAAATCCTGGAGGAGAAATCAGGCAACAACTTCTTTGACATCCGCCTCAGCAATTTTTTACTTGACATGTTTCCAAAGGCAAGGGAAATGAAAGCAAAAATGAATAATTGGGACCTCATCAAGATAAAAAGCTTCTGCAAAGTTAAGGAAATAATCAGTAAAACTAAAAGGCAACCAATGAAATGGGAGATTTTTGTAAATGACATATCAGATAAAGGGTTAGTCTCCAAAATCTATAAAATCTTATATAACTCAATATCCAAAAGACAATCCAGTGAAGAAATGGATAAAAGGTATGAATAGACACTTTTCCAAAGAAGACATCTAGGTGGCTAACAGACACATGAAAAAATACTCAACATCAGTCATCAGGGAAATATAAATCAAAACCACAATGATATACCACCTCACCCCTATCAGAATGGCTAAAATTAGCAACTCGGGCAACAGCAGATTTTGGCAGGGATGTAGAGTAAGAGGAGCCCTGTTGCACTGCTGGTGGGAATGCAAATTGGTATAGCCACCCTGGAAAACAGTATGGAGGTTCCTCAAAAAATTAAAAATAGAACTACCCTACACACTACTATGTGTTTATCCTAAGGATACAAAAATGTTGATTCAAAGGGGTATATGCACCCCAATGCTTATAGCAGCACTATCGGCAATACCCAAAGTATGGATAAATATATATATACACCACAACTTCTTTATCCATTTATCAGTCTGAAATATGAAATGTATGAAATATTACTTGATTAAAAAGGATGAGATGTTATTTGCAACAACGTGGATGGAACTAGAGTGTAGTAAGCTAAGTGAAATAAGTCAGAGAAAGACAAATCTCATATGGTTTCATTCATATGTGGAATTTAAGAAACAAAACAGATGAGCATAAGGGAAGGAAAGCAAAAATAATATAAAACCATAGAGGGAGATTAACTATAAGAGACTTTTAAATACAGAGAACAAGCTGACGGTTGCTGGTGGGGTGTTGGGTCAGGGGGTGGGCTAAATGAGTAATGGGGCATTAAGGGAGATGCTTGTTGGAATGAGCACTGGGTGTTATATGTAAGTGATGAATCACTAAATTCTTTTCCTGAAATCATTATTATACTCTATGTTAGCTAACTTGGATTTAAATTTTTAAAATAAATAAAAAGTAAACAAGGAAAAAGAAAACAAAAAAAGATATATAACATTCTAATTTCTTAAAATAGTTACTATATTGGCTTGCTTGTCAAAGTGCTAAATACTTGAGGGGTAGGGTGGTTCATTCAGTTAAGTGTATGACTTCGTTTCAGGTCATGATCTCTCAGTTTGTGAGTTCAAACCCTGCATCGGGCTCTGTGCTGACAGCTCAGAGGCTGGAGCTTGCTTTGGATTCTGGGTCTCCCTCTCTCCCTCTGCTCATGCGCTGTCTCACTCTGTCTCTCAAAAATAAATAAATATTAAATTTTTTTAAATGCCAAATACTTGATTTGTAATTCAATCAGGAACAAGCATTTAGCAAGTAAAACATACATTTCTAAACTTTGTGAGATCTAATGTTATATTTTTGCTTAATAGACTTTATAGTATCTAAAAACAAAGATGTGGAAACAATTCTGTAGTTATTCATTTTATTGAAAGAAATAAGGTGGCTATAAAGAGGAAAATTAAGTATGAAAAACTAACAGAAAAATGGTCAATTTATAAGATAATATTAATGAATTATCAAGTTATACAAAATTGTATTATTTAGTAGTTTTAGCATCTTCAACAATGTATATAATGTATAAAATGTACAAATAAAAAGATACAATATATCCTGTGAGCATTTTTACCAGTGTGTTAATGACCTGCTTGAGTTAGCACCTTGGGCTTTGCCTCTAGCCTTAAAATACAGTCAATTATTACCTGCTCAAATCTATGCCAGCATGCTTTAACTAGACTAAATATACTCTAAGGAGAGGTAAATATTATACTATTTCATTTTCATTTTCAGCTTCTAAAATCACAACTATTATTCATAATTCAATTGTAGTTTTGAGTATGCTATAATATACCTCTAAGTGAAAACCATATACTTGTGACAGTGTTTAAGTCTCTTGACTCATAAAATTAGAAATACCAGAGTCTGAAATGGATTTAAAATATCTTCTTATGTGTACTTAAACAGCATATTATCCATTTTTTCCCTTTTTCTCCATATATAGTTATATCTTAGATTATAGCTTTTTGAGAGGATATCAAATCACCCCAGTTACAAAATAAACCGAACATAACTGGGATTTTGAAGTCATTGCCAACTACAATGGAGACATACAGCATACAGAGCAAATTTTATTCATTCAAGTAACAGTTATCTGTTTGTACATTATTTGGACTAACACCCCCTCCTACCTCTTGGTCCATAGCTAGAAAGCAATTTGCATTTTGTTAATTATTCACAAATTTTGGGTAAAGAGGGTGATATTTGAGATTTTAAATGATCAATGATGTATCTGCATTCCTTGTTCATCCAAAATAAAAATAGATGACATTCATATAAGCAGCATTTTGTTGGGTAGCTGAGAGATCACCATGATTAAAAATTTAGAATTGTTTGAAGTTATAATAACATTAGCATGAATATCATCTCATACCTTGTCAGGAATTTCCACAGTAAAATTCATATTAGTGATAACAATAACAGCAATGATAATAATAACTACATCTATTAACTTAAGCACATAAAATATGCCAAGTTCACATTCATAAATCATCTTATTTAGTATTTATACCCTTTATACAGTAAGAACCATTATCTCTGTTTTACAGATAACAATAGCCAACTTTTACTTACTTTTAATTATATGTCCAATTTGAAACATATAATGAAATAGTTACCATTTTCCAGAGGAGAAAACCTAAATTTGGAGTGAGAAAGTGATTTGCCTAAATTTCCATATGTAGTGAGATTAGGGGCATGACTCACATGTAGTTTAAGAACTTATGTTCTTAACCACGATGTTGTGATTATCAAAAGTGTTAGTCACTGTGAGTAAATCTAGATGCTTTAACAAATAAGCTCCAGAATCTCATCAGAGATGAGATTGTTTCCCCATGCTATGATACAAGATCCATAAGAGTTGAAATGTTGCCTCTCAGTAATGGAATCTGAGAAATAAAGTTTAGCCATGTGGCCAAGAGAAAAATGAAATTGATCTGGTATGATTATGGCATTTTCTCTGTAATACCTTATTTAAAATGTTTTACTTTTCTGTGTAAAGGAGGTAACTATTTAATTATTTTAAGTATGAAATATTATTAGTAAATTTCAAATTTATAATTATGACCACAGTGGCATTACAGAGCATACGTGTATTTTTTGGTTTATCCAGGGGTGAGACCCAAGAAAGAGAAACTATTTAGGGGCACCAATATCCATGATAAATGATAAGCAAGAACTAATTCAATGGGGGTAGGAATTAAGAGAAGAGGTAGGTAAAGCCTCCAAAAAGATATTTGGGTGATAGGATCAAAAAGATGTATTAATATCAGGTGTGAACAATTAAAGAGTAAAAGCATCAAAGATACTTCTGAGGTTTTAAGCTTGGGTACAGTGTGAGTGGTAAGGAATATAATGTAGAAATGATCTATTTTTTATAGAATGGTTTCAAGTAGGATTCCTTTGTCAATTAAGTAGGCACATATATCGATTGTGCCCCATATGAATTTATTTGCATTGCTATAAAAATCTCTGAACAGCAAAACCAAGAAAAATTAAATGTCATAAATTAATCTGGTAATTTCATTTAATCACTCATTCAACAAATACATTTGGTTTTTGAACTGTGTGCTAAGTACTGTGCCAGTAATTAGAGGAAACAATATGAAAGATACAATCTCCAGTTCAGGATATTTAAATTGAGTGGAAGGCACTCAAGATTGAGTTAATTAGTGCTAAATAAAACTAAATTTGGGATGTTATGGCAATTCATAGAAAATGAATGGAAACCCAGAAGGGTACCAAGAAAGGGACAAAAAAAATCATCATAGTAAGAGGGATAAGGCTTAGCGAAGCAGAAAAAGAAGCCATGTTTAGGCTGAAAGAAAAACACATACATAGGCTCAGTAGGAAAACAGGGGATTATGTGATAAAGACAGGAAGGTAAGTATGGCCTGATTAGAGAGCTACAGAAGGGATGGCAAGAGATCAGGCTCAGGAGGTAAATGTTAATATACAAAAGATTCTTCAAGCCATAAGCCTTTTGAAGACTTCAACCTGAAAGTTAAAGAAGCCACTGAAGGATTTGTAGCAGAAAAATGGTATGGTCACATTTGTGCACTATAAAGGTCATTCTTACAACAGCAAGGAAATTGGATTGGATAAAAATAAGATCAGAGGCATGGGAACCCATCATGGGGCTTTTAGTGAAAGGCAGGGAGGCAAGAAGGTGATTGTGGTCTGATATAAATCAGTTGCAGTAAGGATGGAGAGTAAGGGAGGAATTCAAGAAGTGTTAAGGAGCAAAGTGGATAGAGTTTTATGCTCAGTGAGATGAGAGGGAAGAATGAGAACAATTCTCAGCTTTCTAACATCAGTAACTAGGTACCTGATGGTGCTATTCAACAAGAAAGGGAAAAATGAAAAGATGTGCAGGTCTGGGGAAGGAGGAAAAAAATAAACTTAGTTTTATTCATGTAAGTATCTCTGAGGCATTCAGGTAGAGATGTCCAATACGAGGTTGTATATAATTTTCTAAATGTAATAAAATATTACTTGAAATTTCATGTATTACCTATTCCTTTCCCTACTTGGTTCGGTGCGTTAGAAAGTTCAAGTTAAGGGTTTCAATTTAATTTCTTCTTTTTGACTTACCTGGTAGAATTATGCCAGTGACAAGTAAGAGAATGAAAGCTTAAATGCAAATATATTGCCATAAGTAATTGCTGGGTCATTAGTATCATCTTCTTTGTCAAAATCTAATTATAATTGGAGAGTCAAACTCACTTTTTATATCTTATGCCTGTTTTGAAGGAAATTAACTTGAAAAGAAATATCTATTCCACATATATGATGATATCTAATAAAAACCCATAGGGTACTAGTAAATAGTTTATGCTGATGCCCATATATTTGCAATTGTAAACTATTGCAAATTGAGTACACACTTTATCTCCTTTCCCAAAAGAAGAATAAAATAGTGAATGTAAAAAAATGAATGGATATAAAATCACAAGAAATGTTATGTAATACAAATTACAAAACCACAATGTAGTTATACAAAATTATGATCTTCATGAGATAAAATGAGTGTGTTTTCAACCAAAGGAAACTACATAATTGCAAAGCAGAGTCTGAAACAGCTGGATTAAATAATGAAGGTTCTTAAAAAAGGAAATCTTTCTAGAAAGCATAGCTTTCTGAAAACTTTTGCAGAAGTTATCAGTATAATCTACATGATTTTACACATTTATTTAAAAACTAAACGGAGTGAAGTTGACCAAGGAAATTAGAAATGGAATTCTCCGAAATAGAATCTATAAGAGAGTCTATTGGTGGGCTCTAGACATACAGGTTGGGAAGATTTCCAGATATATGTAGCAGTTTAAATATTTCTGAGTATTTGATGGCACTAATTCAAAGTCTTATAGTCACTGCTGGCCACGTGGGTGTGTATTCCAGGATTCCCAACCTTATGCCCACCTCTTGGGGAAAAGCTCTCACAAGAGCCCTTCCTGCAAGACCACATGGAAACCTTATCTGCCCACCATAAAGCTCTGTAATATTAGAGGAAGATTTTCTCTTGTTTTCTTTTTTTTTTTCCAGAAGAACCAGAAATGTTCAGTAACATGCGTTAGAACATTGCTTTCTTAGTCTTTCAGTAGGTATAGATGTGGTATCAGTAGTTTCAATCTGTTTCTCTGCTCCTTTATGAAAATAGCTTGTCTGAGAAGACTTTTTCTTTAGAAATTATGACTATTTCAGTTCATAATTTGAGATCATATAATCTCTAAGCAAGTTCTTATGTTAGCACTTTAATCAGAAAATGTCTCCACTGAACAAAGTTTTGTTATTAATATGCAAATGAATGCTGTAAGGCAGATGACACTTTTCCCCAAACCACATTCAATTAACATACCAATAACTTTAGGTGCTCCTAGTGTAATCAGAATTAGTGTTTTACATGACAGATTTTTTAACACTTCTTAGGTTGTAAGAATAAAGAGTCTGAAGCTATCACTTATTTCCATGATGCACATGCACAACATATAGGTTGAAAGGATGGAACAATGTGATCAAAGATGACATAAATAAGACAATGCTATAAATGTTTATTCAGGTTCCTGAATTGATTGCTGAACTAAGGAACCACATGATTACCTTAAAGGAAGCATTTAGTGTTCACAGTTGTACCCATCTGTTATATTAAACTTATGTGACCAAGTTCACTTCTACCCTATACGTGAAAATAAAACAATAACAAAAAGCTTTTAAACTCACAACAGATCATATGTGAATGGCTCAAACTATTTAAGAAACACCTAAAGCAAATAGTTTAAGGATTTCAAGAGATTAAAATTCAAAATTAAGAATTCACCTTGGGGGCGCCTGGTGGCTCAGTTGGTTAAGCTTGCAACTTTGGCTCAGGTCATGATCTCACAGCTCCTGAGTTCAAATCCCATGTTGGGTTCTGTGCTGACAGCTCAGAGCCTGAAGCCCGCTTCAGATTCTGTTATCTCCCTTTGTCTCTGCCCTTCCCCAGTGTGTGCTCTGTCTCTCTCTCAAAAACAAACATAATTTTTTAAAAAAAAAATTTAAGAATTAACCTGAATTCCCCCCCCAAAAAAAGAATTAGGCTGAAGACATTATAGTCTCTCTATATTAAGTGGAAAGTGTTCTTCAACCTCTAAATATATTACCTACCAGCGCTTCTAACTAACGTATTATCTACCTGCCATCTGGCAGGCAGAATTAATATGGAATGAAATACTGAAGTCTCTTGTTTCGTTGGGAAATGATTTTATGAAATATTTTTATTCAACACCACTTATTTGGCACCCATTAATTTAGTCACTGTTATAGGTCCTTGAGATATAGTGTGAAAAAAAATGTCTTTTGGTACTCAATGTAGCTCTTTTATATATTGGATATCATTTTAAAGAATCTAATCTATATTTTATAATACACAATGCTATCATCATGGATGTAAAAATACATCCGTGGGGGTTTTTAAACTAAATTCGTTGAATTGCTCCATATGTTCTACTACACAAAAATTCTGAGCATTTCAACATATTGGTTTCTGATAGAATTATAAAGATTTGTGTGTGTCAGCGTGTTTTCTGAGTAGTGTTAACTTTGATAGTCTGGGAAAAAGGCAAGCACTCTATTTCTCTGTTCTAACATTTACTGTTAATCCAAATCATGTAGAACATAAAACATAGTCTACTGAACATTTTTGATATTCATAGTCAGCATTTATATCATTAGTATCAAAAGGATCATGGTAGATTCTCTATAGTCAAAAACAAAGCTTTCACATTCATTTGAACGTCAACATATTTCTTATTTTAAACTTTAGAGCAGTTTGTTCCTTTTTAAAAATTTTTTAAAAATGTTTTATTTATTTCTGAGAGTGAGAGAGAGAGTGTGCGCATGAGCAGGGGAGGGTCAGAGAGAGGAAACACAGAATCAGAAGCAGGCTCCAGGCTCTGAGCTGTCAGCACAGAGCCCAACGCAGGGCTCCAACCCACTAACCGTGAGATCATGACCTGAGCCAAAGTCGGACGCTTAACCGACTGAGCCACCTAGGCCCCCAATTTGTTCCAAACATAATGTAGAGGCATTTATCTTATATATTTTTGTTTATTATTATTTTTTTTTTTGAGAGAGAGAGAATGCACACAAGCATGAGTGGGGGAGGTACAGAGGGTGAGGGGAGAGAGAGAGAGTGAGATAGAGAGAGAGAGAGAGAGAAAATCTTAGGCAGGCTCCATACCCCACATAGAGCCTGGCACAGGCCTCAATCTCACCACTGTGAGATCACAACCTGAGCCTAAATCATGAGTTGGATGCATAACTGACTTGAGCCACCCAGGAGCTAATGTAGAGGCATTTAAAACAGAAAGTTGACCTCTTAAAGGTAGCACTCACCACCCTCAATATATACTAAGAACTTTAAATGTATGATTTTACATATCTAACACTTCAGCCTAATACTTCACATATGCTGTGTTGTGTTTTATTGGGGCATTTTTTTTTCAGTCACATGACTGACATCTTCTATGCTGCTGTCCAAAAGCAGATCTGCAACATACTGTCAATTGCTCCTGTTGGCATACTACTATTTTCTGTACTTGCTGTTACAGGAATGTGACATTCCCTTAAGACACTACTCTGTACTTTTTATGTACACATATAAGTTTTAGCTTTAGCAAGATTTTGTAGAGTGTTCACTTTCATATAAGAAGGAATTAGGGAAGAGAGAAGGATAAAATCCCACTGACATGAGGTGCATATTCCTGGATTTTTTGTTTGTTTGTTTGTTGATTGGTTTGATTTGTTTTTCTATTCTTTATTGGGGGGGGTGGCACTGGTGATTTGTACAGTAAGATTAAATACAATGTAAAAGCTAAAATACCTTTTACCTAAAAGCTACCACCCTATATCTCAATTTTAAGCCTAATCCCATTTTTCATTACCCTACTCTATGTCAGCAAATCAGTATATTGAATGGGAACCTTTATGTTTTCATTTTTTTGACCGAGAGCAGCCCTTAATCTTTGCTTCTTTGCTTCTCTTTGGTGGCACACTCTTTACTTGGTTCCAATGATACAACTATTCCTTGGCTTTCCTTTTACCTTCTAAACTGTTCTGACTTCTCTGTAGACCAACATTCCTCTATGTGGACTTTTCATGAAGATCTAGCTCATCGATATTTCTTAATGTTCTTCCTGAGTGAGTTAATCTAGTCAAAAACTTTTATCCCCAGCAGAGATCTCCTTCTAAGATTCAAATCTTAAAATCAGGGGTGCCTGGGTGGCTCAGTCAGTTAAGTGTCTGACTTTGGCTCAGGTCACGATCTCACAGTTCGTGGGTTCAAGCCCTGCATCGGGCTCTGTGCTGACAGCTAGCTCAGACCTGGAACCTGCTTCAGATTCTGTGTCTCTTTCTCTGACCCACCCCTGCTCATGCTGTCTGTCTGTCTGTCTCTCTCTCAGAAATAAATAAAAAACTGATAAATTTTTTTGAAATCTTAAAATCCAGTTCTCTGATTGGTGTCTCTTTCTGGATGTGCCAAAAGCACTTTCAACCATATATTTCTGAAGTGGAACTTTTTGAACATCATCCAGGTCTTTAAATCTGTCCCTTTTCTACTATTTTCTTTCCAATGAATGACACCATCATATATGCAATTTGTCAATCCATAAAACTTACCACCATCTTCACAAAATTCTTATGATTCTATCCCTATAATCAAGGTATCATTGCCTTCTTGATTGTATCTCTTTTTTAAAAAATTTTTTTTAACGTTTTATTTATTTCTGAGAGAGAGACACACAGAGTGAGCAGGGGAGAGTCAGAGGGAGAGAGAGACACAGAATCTGAAGCAGGCTCCAGGCCCTGAGCTAGCTGTCAGCACAGAGCTGGATGTGGGGCTCAAACCCATGAACCATGAGATCATGACTTGAGCTGAGGTCGGATGCTTAACCAACTGAGCCACCCAGACGCTCCTGATTGTATCTCTTAAATATCTTCCTAATCCATTCACTTCTTTTTTTCACGACCACTCTCATCCAAGTCCAAAGAAACATTTCTCACAAGAAGTACTATAGGAGGCCCCTTGATAGTTAGCTAGAAAGCTAGATAGAAGTTGGGTAAGTAAGTAGATAAACTTATTTTTCATTTTAAATAAAACATTGTTTAAAAGATAATGTTATCATGTTACTTTTCTCTCTTTCCCCTTTCTGCACTTTCTTATACACACAAGCATACACATATATATGCATATCTAAACTTTTCCTTACTGTGGTACATTAGATTAATATTCAGAATTTTTTACTGGTTCTCTTTCCCCAGTAGAGGAGTAGAGTATATTTTCCTACCCATTGGATTTGTCTCCAGCCATACAACTTGCTTTGGGCAATAACTGAACACAGAGGTAAACATGTTCCAGTTCCAAGCCCAGGTCTTCAGAAGACATGATATCCCACTGGCCTTCTAGTGCCTCTGCTATCAGTAAAAGAACCCATTCAGGCAAGCCCATGGCTGAAACAAGGATAAGAGACACAGGAGCAAATTTAAATGCCCCTCTGATACCCAGCACCCCCCCCAAAAGCATAGTTGAATGAGCTAAATAATCTAACATTAGATGCTGCTGAGATTTGTATTCTTGTTTGTTATGCAGCGTCATAGAGTTCATTGATAACTGATTTTAATTGTTTCTTATTTGTCCAAATAGGAAGTAAAATATCTTGGACATGGACAAAAAGATCCTTGTAGTTTGTGCCCTACCTCATGTTCATCTCATTTCACACTAAACTCCCCACTCTCTCTGTGCCCTGTCATTGTGGGTGTCTTCTAGTTCTGTGAATTTGCTAGTAATTTCTTACACTGTAGAACTTACACCTTGTCATGTCTTTCTTTTTTTAGTTCCTTCTCATTCTTGAGAATGTCAGCTCAAGCACGACTTCTTCAGGACTGGCTTGACACAATTACTATTCTACATTTGCTTGTGTGATTTTGTAATTGGTTTCCACCACTAAACTTTAATAATAACAGGGGTGTTTAAACATTGAATGAAATAATTAATGAAAGAGGTAAACCAAACCTGATGTGAATCACTTTCAAAGGTGCCATTAATTAGTTTTGACACTAGCCCAATAGAACCTACAACATTTTTGTTTGTTGTTCATTTTTTGTAAATAGTTATTTGTGTATTAAAATAAGTTATAAGTGGTATAAAATAAATTCAATAAATACATTCCAAGGTTTTTTTCTCTTCATAAAGTAAAAATAATAAATTTCTTCTTTAGTTTCTCTTTAACATAATAAATTAATCAAGGTGAGAATCCATTTGTCTTCTCGCTCTATGCTTTCTTGGTTTCATCATGTAAGACCTTTCCATTTCCATCAAGATAAATACTAACTTTACCTACAGGACCACCTTACGCCTTTAATATTTTTATTTAAATAATAACAGATATGAGTTATAAATTTGTAGCTTTTGTTTCCAACTTCCTGCTTTGGGAGAATCAAATTATCTCCTGTATCATTGAACTGGGCTTAAAAATGGGCTTTCTACATCATCATAGCAGATTTTTTATTTGGAATCCTGGTGCAAAATTGTCTCATATTTAAGATATAATCAATATTTTCAACTACTTTTATTTCAGTTTCTTGTCTATACATTATTGTGTGTGAAAATCTCTCTAACTAGATTATAAACTCATCTTAGAGGTAAAATATTCATTTTTCTGTTTATCCAACCCCCTTTACTTATAAAATATACCATAGTTTTAATCATATAATAAATGATTAATTTGTACTTTTTGACATGTTAAAACATATTAATTATAAGGAATTTCCTTTTCTATATGTACCATATTAGGACCAAGACAGTGGTGGAATTATCTTCATTGTCTCTTTCCATTTCAGAAAATCATGCTATCACATTCAAAATCTACTCCTTTTTTTTTTTTTAATTTTTTAATGTTTTATTTATTTCTAGGAGAGAGAGAGAGGGACAGCGTGAGCAGGGGAGGGTCAGAGAGAGAGGGAGTCACAGACTGAAACAGGCTCCAGGCTCTGAGCTGGCAGTCAGCACAGAACGCTACGCGGATCTCGAACCCACGAACCGCGAGATCATGACCTAAGCGAAAGTAGGATGCTTAACCGACTAAGCCACCCAGGCGCCCCTCAAAATCTACTCCTTATTTAAAGTCCACATTATATCATTTTACACCTCCTCTGGCAATTTTGCCCCAGTCATCCTCCAGTCTTCGACTTACTCCCTTTCAAGAACATTTTAGTCCCTTGTTCACTGTTTTACCCTTTACCCAAACTCTTATCATCCTAAAACATTATATGAATAATTCTACATTTTTATCTCAGAGATGCCATATTATTTCAAAGCCAATAATCTTCATTTCTAACACAGCAATAATTCACTAATTTAGGCTTATTTTGTACAATTCCAGAACAATTTAAAAAAATATTTATTTACTTTCCATAGGAGAATGGATGCACACATGCATACATAAGTGGGAAAGGGGAAGGCAGGGGAACAGAGGATCTAAAGCAGGCTCTGTGCAGAGAGCCTCATGTGGGGCTCAAACTCATCAACCATTGAGATCATGACCTGAACTGAAGTCAGGTGCTTAATTGACTGAGGCACCCAGGTGCCCCCAGAAAAATTTTGTACAAAACTGATACTATTTCTCTCTGGTATTTCTACCCATCCATATTTCTAGTTGCTTCCATTGAACTTGCACAATTTCCTCATCTGGCCTCTATTCCCTCTGTCATTTTAGCCTGCTATCACTTCCTAATTGTATTATCCTTTTATTAATCCTAACTACTTTGATACACTGTCCCAAATATTAATTCTTAACTCTTTGATATACGTGTGTGTGTGTGTGTGTGTGTGTGTGTGTGTGTGTGTTCATAGTTTAAATTTCCAGATAATTTCAAATACCTCTTCTTTCTGGGATACAATCATTGACAAAAAAAAATGAAATGGATATTCTTGCCATTCCAACCTCATTATTTGGTCATGGAATGCTGAGGATCTTGTACAATAAATAAGTATTTAAAGAAAGAATGGAGAAAAATTGTCAAATATTCCAAATTTGATCAAAGGAGATAGAATCTTGGTTTTAGATAATAAGTGATATTTGAAGTTACTAGAAAAATGATATTGCTCCATCTGTCCTAGAGAGTAGAAAGTGTGCACCATGATAATTCAAAAAAACAAGTTATTATAGTATGAATATATATTAATATAAAATCAATGGTATACAATGAAGATGATAAACATAGACTTTTTGTTGGATGGAAACTAAATACTTAAGATTTAAAATATTCCTTAGTTGTAGTTCTTAAACCTGGCTATTTATCATAATCATCTGTGGAACTTTTTAAAAATGCTGAGACCGAAGCTCCACCCTTGAGTTTATAATTCTCTAGGTCTGCAGTCAGGATGAAGAGTCTTCATGTTTCATAAGCACCACTAATCACCGTGATGTATGCACAGGTCTGAGAATCACTACCTTACAGGAAGCAAAATTCAGGTCACCTTTATCCTTCAATATATGGTGTTCTACATTTTTCCCCCTTTCCTTGTAATCAGTCATTTTAGGAGAAATCTCTAAGCTAAGAGTGTTTTCCTGTTTATTCTAGTAGAAACCATTTCTTGGGGATTGAAAAAGCAGTCCCCTATGAGCCACATTTCCCTCAGTCAGAGATGTTTTGCATTGTCTTGCTGTCAATCATGCTCTCAGTAGTAATCGCCTATCAATTTCACCTCTCCTGTCAAACAGTTTTTATGGTATCTACGATTTATGTGGCAGGAACCGCTTTCCAGCGCAAGGCATCAGCTTTGAACACTGTTTACAGGACTAGGATCTATCTCAATGCCATGAGAGCAATGATTACCCTGAATGCTCTTAAGAAATAGTTCCAACAGCTAGATCAGTGGCAATTCTTCCCACACAATCATCAGACTAACTCAGAATGTCGGATTTCTTTTGCGCAAAGGGGCGAGCAAATAAATATCTCCAAGTTCAAAAGTATTTGGTTTATAATTCGAAGTACATTAAGTATTATTTTATCCATTATTATATGAATATGGTGGTTTCAAGGCATATGACGTCAATAATAATATAAAGCAATTCTTTTCAGTAATTAAAGTCTGCCCTTATTATCATTTAAGTCAAAATGCAGTCACCTTTGCAATGGCATTTAAAATTTTTTTTAACATTTACTTATTTTTGAGAGACAGAACATGACCTGTGGAGGGGCAGTTAGAGAGGGAGACACAGAATCTGAAGCAGGCTCCAGGCTCCAAGCTGTCAGCGCAGAGCCCGATGCAGGGCTCAAACCCACAAACTGGGAGACCATGACAGAAGCCCAAGTTGGAAGCTTAACCGACTCAGTCACCAAGGCGCCCCTGCAATGGCATTTTAAATGTGAAGTGTTAAATAAATTCAAGCTGACTCAGACTTTTTTGGTCATTAATTATTTGAAGAAACTTTACCTAGACCCAAAAAGCAAGTTTCATTTCATCAGGAATGAACTTTCTGGTGGTCTCATCAGGAAAATTAAAATGCCTGGTTTGGTGGTCTTCTTCACACAAATACCAATGATTTCTCCTTGCTTTTCCCCCTGCTCAAATTAGTCAATAAGTAATAAAGGAAATTTTTGTGATCTTTTTTTCCTTAATGTACCTGAAAAAACCAATATACTCACACTGTGCAGCTTGCAAGGTAAGAGGATTTAAGAACCACCCAGTATATCATCAATTGCTTTAAATCCATCTCCACATCCAGCATGTTGCTTTGTTCTCTTTTTAATCCCCTCCTAATTAGGCATACTGCCCTAATCTTGTCTTAAGAATTATTTTAATAGAGCCAGAAAATGCTAAAACATAAATAATACTACTTAATAAAAATTAGTAATAATTCCAAATAATAAAAGTATTAATAAAGCTATCATCTTCTTTTGCAAAGAGTTATTGCAGTGTGGTTTTTGATATAACATCTTAATGTATATTGCTGTACTTTATAAGGCCTATTTACTGGTCTTAGGGAAGGTGTGTAGGAGGTGGTGCTGCTAATATAGCCACTCTACGTGAATTAAAATATGTGACTATATCAAAACAAGAGCTGTCTGATCCAGATTTGCAGCTGAATAAATGCCAGTTGTTGCAATCCTATCTTAATAAGATTAGAGGACATCCAAGTATATTCTTCAGAGAAATTCTTATTAAAAATACCTGTCTTTTTATATATTTTTGGAAGTTGCTGAGAGGCTCTCACCCTGCTACCTCAGCTGAATTCACTTTCCCATCTCTTCCCAATCCCTCCTTCTGATTGCTATTCCCTCTGCTATGTTGGAATGGAAAGCAGTTCATCCTTTAATCTGGCCATTTTTGAATGAATTGTCTTCATCCTTTCTATTCTTTTGTTTTTCCACAATCTTTGCCATGCAAGTGTGGAGAACCAGACTAGGTCAGAACCCCAGGGAGCAAAGAGAATACAAACACTGAGGAACATATTAGTAATTTTGATCCTTTCCACAAAAATGTGCATGACAAAAATAACATATTCAGTTAAGTCCTGAAGTGCTGGATATCTTAAAAAGAGGGAAATACTACATTCAAAATATTGAGTACAGTTGATAAAATATAAAATATGTAAGTAAGAATATAAGTAACAACATGGTCATCTATAGATTACAATGTATTTTGTATTGTTAAGTTTATATATAGGTTTCCAAAAAACTCATTATACATAATATTTTACTTATATAGTATATATTTGTATGTATATACAATATATGTTATATATTTATATATGATATATGATACATATACTTTTTTTAAATTTCCTGCATAGAAAACCCCCAAACAAATTGAGTTTCAGAAGAAGATATCTTTGTATCTTTTTATCTGGTGACTCTATATTTCAGTAATAACGGAATCACCAGCTGCCATTCTTGTTCCACCAGCATGTTTTAAACTTCTTACATGCATTTAACCTCAGTTGTTTTAGGATAGAATCCAATAAATTATTTTTAAGAAAGAAAGATCAATCTCCTAAGAAGTTTTGTTGGGCATTAAGTTTATATTCTACCTAAATGTTTGAAAAATGACTGGTACTTAAAGAAATAGCATTCTTAAGTTTTATTTGAAAATATGAAACTTAAAAGCTGGAGATAAAACTAAAAATGTTCCTGATTTTTCATATTATGGTTAAACTCTACTCATTAAGAGAACGAATTAATCAAGATGAAGCATGGAGACTAATCCATTCATTTTTGTTTAGAAAGCCTTCTTGGTAGAAATTTATAGATTTCAGAATTAAAGTAAAGCCATTGTGTGGGGGAGGGAATATAAATGGAAAGGAGTAAGAAAATGTAGATAGCAATGATAGTCTAAGGCATGGTAATGATTCCAATTTTAATTTTTATTTCTTTAGAGATTGTCTTCATCATACATCTAAATAGCTTCGAGCCACAGCAACAAAGATCACTTAAATATCAGAAAATGTACTATACAGAATTTAAAATCATGTGATTATATTCTCATCCACTGATTTAGCCCTTGGGTACTCAATCTGTCACTCCATTAGAGGACTATTGGTACGGTTAATTAGCAATTCTCCCTTGAAGTGATCCTTAGAGCCTTGAAGAATCAGCAATGCAGTCTAAGTCATTTCTACTAACCTATTCTATAGGTGTTACTTCTTTTATTTTATACAAAGCATTCTGTAGCCACATGCCTTGGGAAAGACTAATTAAAATCACTGAAGGAAATAGGATCAGCCAGACGAGGCAGAAAGTAAATCTAGGGGAAAAAGTCATTTAATAGTTGCTGCAGTTTTGTAATCAAATGCTCTTCTTAGATGCTAAAAGAATATATTTCACTAGAAGTTGTTAAGCAGAGGTAGTGTGATTCTTCCTCTTTATATCCATGTATAATAACATATTTAAATGTTCAATAAATATAAATAGAAATCACATATATTAAATATGAGAAACCTAACTTAAAGCTTTATTCTAGAGAGTAGAATGTATGTGAGAAATAAGCTGTGTATTTGGTAGGCTTACTAACTTGCCCTGAATCACCTCAAGGTGATTATCAGAATTAATTCCAGGCTACAAGGACCCATAGGAGGGAAGAGTATAGCCAGGCTGGGCCTTGATATGTATCTCATGGGCCTAAGGTTGAAAAGTATATATTTCATTTATGAAAACAACGTGACCACTACTTCCAAAGAGTGAATGATGGTTCAGCAAGCTTCCTCAGAAAGTATCGCTTTATGGAAAGTATAATCTAAGAAATAAAAATCTAGAGATCAAAATATGTGATTTTCTTTAGATTCTCTTTTGATGCTCAAAACTAAATTTTACAGTCAAAATTTATGTCCAATATAGTTTCTGGAATCTGGAGTTATTTTTTTTCCTCATTTTTAGAAAGGCAACTAATGGTTTTCAAAGTGATTACTATTATTTAACTACACTATGACAGAAAAGTATATTTTTCACCTATACACAGAAAAGAGACATGCACACACACACACACACAGACACAATTAATGTTCAGAATCCTGGAACTTTCTTTTTATCAGTTATTCCTAGAGAGAAACCTCAAAATTATCATCAGGATCCAATTATTTTTTTTTATTGTACATTATCATATTTTAAATACTACTTACTCGGTTTCTAAAGTCTGTTTGTTGTTGTTTGCAAAGCAGCCATTTTCAAACTTCCCTCTTCTTGTGTTATGGATTGAGTTCTTCATTTTTATCTTGACTATTTTGAACATTTATTTTAAAGTCTCTTGAAATTTGCTTTGTTATCACCAGCCTGTCACTTGTGAATGCTCTAGTGTGATTCACTCTCATGTCACTAATATCACCTTATCAATTATAATTTTTGTGATTTCATCATCAGAAGACCTGCCTTTTAAGCATTTCTACATGCATTGGCCATGGATGGTCAAGGTGACCCTTTCATGTTACTTTGCAGCTGTCCCTGCCATGGCCTTACAGAGTGCACTGATTCAGGGCCAGCTTTCAGTTGATCTGAAGGCTAGGGGTTGCCAAATTAATACGAGCTGTACAAATTCACCTTTTTGCCCCTGCTAAATGTTCTCATTGCCAAATTTTTACTAGGACTCTCTCTCTATCCAGAGGTCAGGGTCCCCAAAAAAGGAGCTTTTGTCCTCATAGAAATTTGGGCCTGGCACAGTGGCATATGGAAATGTTCAGATTCCTGAAACTAGAAGCTCCCCAAAACCATTCTTTTGGGTTTTTATGGAAGCTTTATTACATAAACAGGATTGACTAATCATCGGCCATTCATGATTGATTCAAGATTTAACCCCTCTCCGCTTCCTGGAAATCAGAAGGTCAGACTTTGAAAAGTTCTAACCCTTTATTCTCAGGCCCATTCCCCCTAGAAGCCACCCTCTCCTCATCCTTAGGTGCTTTCCAAAAGTCACCTTCATCAACACAAATCCAGTTGTAGGAGAAAGGGACTTGGTATGAATAACAACACACCTGTTTCACATTTAAGGCTCTGAAGGGTCTTTTTGGGAACTAAGGAGAAGAGACCAAATATTATAACAACAGATGCTCCAATTGATCTTACTGATCAGGACATTCCAAGGGATTTAGGAGATGTGAGCCAGGAACTATATGTGAAAACTAGATATATATGAGAAATATATTTTTGTCATATGAAATGACAAAATATGTATGTTTCTTATAACTCACAGCATGGCAGAAGTAACTCTTAATTTTTAGTAAATGCTGTTCAAAGTGCATGTTTATATTTTTAGGTACATAAAAGAAAGATTTCCAGATTGGATACAGGAAACAGAGAGGCTAAGATTATGAAGACTCACCTTGAGATTTATATGACTAGTCTAAAGAATTTCTGAAGTAAGGTTGTGATTAATGCCTACATTCTAAAGAAGCATTGCCTTGCCTGTATGGGGATCAGGTAGGAGTTCACAGTAGGACTGACTTTAATGATCTTTGTAGTTTAACTGAAATATCTTTCAAGGCACCACATCTCCACATCTACTTTGCTGCAATTGTAAGTATGTGTTCTAAAAAGTGCAATTACAGTTTTTCTCGAGATGCTGAAAGAGTAATAGGGAAATATCCTCCTCAAGTCACATAAAAATAGAAAACAATTTGAATTAAGATATAATTCAAATATCACTGTGCCTAAAATAATGGGTGATGGAGCCAGAGACTTGGGTGTGAATCTTTTTGGTCACCTGTGAGCTGCATGACCTTGAACAAGTTACTAAATGTATCACATGTCAGTACTATATGTAAAATAAGAGCAATTATAACTTTCTCATTAAGCTATTGATAATTCCTTTATATTACTTGGGGTTATCACGAGAAATAGAACTAACAGGATTTCTCTCAAATACAGGTATAGATAGATAGATAGACAGACAGACAGATAGATAGATAGATAGATAGATAGATAGATAGATAGATAGATCAGCAGATGGATCATAGTATAGGTAGATAGATAAATAGATAGATAGGAATATATTAAACCAGATATAGACATGTCTAGATAGATATCACTCTCTCTCTCTTTCTCTCTCTCTACTGATCTATCTATCTATGTATCTCTCTCTCAGAGAGAAGTGAAACTTATTTTAAGGAAATGGCTCACATAAGTATCATGGCTAGCATCTATGAAATCTGTAGAGCAGACCAGTGCGTTGGAGTCTTTGGTGAGTTGATGCTGCAGTCTTGAATCTGAATTCTTCAGGGCAGCAGCCTGGAAACTAGTCAGTCTTTCTATGTTGCAATATTAAGGGGACTCCCTTCTGAAGTGTTAAGAGAGAATATGTCCCAATTCTTACTCCTAAGTTCTGGTAGTTTGCTGACAATCTTTGGCATTCCTTGGTTTATAGACCTCTGCCTTTACCTTCACGTGGTGTTCTCACTATGTGTATGTCTCTCTATCCAAACTTTCTTTTTATTATTATATATTTGGAAATTTGAACTTCTTAATTCCTCTTGCCTTTTTCACACATCCTCCCTCACTCCTCTCCTCAGGCAACCACCAGTTTTTTCTCTGTATTTATGAGTCTGTTTCATTTTTTGCTGGTTTGTTGGTTTATTTTTCAGATTTTATATGTAGATGAAATCATATGGTATTTGCCTTTACCTGTGTGATTACTTCACTTGGTGTGATATCCTCTAGTTCCATCCATGTTGTTTTGAATGGCAAAATTTCATTCTTTTTTATGACTGCATAATATTCCACTGTGTGTGTATATGTGTGTGTGTGTGTGTGTGTGTGTGTGTGTGTGTGTGTGTGTGTTACATCTTCTTTATTCACTAATCTATTGGTGGAAACTTAAGCTATTGCTTCTATATCTTTGGTATTGCAAATAGTGTTGCAATAAACATACAGGTACATATATCTTTTTAAGTTACAGTTTTTATTTTTCTTTGGGTAAATACAGGAATGGGATACTGGATCAAATGACATTTCTATTTTTTTTTAATTTTTAGAGGTACTTTCATACTGTTTTCCATAGTGGTGGCACCAAATATTTACATTCCCTCAAACAGTGCATGAAGTTTCCATAAATGTATGACCTAAAGCCATAAAACTCTCAAAAGAAGACATAGGCAATAATCTTGGATATTTTTCTGGATTAGTCTTCTCAAAAATAAACTATTGGAACTACATCAAACTAAAAGGATTTTGAACAGGGAATGAAACCATCAACAGAATGAAAAGGCTACCTACTGAATGGGAGAAGATATTTGCACGTGATATATCTGATAAGGCGTTAATATCCAACTGCTAGATTTCCTATGAGATCCTGATTGATAATGAATATTATTTCTTATTAAGTCTCACAACATACAATATGTATTTATTTTGAATCCTTTTTACCTGAAGTAAGCTAAGTGTATCTATTTCAAGGAAAATAACATCATAATTTTGGAGGTTTATTAAGCTGCCACAAATTCTAACAGATTGAACATATCCATGTTAGATGTCTAGGGAACAGATATATATAATATAAAGGACCCTCCTGCTTTCTTCTAGATGCACTTAGAGAGAGAGAGAGAGTGAGGGGGAGAGGGAGACAAGAAGGGAGAGAGATTTTGGTGGAATTCCCAAGAGGATCTCTATCAGAATCACAGATGATTTCCAGAAACAGGATCCAGTAAAACCAAAAGTCTACTATCCAAAAAGTCTTTCTTCTAATATGACTTAGATTTACATATGTGGGTCTAGTATAACACAGTGGGTCAATTATTTACCAATATGTTAACTATGTTTCTTTTTTTTTTTTTAATGTTTTATTTATTTCTAGGAGAGAGAGAGAGAGACAGCGTGAGCAGGGGAGGGTCAGAGAGAAAGGGAGTCACAGACTGAAACAGGCTCCAGGCTCTGAGCTGGCAGTCAGCACAGAGCCCGACGCGGGGCTCGAACCCACGAACCGCGAGATCATGACCTAAGCGAAAGTCGGACGCTTAACCGACTAAGCCACCCAGGCGCCCCAATGTTAACTATGTTTCTAATGTTTGGACTTTACCATCATAAACTTTTGGTTTAAGATAAGTATTAGGTCTAGGAGCACCTGGGTAGCCCAGTCCATTAAGTGTCTGGCTCTTGACTTTGGATCAGGTCATGATCTCACAGTTTGTGAGTTCAAGCCCAACACTGGGCAGTGTACTGACAACATGGAGCCTACTTGGAATTCTCTCTCCCTCTCTCTCTGCCCCTCTGCTGCTCATGTGCTCTGTTTCCTTCTCTCTCCCAAAATAAATAAATATACTTTAAAAAAAAAAGATAGTAGTAGGTCTAAAATAGTTTGATCTTCAAAAATTTATTTAGAATAAAGATGCATTCTTCAGCACAACTTAAAGGTCTGGAAAAAATGAATACTGAATATGGAGCAACATCTAGAAATTGACTTGACAATAAGAATTGGAAATATTTAAAGTACAATGGAATATTTTAAATAAGAGTAGTTAAATAGTTTGTGATGCTATAAAACTGGAATTTAAATAAAAACTTAAAAGAATAAAAAATGTATACTTTTAGAGGAGGCGTTTATTTTTGATGAACTAGAAATAATCTTTATATTCATGAGGCTTGGTATCTTCACTATAAGTTGATTTGAAACATAATGGCCACTGTTATATTTCTGATTATTCAAGAGAGTGAATATTATATAGACTTTTGGAATTCATGCAGTTATGAATACTCAGGTGTGAATGTTTTGAATGTCTTTGTGTGTTTATGTCATACTTTATTAACATTTCATTATGTAACCTACTTTGATATAAACTATATTGTAATTATTATTATTTTTCAAACTTAATTTTCCTTTGTAGAATTTGTACATGGATGTTTTTTGGCTTGTATATTAACAGGATGTAAGTTTCTATTCATGTATACAACAAATAATTATTGAGCACAGAATTTGAGTCTGATATTGTACTAAGCTGAAGTAGTTCAGCCTTCATAGAGCTTACATTCTAGCAGGGAGAGGCAAACAATAAGCAAGGAAACAAAAAATATGGATACTCTGCAAAATGGTGAGAAGTGGATAAAGAAATTGTGAGAAACAGGATAAGGAGAATATAGATCATGGACCTGCTGGAAATAGCCTGCAGACATATATGAGAAAGATGTTCTAGAAGGAGTAGATTCAGTGTACCTAAGAAATAAAAAGAAGGCTAGTATAAGAAAGAAAGTGGTAAAAGATGACATCAGAGAAGTGAGAATGGTGCCAACTCTTATAAGATTTTGTAGCCCATCATATGGAACTTGGCCTTTATTCTAAGTAGCGTGGGAAGCCATTTGATTATTTGACCAGAAGAGATGTATAACCATATTGTAGCCAGTTACCAGTGCTGTGGGTACAAGACTGAAAGCATGAACGCCAATTAGGGACTATTGAAACAGGTAAGAGCTAACTGTACCTCAGATCTATGATGTAATAGTAGTTGAAGTGGTAGCAAATGGCTAATTTTGGATACATTTTGAAGATAAAAGTAACACGATTTGATAATTAATTGGATGATAGTATTGGTGAACTATAGAGTGAAGAATAACTCTATAGTATTTGTCTAGAACTACCAGAAGGATAGAATTGGCATTTATAGTTTGGAGGAGGATGATAGAATTTTGTTGTTGCACATGTTAAGTTAGAGGCACCTATTAAATATCCAAATGATGATGTCAAATGGTATTAGGTATATTTACCTCATTTTCAGGGAAGAGGTCAAGGCTACACATATATTCAGTATATAGACAGTTTTGAAAGCTGTGTAAGTACTTTAAGATTTCTCAAGGAGTGAGCATAGATAAAGTAGGGAGGAATTCCTAAGACAGGGCTTTGATTTACAACAAAGTTTAGAGGTTGAGGAAATTAAAGGTAGATAGCACAGGAGACTGTGTTGGCACAATCAGTGTGGTCGGGGGAGAACAAAACATAGATGTGTCACAGAGGGTAAGTGTGTGTGTTGGGGGGGAGAGGGGAGTTATTTAGGATGGAATGAGTAATACCTTGTCATTAACCTAAACAGTCTTATCTGTCTCCCTATCATATACATTCTCTCATGCTTTTCTCTGTGCAATCTCCTTGTTTTTGTTTTACATTTTCTAATTATAAAATACATTTATGCTAACTGCAAAAAACTTAGGAAATAAGGGATTAAAACTGGAGAGGATAATGATGAAGAAAACAGAGAAGAATGGAGGAAAAATGGTAAAGGAAAGAAATGCATCCACTGTTAACTGATATGTATTAATTCCTGCTAATTTATTAAAACTTACTTATTTATTTTTTATTTATTTCAGCTTTAATCTGCGATGTGATTGAAACTATACATAAGATGATAGTAGACAGTTGTAAAGTTTAGATGTCTCCAACTCTAACCCTTTGTCACATGAATCATCCCAGACTCCTTCCTTATGGTATCTGTAAATTTCTAATCTGACACTGATAAATCTGGCTCCCACTATCCACCAAACATTTTCATTTCTAATTGAAGTATAGCTGACACATCATGTTACATCAACTTCAGGTGTACAATATAGTGATTTGACGAGTTTATACATTATACTATGTTCACTACAAGTGTTGCTACTAGATGTCACCATACAACTATTACAATACTATTGATTATATTCCCTGTGCTGTATCTTTTATCCCCACTCATTTCATAACTAGAAGTCTGGTTCTCCCACTCCCCTTTACCCTTTGTGCCCAGCTCTCCAACACTTTCCCCTCTGGCAACTGTATGTTTTGTTGTCTGTATTTATGGGTGTATTTCAATGCAGCTCTTAAATGCCTTTTTTGCCATATAATAAAAACATAAAATCCACAATTGTGTAATGAATTCAAATTTTTCAAATTCAATGTTATAATATAAGCATTTTTCAGTATATCATTTTAGTGATATTTACATTTCCATAGTAAGATATTTTTAACATTTTAAATTTAATTTTTCTGTTTCTGGACCATTATTTTATATTTAACCCCTTTACTATTATTAATATAGACATGATTTCAATACTTATATGTACCTTTTATCTACATGTATGATAATTTCTTTAAAATAGATTCCCATGAAATTTTTCAAATGAAACTTGAAGAATATGAACATTTCTAACACTTCTAATAGAAATTACCAGATTATTTTGCAAAAACTCTCACTTATTGACATTCTCATCACTTTTGCAAGAGAATTACCAATTAATTACTTTGCACTTGTCAGAGCTTAGCTACTTTTTCAAAGTATGCATTTTAAGGACATTGATAGGTGAAAAATGCAGTAAAACATTGGATTGCGAGTATCTTTTTATGCAAGTGTTCTGCAAGGCAAGCAAACATTTGAACCTGATAAAGAGTGATGTCTTGCAATAAGAGTAGTACATGATGCCGAATGTCACATGATCACAACTGAGCCAATGGTTCTTGAAATTTGCTTTGATATACAAGTCCTTTGGATTACAAGCATGTTTCTGGGATGAATTATGCTCTTAAAACCAAGGTTTTACTGTACTTCCTTTTCATATATGTAACTGTGTTTGATTTTTAAGGGCCATTGATATTTTTTCCTCTAAATAACTGCTATCCATATTTACTTCATGCCTGTGTGTGTGTTTAATTTGTTTCTACTTGCTTATTGCCCATTATTTCTATTGGAGTTTCACTTTTATAAAAATAACATTTTTATGATGCCTTTATATTTTAATTACATTACTCTTTATCATTTGTATTACAAATATTTCCCTAATTTGTTGTTTAGTATTTCCTCTTTGTTTTGTATATAATAGTCTTGCTTCTTCATATGATTTTCTTTAAAATTTGCAGAAATGTTTATGTAGTACCTGTCTTTATAGTATAAATTCTCAATAGCATCTTAGTTATTTTTTAATTAGATTTTTATTTTATTATCAACCCTTTAATCTACCTGAAATTAAAGTAGATTAAGTGGTTCAGAATAAGCCTCCCCAAAATGTGTCACTTGGGCATGTGGATTACCAAGAACTAAAGTCATTCGATGCACCAGACTCAGGAAGAGCTTTTATCTCTCCCTAAATGGCTAAAAGAATTTAGATTGACAACCTTGTCCAGAAAGAGAACCACAAAGTACATGGGCTGGGTTGGCAAGCTGGGGGAAATTCAGAAGGGCCTGGAGATCAAATTCCTGTGTCACATGTTCTCTGCACAGCACTGCAAACATTTCCTTGTTTGGTAAGGAATGTCTTACTACCTGTCTTTCTACAAACTATCTTCCATATGCTGTCAAGTCTTAGACCATTACCTCCTTCTCCTTAACCCAGAATTCAATATATGCTTCAGTTGTTTTATTGTCTTATTGCCTGTGGTTCTCGTATTCTAATGGGGATCCTGAATATAAATAATTAAATATGTTTTTCTCTGGTTAATCTGTCTTATATCAATTTAATTAGTAGAGAAGTCAGAAAAACCCTAGAATGGTCAAGGAAAAATCATTCCTCCCCTATATGTGACTTGAACATAAATTGATTTTTAAAAGAACAGTTAAACATTGGTTTCAAAATTATTTGTGGAAAGAGTTTTGGTACCCCATTCATTGTAATATGTATATATATGTATATATACATATATATGTATGTGTATTATCTATCTGTCTATCTATCTATCTATCTATCTATCTATCTATCTATCATCTATCCACTATTTATTTCTGTGTTTTTATTGTGGTCTTGCTAACCACCTATCTATTCTTAAACCAATGAAAGGACTAATTTTAACTATTATATTGTTAGAATCTAGATCATATCTTATATAACTAGCTCTCCCACCTTACTCTTTTTCCAATATCCTGAAATTTGAAGTTATCTAGAATCTTATCAAATAAATTATAGAATTTTATTCTTCCAGCAAATTTTTTCCCATGTTAATGAGTGAGATTTTTTTGTTGAAATCATCTTCCAACTTAACTTTGGCAAGAAATATAGAAATGTGAGTCATATCTTAAATTATTCAAGTTCTTTTTACAATTTGCTGTAAAGGTTTGTGATTTTATTCACATGTTCCTACCCATTTCCTTGTATGGTTATTTGGTGGCACTTTATTTGGGGGTAGCTGCTGTAATTTGACTTTTTTATACATTATACATTTCTGGTTATAGCTGGGATACAATAGCACTTAATTTATTTCATTTAAAATTTTTATTTTGTTTTACTGGGAAGGGTACTATTGTGAGATTAAGCCCAAAAGGTCTGCACATGTGTTGGATAGCAGCCAATGCAAAATGCTATTTTTAAATTACTTGCACTTTCTTTCCCCAAGATTTTAAAGGTAAAAGCTAGCTTTTGTTTTTGAGGCCTATTCTTCTTTCTTCTTTAGAGTGACCATACTGACAAGCCTTTTTATTTATGCAAATATCAAGGAAGTTCTGAAAATGGAATGCTGTCCAAAGACCAATGCTTCTGATTGGTCTGGATGGTATTACACATTCCGTTTAATAATAAATTAGATCTTTCCTTGGGACATGAGCATCTCCATAAGATTATTAGCTATACAGTTTTGTCCTTCATTCTTGTTTCTTTGTTGGTGGGAGGGTAGAAAAAAGAGGGACACCCTGCTAGAAGCTGAGTTTTTAGAATCTATGAACCTAGGGAGAAACAGATTTTTATCTTTTTTATTTTTATTTATTTATTTTGAGAAAGAGAGCACAAGCAGTTGAGGGGCAGAAAGAAAATACCAAGCAGGCTCTGCACTGTTAGCACAGAGCCCAACATGGGGCTTGAACTCACAATTGGTGAGATCATGATGTGAGCCAAAATCAAGAGTTGAGGGTTAACTGACTGAGCCATCCAGGCACCCTGGAAGACAGATTTTTAAAGAGAATACTGTTCAGACTAACCCCAAGGAAACGGAAGCTCTGGGGAGAGTTCTAGCCAGTGGACTAGAGAAATAAAATCTGATTATCTGGTTTTCAGCTTTCATTATATGGACTGTAATTCCTTTATGTTGCCTACAAGTATTTGATAAAATTTGTTAAACAAGGTAGCCTTATTTTAGCAGTGATTTAGGGGATTAATAGAATAATTTGAAGCATAATAGAGTGGGAAGAGCTGAAGCAGCCTGGAAAACTATTGATGAAAAGGCCAGAGTTGTTAAGTATACATAATTTAGAAGGATAATTCTGTGGGACATGTAAAGACACCCCTTCTGGGGATTCTCAGAAATAATATGGTGGTACAGTAGACTCCCTTCAATATGGGTAATGGTTTCTCACACCATATTACTTGAATATTAAAACTTACCCACACACATTTCCATTACTGCCCCCCAACAGACACCTATCTCCAATGCAGATGGTTAGAGATATTATTTCAAGTATATTTACTATATATATAGATTTTGATAATCTTTCTTATTAAATTTAATAGCTCTGAGTTGATTCTTTAGGGGTCCTAGACATAAAACTGTGTCACTTGAAAATCATAATTTTATACTTTCCTTTTTAAGAGCTTTCTCTCTAATATGTTTCATTTATTAATGTTTGGCCAGAACATCTAGAATCATATAAAATAATAATAGCAATTGCAGACATCTTTGCTTTCTTCCTAGTTTTAATAAGTATGACTTTCTGTGCATCATCAAGTTTCATATTGGCTTTTGATTTAAAGTACAAATTTTATACAATTTTAAGGAAATACTCCTGCCTTTCTCCTTCCTTACATTTATAAATATTTTCAAGGATTATTGAATGACATTCAGAATCTCTTGTGGTGATATTTTCTCATTTGCCTTATTGATTTTAACTTAGATTTCTAATGAGTAAACTAATATTAAATTCTTAAGTTATATCTTACTTGATTGAGGTAGATTGTAATGGTTTTATATTTTTGGCTTTGGTTTCATGAAACAGAGACTCATTGATAAGAGCTTGCAAAAAGGTGGGAGGGGGATTTATTGATATATAAAGAAAATGTATAACCAGAAAGAATAAAATTGTAAACCAGATTTCTTAATTTTCTCACTTTTGTGAGAAAACAGTAGGGAATGCTGTTTCACAGCTTCAAAAAAAGTCCATGTGACAAGGAGGATGATTTTAATAAAACAGAAGCAAAATACTGTTAGCAGAAGTAGTGGTCACAAATACAAAACATGCAAAATTAAAAAAAAATAAAAGACAGTTATATATATAATGTAATGTTGATTTCAATTTGTTGGTAATTTATTTAAAATGTCCACATTTACATTAAGTGACATTAGTCACTGATATTTTTGGTTCTATCTTTTTAAATTTTCTATAAAAATTAATATAGCTAAATAAATAGATCTCTGTATGTCTTTTCTTACTTTCTTCATTCTCTGAAACACATTATAGCCTAATAACCATGCTTGAAAGTGTGAAAACACTCACCTAAGGAATTCTCTGGGCCCATGGTTTTCTGCAGAAGTAATTTTCTCCATGATTATTGGTCTCTTTACATTGGATATAGAGTCTACCAATTATTTCTATTTTTCAGATAATTCACTGCATTTAATTTTTCAATTCAATAAACAAGGAGTAAAATGAGAAGTTTAAAATGATAACTTGAATTTACTCAGGATCATCTCAACTAGAAAGATAATAAATGCATAAACCTTAAAATAATTATTTAAATATAGTCAGTATTTGCTCTCAAATTTACTTTATTTCTTGTCTTTTAAAGCATATTTCCATACATTAGTACATTTTACCTTATACCCTTATTCTATTTATTGTCTGTTCTCAGATCAATTATTGGTATTTGATGTATTTCTTATAGTTATACTTATTTACTTCCTCAGTTAAATGAATCATGTGATTTGTTTCTTTAAGAATAATAAAATAGTGTAATTTTAAAATATAAGTCCTTTTGTGAATTTGCAGTAATCTGTTATTGTATATTTGATTTTCCCTACAACCTATTTTTTAAATATCCTAATGTCAGTTTTTGAATTTTAAACTTTCATAAATTTCTTGTTCTATATAATATAATGTGAATAATACAGATACTACTTGAACAGAGCCTGGAACATATTAACATTATATACATAGTATTTTCCTTATATCATCCATGCTTTTAAAATGTTTGGTAGATCCTGAAAGTAAAAATAGTTTATTTCATTTGTAGTAAAGTGATTTGATATAAATCTATTAGTTAACTTTATTTTATATTATCTAAATGCATTTCTCTATTTACTTTGATTATTAGATTTGTCATAGAATAAGGGATGTTTGTTAAAAAATCTCCCAATTAATTTATGTTCCTTTTGAATTTTTCTTTGTATACCAAAATGTCTGTAATGAAAATTTATTCTGCAGTTATATTATTTGACACAAAGCTACCACTCACATATTCATTATAGATTATAGTTACCAATGCAAACTTATGTTCTCATTTAACATTATTCCTGTCTTGAATTCTACTGGTAGGATATTAGGGATTGAATTGTGCCTCCCTCCCCCCAAAAAATCATATGATCTAGCCTTAATCACCAGTGTCTCAGAATGTGGCCTTATTTAGAAATAGGGTCATCGTAAAAACTATATATTTATACAAATAAATAAAATATATGTATACACATATCCATTAATAAAAGAAATAGGGCCATGGCAAATAAAATTGGTTAAAATGATGTAGTACTAGAGTAGGGTAGAATCCTACTTCAGTATGACTGATGTCCTTGTTAAAACAAGAAAGTTGGACACAGACATTCATGTACAGAGGAAATGCCATGAGAAAAGATACAGGGAGAAGATAATCCTTCATGAACCAAGAAATGCCTCAATGCACCAGAAGCTAGGAGAGAGGCACAGATACTTTCCTGGAACTTTTCAAGGGAGTGTGACTTACTTATGCCTCTGGCTTTCAACACTGTGAGAGAGTAGCTTTCTCCTGTTTAATCTGCCTAGTTTGTAGTACTTTGTTACCTCACCCTAGGAAACACACAGGATAATAGTTTTGCCATTATTGCTTTATCTTTTTGTTGTATTTTTATCCTCGCTGATATTTTCTAGATTTTTATTTGCAACCTTACTACAAGGTGGAGATTTAGAGGTTTCTTTTGTAATTAGGCTATGATTGGAATTTCCTTCTAATATAACCTGAGGGAAATTAAACTACTTGTGCTTATTCTTTTTAAATTAGATGCTAGTATCTTTGTGCTTTGATGCTATTTGTTTATATTTTTCTCTAATTATCTAGTCAACTCACAGTTGGAATATGTCTTCTAAACTGATTTGATAAGTTTGTAAAATTATTCCTTTCAGATTATAAAATTGGTACTTAAATAAAAATTCTCTAATTATCAAAAGGAAAAAGCAAAACATAAGTTTTGATTTTTCATGTTTATCATAATGAATTACTTCCCTTGCTATTCCTAATGTATATTCCTAAAAATTTTCTCTTTCTTCTTACTATTTGTTGGCTTTTTAAGAAAACATAGCCCAAGATTAAATCATAATCATAGTATTTTACTTCAGCTACTTTGCAATTCTAAATTACTTTTCTTATTTTCCTTCAATCTTGTGGCTATCAATTGCAACAATTATTTTTAACTACTATGTGTATATATTTCTCTCTCTGTATATGTATACACATTTCTCATCTCTCTACAGTAAGAGTTCCTCTTATTTATACTATTAATTTTGACTTTTTTCTGATTGAGTTAGAATTCTCAGGGCAATATTTTCAAGAAGGGTATTTTCTGAGCTCCTGCATAGTTTAGAATATAAGTATCTTAGAACTGAACAGAAATAATGACTTTACCAAGTCCTGGCCATGATTGTGGCTGAGAGCTAGCTTCTCTCTCAGAAGTAAATGGGTTTATATTACTATATTAATAGTGCCTTGGTTTACTGAGAAGGGAGCAGACATTTTGAGGGACTGATTTTTCTCAGAAAGATTGATTAAACTTTTACTATGTGCTAAGCAAAGATAGAGCAGTGGGGAAAAAAAGCAGATAAAAATAGTAATTGCTAATAAATTATAGGGAGAAAAATGGCACAGTGAACAGGGATAACTGAAGGAGGAACCATAATTTTAAATAGAAAAGCCAGGAGAGGTCCCAATGAGGAGGTGACCTTTGAACAAAGACCTGAAAGGAGAAAGATGTCATGTGGAGATCTGAGAGTAGGCCACATCAGGCAGTTGGCAACGTGCTTAATATTCTTTAGAACAGCAAGGTGCCAGAGTGGTTGGAGCAGAGGAAGATAAAGCAATAGTGGTGTGATATGAAGCCAGAAACTTAAAGGAAGAGTAGAATTTTTAGGGGCTTGAGGGTTTTCATGGGACTTCAGCTCTTTTCTTTTTTTTTAAAATTTAAGTATAATTGACATATAATACCCTATTAATTTCAAGAGTACATCATAATGATTTTATATTTTTATAGATTGTGAAAGTATTACCATGATGTCTAGTTACCATCTGTCACCATACAAAGTTATAATATTATTGACTATATTCCCTATGTTGCACATTAACTAAAAAACAAAACAAGTGGACAAACAAAGCAAAACAGAAACAGATTCATAGACATAGGAAATAAATTCTTGCCAGAGCAGGGAGGAGTTGGGGCAGGCAGGCAAATAGGTAAAGTGGATTAAGAGGGATTTTAGCTTTTAATCTCCATGGTATTGGAGAATATTAGAGGATTCTGCAGTGAGAAAAAAAACATGATTATTGTTTCAGCTCTATTGTTTTAAGTCTAGAGTGTAGGGAGACAAGTACAGAAGGTAGAAGATCAGAATACTAATGCAAAGTCCCAATGAGATTATATAGTATATTTAATGGTACCCCAGACCAGAATAGTAGTTTTGGAGAGGGAGGGTAAAGGGAAGTTAGCTAAGTGATTGGATATAGGATGTGCTAAAAAGAGGAAGGCCAAGAATGAAACTAAAGCTTTTGACCTAGACAATTGGCAGATAGAGTGGCATTTATCAAAATAGGGAAAACTAGAAAGAATAAAATGGAGGAGGGATTATCCTTTGTATGGTTTTTAATATGTTAAAATTTTAAATACTCATTAGTCATTCTAGGAGATTCGTGGATTATCATTTGGATATTTGATTCTAAGTTTCAGAAGAGATAAAATTTGACATTATCAATGGCATGAATATAAATTGAGAACTGAAGAAATCTGAGGATTGAACTCTAAGACTCCAAATATATAATAAGTAGAAGAGATGGGAGAGTCAGCAGTGACTGGGAGTGAGGGGCAAATGAAGTAGAAAGAAATCCCATGAGAGAGTCCTGAAAGCCAAACGAAAAAAGAATGATTGATTTAGTTGTAAGTGGCCAGCCATCAAATGCTATTTCTAAGTGAAGTAATATGACTATTGAGAATAATATTATATTTTGTAAAGCAGAGGTCACTCTTGACTATCACAGCGGCAGTTTTGTAAAAGAAGTAAAGAAAAGAAAGGACACCTGGGTGGCTCAGTCAGCTGAGCATCCAACTTCAGCACAGAGCACAGGTTATGATCTCCCAGTTAGGGAGTTAGAGCCCCACGTCAGGATCTGTGCTGACAGCTCAAAATCTAGAGCCTACTTTGGATTTGCTCTTTCTCTCTCTCTCTGCCATGCTCCCACTCATGCTCTGTGTCTTTGTTTCAAAAATAAAAAATCTTTTAAAGCAGAGAAAATGATTTATTAGAGAGAATTCATGTGAAAATAAAAGGAGAGAAATTGGAGGTAGTGAATATAAGCAAGCTCTACAAAGTGTAGCTGAACTAGAGCAGTAAGTAGACAGGAATATAGACTCATTTATTTTATTTTATTTTAAATATTGGAAAATAAACACTATGATTGTAAGCTGATGGAAATTATGTATTAAAGGAAATAATTGATGATGCTAGACATAAAGAGGAGAAATGCTGATGCAATATCCTGGAGAGGTCAGCAGATGTGAGAATAAGGGCTGAAGCAGGCTGTCATAATTAAGGAGCACAGGTACTTTATCTGAAGGAAAAGGAAAAGTATATGAGCACCAGTGCATGCTGGTAGAGATTATGGTATGTTTTTTTTTCCCCCCAATAAAATAAAAAGGAAGATCTTTAGATGAGATTGAAGACAGAAGCTAATATTATCTAGAAGAAAGTGAGCATAAATGGACTAGGGTAGCAGTTCTAAAAATGACATCCAGTGGCCCCAGTTGGGACAGTTCCAAGGACTTTTCCAGGGTTCCAGACGTCTTCCCTTTTCTAAGTATGTACAACCTTGATTTGGGAGCACAGTTCACTTGGGAAACATGCTTGTAATCCAAAGCATTTGTATTTCAGAGTGAATTTCAAGAACCTTTGGCTCGGTTGTGATCATGTGACATTCGGCATCACTTACTACTCCTATTGCAGGATATGACTCATTGATCAATTTAAAATTTATTGGAAATATTTACCCATCTTGCAGAACACTCACAGAACAAGTTACTCACAATCCAAGGATTTACTGTATATAACAATGCGTAATGGGATTTTCTTCACATAATCCAACCCAAGCAATAATCTAGAAGCAGATATAAGAATCCAGCTGTCTTTGATTAAGGCAAACATTAAAGAAGATATTTGCAAAAATGAAATTAATGTCACTCATTACTAAATATTTGTTTTTAAAAATCTAGTTAATTCTAAAAATGGTTATTGAAGGTAACATAGAATGAGTTTATTACTCTTACTTTAAAATGAATTAATCATAGTTCAAATCATCCCCATTTTTATATCTAATATAACACATTTCAATAGAAAACCCATATTTTTTTTAAAAAGTTCTTTGATGTTCTTAATAATTTTTAGAAGAGTTAAGAGATCCTGAGATTTAAAAGTTTGAAAACTACTGGACAAGAAGACAAACTTCGATTATTCAAAGACTTTCCTCATCTTTTGCCGCAGTTTTTATTGCTGCTGAGAGTTAACATGCCAAATGCTTAGTGTTCTCCATGTTTCCCAAGTGAACCCTCTATGTGGGGCCATTACTCAATTGCCTTTTAACATCTACCCTACCCCACCACTTCTTTGCACATAGAGTACACACTCATTTCTTATGTTCTCTTTTCATTTGTTGCTAGAACCAATGAATGCTTGGTCTTGTAATAGGCAAACATTTGGTAACATTGGATGAACTTCTGGAGGTACCATCTTGAGAAGAGAGATTTACACATTTGCTGAGAGGCAAAAACCTAGGCAGGGCACTTATCCCAGACAATTAAGAATTACTTTTCTGTCAGGTTCCTCATTATGTTCATGGATCTTATTGTATTTTCACAACCTTTGCCTTGATTAGTTATTGAGTCATACTGTCTGGTTTTACACCCAGTGAAAAGAATGCATAATATTTACAATGACTAATAATAATGTTAATAATTTGTGGGCATCAACAATATACTAAATATTGTAATAAACAACATGTAGTTAGTTACTCCTAACATAGGGATTCAAATGTTTTCATAATAAATGTACATTATTAAATTTTGGCTTGAGAGAAGATATGTCAAAATGGGGGCAGGGGAGAGGCCGGAGGAGAAGAATCAAAACACCTTAACTGTTGTCAAAAAAAATCATGAATGACTTGGAAATATGCAAGAATGATCACTGGGTGTCTTGTTGAGAGCGCTTTTCTGATTATCTCCACTTTCTATTGCCTTTCCAAGTATTTAGAGTTATATAAATTATAGAAATATGATAGTAATGCAGAGTATTCTTATCCATAAAAATGTAAATACATTGTATTGTGTCCGGTGGAGATGTAACTGATTATTGCCTTGTGGATATTGATCAGTTTTGCATTTACTTGTGAATTCATTCAGCTGTCTGGGTTGCCCAATTATGTGTGTTCTTTGAATTCGCCTTTGAATTGGTTTTAACACTTTATTGGTTTCTTCATTAATTAATGAACTAAATGAAATCATTGAAATGTGTTTATTTTATATTACTGAGAGCCATGAGATATGCTTTTTAAAAAATTAGCTCCAATAAAAGTGTGCCAAATATTTGTATTTTCTTCCAGTTAGTAAAAAATACAATACGTTGTAAAATGATACAAGAAAGACCAGTGGTTTTCAGACATTTCCAGATGATTGTATTTTCCCTGCCCACACCTTGAAGCTCCATACACAATTGCACTTGGAGTGAAAAGGAATGTTGACAGAAAGTGAAAGCTGAAAGTTAAGTTAAAGACTTTAAAAACCAAACAAAATTTGCCTTCTGACGGCATCATTTCAAGAAAGAACATTTTAGCAGCCAAATATAAGAACATAAATTCAAACTAAAAAGTAGTTTTTTAATGTTTATTTATTTTTGAGAGAGAGAGATCACGAGCAGGTGAGGAGCAGAGAGGGAGGGAGACACAGAATCTGAAACAGATTCCAGGCTCCGAGCTGTCAGCACAGAGCCTGAAGCAGGACTCGAACTCACCAACCTATGAGATGGTGACCTGAGCCAAAGTCAGACACTTAACCGACTGAGCCACCCAGGCACCCCCAGTTTTTAATGAAAAACTTGTGAGGGCTTCCCATATCACCTTTATTTTCCTCACTTCACTGCACATAGGTGAAAACTCTATCACAGGCTATCATTGAGCCAAAGAATAAATTTAAAGAAGCTGAGATTTAACAAGATACTCAAGTGCCTGTGGCTATTTCTGACTTGTTTAAATTGACTTTATGCATATCATTGTATTAGCAGTTTTATGTTACATTGTAAGTACTGTTCCCTTAAAGGAGAAAGTGAGTTTTGGAGGGTTATTTGGAATCCCTTTTCCCCATCTTCCTTGGCAATGGCCAGAGATGTGGCTGCCTATCCATATTACATTTCCAGTCTCCCTTGCAATTAGGGTTGCTATGTTTGTTAAATTTTCACAGATGGAAGGTAAGCAGATATAAAGTGTGCACTTCACTCAAGACCCTTAAGAGAGTTGGCATGCCTCTTCCATATCTCTTTTACTTCCCAACATCTACAACACGGATGTGGTGGCTATCTAACTGTGACAGTGTAGTTGGGGATGGTGAAAACAGATTAACAGAAACTGGGTTCATAAATAACCATGTGGAATAGACCTATCTGCTGACCAAGAATGTTACCCAAGAGGGAAATAATCTTCCTTCTTCTTAGAGCTTCTTTAAGTTGGCTCTCTGTATTATGACAGCCTAGGCTTGGACTAAATAATAATGGACGGAGATATACTTCTTTTCATCTTAATAGCTCACTGGGCTAGGATGGTAAATGGCACATAAAGAATAAACAATAATGGGTCACTTGGGAGGCTCATTCAGTTAAGCCTCTGACTCTTGATTTCAGCTCAGGTCATAATCTCGCAGTTCCTGGGACCGAGCCCTGTGTCACACTGTCAGCGTGGGGCCTTCTTGGGATACTCTCTCTCCCTCTCTCTGCCCCTCCTTTGCTTGTGCTCATTCTCTTTCTCTCTCATAAATCAACTTAAAAATAGAATAAATAATAAATTATTTTCTAATCAGTAAGTAAATAAAAAATATTGTCATAACTGCATGAGAAGTATATTGCCATAGTTGTTTAGGAGGGGTTCTTATTCAATTATAATAGTTAATGTAACAAAGGTAATATTTGGTATAACATTATAAGGCCTTGTTTTAAGCACTTAATATATATTAAATAATTTAATGATTATAACCATCCTATGATTTAGAAATTGTTATTATCATGATATCTATTTACAAATGTGGAAATTGAAGCTAAGAAGTTAAGTGACTTTCCCAAGTTTGAACAGACTTTATGTTAGATACTGGATTTGGAACACACTATATTAACTATATATATTAACACACTGAAAGGATCATATTTAGGCAGCACATAGTAATTGGGTAGTAGCCATTTGTTTTTAACAAAAGGATTTATATACAAGTTAGATCAATCCCAATGTATGCTTCCTTCAGAGGCTGCATTTTCACAAAGACATTATCAAGAGAACTCTTATAATTCAAACTGCTAAAAGTTTTACAAATTTACCTACCTACCTCCCACCCTGCTTCCCATACACAGTGATTTCAAATCCATAGTATAGTGTAAAATAAAGTACTTTCTTCTGGAAACATTTCTGATTACTTCTTTACCAAAGTGTGAAATGTGAAATTAAACACTGGAGAGTCAGAAACCCATCAACTGTCCATACAGAGGTACCATCTTGATGGATCCTGATTCTCTTATCTTTATATTGGAAGCATTCCAAACCAATACAATGACTTCTCTACTTACTCTTTGGTAAATATTATTATTTCCTCTGAATCTTATTTGGATATCTCATCTAGTTTGTTTCTTAATGTAAAGCATGACTCTTTCACTAATTTATAAGGGAAATAAAGAGTAAAATATTACAGTAAGAGACTACTTGACATTGTTTATATTATATTATTTCCACAACTTTTAGAACATACTATACATTTTCTTTTGTGAGTTTATCTTGTTTCATCTGTTTACTAAAACTATTTTTTCTTTTTCTCACTTGTACATAAGATGGTATATCATACCTTGAAATAGCCTTTCATTATTTTTCCTATATAACATATTACCTTTATACACTACCTTCATCGTTGCAACATGTATTTGCATATTTTAACTCCCCACATGAAAGCTTAGGAATATGATTTCAGCATTTCCCATTTGAATTGCAGTTTCGGCCTGATTCAGAGCCAGCGAGAACATCTCCAACCAGACAGGTATACAATGGTAAAGTATTACTCCCAACACTGCAGAGCCATGGAGACTTCTAGGTTATTATTGGCTTTAATTATCACTCCCATAAGCTGTAATATTCTTTACTTTTGGTGAAGCAGCACACCACTGAGTGTGAAATCCTTCCCTGCCTTTGAAATACACAAGAAATGAACTGAATTGCTTCCAATCTGCTGTAACAACTGAACACCCACTGATAAGTATAAGCAAGGGGCAAATTTATCATCACCAATAGAAAATAGGCTTTTTGAAAGTGAGATTTGAGACATCTAGCCGGCTGCTTACTACCAGCAGCGATCAGCAAAACCAAATCCACTTTCATTTTAAACTCACAGGCGTTTTATTTTCCCTGATTGGTATTCAAGTCAATAAAAAAGCACAGTCTTTTTTTTTTTTTTTAATGTTTGTACTTTATTTATTGCTATAAAATTTAAACACTAAAATATCAAGATAAATAGTTCTCATACGTATAGCCATTAATTTCCGGTTCTGCTCTCATCCATAATGCCTGCTCTCTTGCTTCCGTCAGATGCTTCGTGTACAAATCAGACCTGAGGACTTGGAACAGACTCCATGTAGCCTCTCTCCTAGTGGCCCCAACCCACACAATCCTGATTCCTTTGCCTCATAAGGTAAGACTTCTAAAAACACACTGCATAAAGACATGTGCTGTTTAGACTGAAATCATCAGTGCACAGTGATTCACTTCTCAATACTACCTCAAAGGTTTTGGCAAGTCCTTTGTTTCCATACTAAGACCACAGCGAATTTCCTTCTGGTTCCATGCTCTGAATCTCAGATCTAAGGGGAAAGTTTATTAAAGGAAGATAATCAAGGGAAAGGAAACAACTAAAAGTAAGAGTTTTGAGGTATTTGGTAGACTCATTTTTTATTTTAGCTGTCTAAATAATTTGACCGAAATTTATTTTAAACTGAAAGATTCAAAATTATTCAAGTTCAGGAAGTTGACTTTCAAAATACATTTAAATTAGCTATTTAGCCTAAAATCATCAGTGACATAGATATCATATATTCTCATTAAATTAATTCTTATTGAAAGTATTGGAAATATTCCTCAGGCTTGGTGTCTCCATCTCTAAGTCCAAGAGCTTTGATTGACTTATTACTATATTAAAAATTCTACAATTGTCTGCAACATAGCAGGTAGCCAGTGATATGGCAAAAATGTACGAACACAAGATTATTATTTACTGATGTTCAATGTTACATTTCTTGTGTGTGCCTGCAATTTTTAAATCTTGTAGTTCTTGAAATTATAGGTATGAAAACCACAAGCTAAATCAAATCAGAAAAAAACAATAACTGTGAAATCAGGGTTGGTTTTTATTTTTGACTGTCTTGTTTCTACTGATGTTGGAAATGGAAAAAGTTGTAGTGGTTTTATAAATGGCAGAGTAGCCTTGACCTTAGAAACAGGAGATTTTAAGTCTCTTCCCCTTACAGAAAAATAATTTTGTTTTTATCTTCTGGCATCTGTGGACTTTGCCTTAGAAAATATCAGAAATCAGAATTCTTACAGCAAACTACACATTTTAATTACATGGTTGTTCACCAAGATCATTTTGGTAATCATATATATTTCATATAATGTCTCATTTCCTGTCCCTGTCTCTCGGTTTTCAGAAACAACTGTTCTACTGTGAGTGTATGATGTAGATTGCATACAGATAGCCTATGAGGAAAAGAGAAACAGCACATTGGTAAATGACACCAACAGGAAAAATGTTGCCTTAAAGAAGCACACTAAGTGAACATGTAGACTCTTTCCATAAGGTAGACTCAACTTTTCCTATTTCTTAAAACACTAATTCAACCATATATTAGATCTCAATTTTCAGTTCAATAGCCCAGGCACCTCAGTAAGGGCCATCCTTCTGACGGCCTTCATCCTTCGGCTTTCTGAGCTGTGTTCTAACAACGTCAGGGGTTCACGCTGCCTACTGTGTAAAATGAAGTATGCAAATACTCTGTGTTATGGCACTTTAGGGCATCTGGAGACTTGCCATTTGTGTTATTATGATAAGAGCCAGTAGCCAATTTCCTTCAAACCATATTTTTAAGCTAGAGAGCATTAGCCAGGGGTAGTCAGAATGACAAGGCACTAAGTACGTGAACAAAATGAACATCCGGCAAGGAAGTTTAAAGGAATATGACTGCCATAAAACTGGTAAAAACTGCCCAGTGATTTAGATAGTGAACTATCTTTAAGTTTTAAACACTTTGAGAGAGGGTGTGTGAATTACTGTTCCAATTCTGTGGTATTTTTTTGAGAGAAATAGGAATATGACTAGACTGCATTTGCTCTTGAAATACTTTCAGATTTGGTCTGGGTGAAATAAAAATGGCATGAAAATGTCAGCTGAGCCTTTGAAGATTTAGGGTATGCTGCTCTGAGATTTAGGTGATGGCAGGTATCAATAACCGAAGCAGTTCATTTCAACTCTGATTTTATCTTCAAGGGGAACTTTTTTAGACATAACTTGTAGGAGGAAAAATTAAGAACTCTTTTTCTCTCAATAATCATACTGTCAAAGACCAATTTAAGTGGAAATGCTTAAGTATGATTTCTAAGGGAAGAGTGCTTAGGGAATCAGTTGAAAAATTCAATGCAAGTCCAAATCCAAAAGGCATTCATTTTAGTTCTTTAGTTCAGTCATTCAGTAAACATTTTGTTATTATCATTTGCTTTTGTATAACTGGTATATTTTTTAAAAGTGTTAATTTTGAACTCTAATCTTATTTGGAGGTGTAGGAAGATGAACTCTCCACTTACTGTGATTACTGATTTACAACAAAGAAGATTATTCAAAATTAGTAATAGCATTGGATGGGATGTCTTATGAAAACAATTTATTATTACTTTGGAGTCCCTTTAGCATTTGGGTCCTTCATAGAAAATCCTATTTCAAGATTAGAAAATAATGAGGGGCACCTGGGTTGCTCAATTGGTTAAGCACCCAACTTTGGGTCAGGTCATGATCTCGCAGTTGGTGGGTTCAAGCCTCATGTTGGGCTCTGTGCTGACAGCTCAGAGCCTGGAGCCTTCTTCAGATCCTGTATCTCCCTCTTTCTCTGCCCCTCCCCTGCTCTAGCTCTCTCTCTCTCAAAAATAAATAAACATAAAAAATTTTTTACAAAAGGAAAAGAATGAGACTTAAGGAATGAGCTGTTCATGAATATGAAGCCTATGCTCATATCTTGTCACTTAGGCTAATAAAAAAGGAGTGGAACAAAATACAGTAATGTTTCAAAACAGGATCTGTAAAGCAAAGTAAGTAGATGCCAAAATATTAGAAGAGTTACATGGAGCTGGCATTGAAAAATGGCTATTTGGAGTTTGGTATATAAAATATTGAAAGTACAAGTTGGATTCCTTGTTACTTTTAAAAATCCTCTTCTGTGAGATTCTCATCGTCAGTCAAAACTCTACTTAGATACCATACTTCATAGAAGGCTTCTCAGATCTCCATAGTCCAGAACTGTACTATCTAAGTTCCCCCACAGGTTTTTATTTATACCCATTCCATAAAACTCTTATAATACATTGAATGTTGGAGATATTCATACCTGCCTGTGATTTCCTAGAGAGAAGAGATCATACCTTGTTATTATTTTTATCTTGAACATCCCCAGTACAAGTTTTCATGTATGTCAATTTCTCAATAATTTGAATGAATTAAAATATTTTCTACTCATTATTTTGTATGAAAGTGAATACATTTAGAAAACAAAATAGATTCCATCTTTAAATATTCAAATAAATGGCTTCTAAGAATTTTAAAAATCAGTATTAATATCAAGACTTAATCAATTGAAGAGAAAAAAATTTTAGCACTGAAAATTAAGCATTAAGATTTAAAGTGAAAAATATCCAGTTTCTATTTACATATTTAGAAAGTATATTTTATTTGTTTTCTTTTAATTTTTTCTGCTATGCTTAATTTTAAAGAGTAGATACAATGTTTTATCCTTTTTTAATGTGGTAACATAATAAATGTGTTTTCCATGATTTTTCATAAATATATTAAGATCAGCAGTTTAATCCATCCTACTGGTATACTATAATTCATCTAACAGTTACATTTCTTGTTGACATTTAGTTTTATTTTTCCATTAGCAGATATTATGAAGAAGATCATGGCAAATATTATTATATTAAAAAGTTAAAAACATGATTTCAGTTCTTAATTATTAGAAACAAGACCTTCATTACTTGCATAAGCAGCAGTTGGTGAAATAACACTGAGGAGATAACAAGACAGAGAAATCATGGCTAAAATAGCAAGATGATGTTAAATATATTTTTCAGACATATTTGCACTGCTAGAGTTTTACCTGAAATTCAGAGGGGCATGGAATAATTTTCAGAAAAGAAACACACCCTCAGCTAACATTAAGAAGGGAATAGACGTTGAGGCTAAGAAACTCACCTGTGTACCCCCTCCATACTCACTGTTGGAAGTGGAGTAGCAAGCTAAAAAACAACTTGCTATGACTAAGAACAAAATCCAGCTAAAGGTTATACTAAGATTACTCAGGGTGGGAAAGCCATTTAATGACTATTAGTAGGGAGCTGTAGTATTTCAGATTTGGACTAAAGCCAAATTTCCTGGGTTCACATCATACTTCTTCCACTCTGATAAGTTGTGTCACTTGAGGCAAGTTATTTAACTGCTCAGAACCCATTATTTCAACCCTAAAAAGATAAATAATAAGTGTACAAATCTCCTAGGATTGTTATGCATATAAAATAAGCTAATAATTCTAGAATATAGTTTGTATATAACTGTTTTAAATATTTTATGTACATTAACGTGTATATATGTGTACATATGTGTTTGTATATATGTAAATATATCATATGTAATATAAAATTGGGAGAGATAGCACAGCTTACTGTTTAAAAGGGTGTATTTTGAATCCAGACTACTACTAAATTTGGGTTTGAATTTAGCTCTGTAATTTATTAGCTGAATGGCTTTAGCCAAGTTCTTTACTGTCTCTGTGCCTTTATTGCCTCACTGGTAAAATGAAACAATAATAGTACCTATGCCTCATACGTTATTATGAAGATTAAATAAGTTAATGTTTTTAAAGTCCCTACAATAATAAAAAATCTCTATATTTATTTGTTAAATTAAATTGATGTTGCTCTTTCTGGTTAAGTAACATCGGAATATTATCAATAAGGAAAACAGAGTCATATGCAGAAATGATGAATCTCTGCTATCAATACCCATGTTGTTTCAAGGATCCCCAGAACTGTAGAAATTAAAAGGAAGAAAAACATCAGCAGTATATGCACCACATGAATGTTGGTCTTCCCCCATCTGTTCTTTTTGTTACCTGAAATGTTACCATAACTAAAGATTACATACTTCAAGCATGTAAGAAAATTGCCCAACATTTCAGAACAGACACGACATGATAAATCCTGAACAGTAAATTATAATTACTTATTTGGAAGTTGGCCAGCCTTTTGGGAAAAGCAAAGTATCACTGTCACTATAGGAGGTAGAATAGGGAAATTCTTAATTCAGTTGTAGAAATGGAACTTGAACAAAATAACAAAACAAGACAGCCAGAAACAAAAAGGAATTCATGTCAAGTAAGGTAAAAAGGAGGAAAAATGATACAAAGTGAACCCTAGAACTTGAATACAAATTAGTTTTTCTCAGAAAATGTGGAAATCATAGAACACTGTGTGGCAAAAACAGTGGGTTGAGAGTGTATCTTTTTTTTTTTTCTTAATCAATGCAGATACTTCTGAGACTTAAGTATCACATAAACATGAGCTAGGTATACTTTACTGAACACAAATAGTTTTCCATTAATTTAGCCTAGCACTTTCCAACCTGACCATATTGATATCTGGGGCTGGATAATCCTTTTTTGTGGAAGACTATCCTGTGCATTGTGGGATGTTTAATAACATCTCTTGTCTGTACCCACTAGATACTACTGAAACCACCCTACTTATGACAAATGAAAATATATCCTGACATTTCAAAATGTCTATTGGAAGCACCAAATTACCCCCCAGTTGGGAACAACTGCTTTAACCAATCAGAGAACAAAATAATCTCAAGTTTGAACGATAGTTCATCTCTTAACACATCATTTCCTCATCACCTCCAATTGCTCTTCATCTAGTGCTTCCCTTGAATTGTATCTGTGATTAAGAACTTAGCTCAGCTGCAGCAACTTCTTACTCAACACGTCTCCAAAATCAAGGGAAATAACAGCAAAAATGAATCTCATCAAAATAAAAAGCTTACACTGCAAAGGAAACATTCAACAAAACTAAAAGACAACTGACAGAATAGGAGAAGATATTTGCAAATGACAATATCTCTAAAGAACTTACCAAACTCAATACCGGATAAACAAATAATCCAGTGAAGAAATGGGCAGTAGTCATGAATAGACACTTTGCCATAGAAGACATCCAGATGACCAACAGACACATGAAAAGGTGCTCAACATTGCTCATCATCAGGCAAATATAAGTCAAAACCACTCTGGTCATAATGGCTAAAATTAACAATTCAGGAAACAACACATGTTGGCGAGGATGCAGAGAAAGGGGAACCCTCTTGCACTGTTGGTGGGAATGCAAACTGGTGCAGCCACTCTAGAGAACAGTTTGGAAATTCCTCAAAAAAATAAAAATATAATTAACTTATTACCCATAAATAGCACTACTAGAAATTTATCCAAAGGATACAGGAGTGCTGATTCATAGGGGCACATATACCCCAATGTTTATAGCAGCATTAGCAACAATATCCAAATTATGGAAAGAGCCCAAATGTCCACCAACTGATGAATGGATAAAGAAGATGTGGTTTATATATACTACTTGGCAATGAGAAAGAATGAAATCTTGCCATTTGCAACAACATGGATGAAACTGGAGGGTATTATACTACGTGAAATGAGTCAGTCAGAGAAAGACAAATATCATGTTTTCACTCATATGTGGAATTTGAGAAATATAATAAGACCATGGGGGAAGGAAAGGAGAAAGAAATAAGAGACTCTTTAATACTGAGAACAAACTGAGGGTTGATGGGTAGGAGGAGAGTGGAAAATGGGTGATGAGCTTTTTGCTCAGATTTCACACTTTCTATGCTACAGTAGTCCTTTCTTACATCCACTTCTCTGAGGAGAATTTCCTCTTATATATTTCATTTTTAATCCTGCTAACTCTTCTCATTCCCAGGAGGGGGGCTGTTGAAATTCTTCTTTTTCCTTCCCGAGTACTCTTATGTCATTGTGATCAGCTCCTCTCAACAGTGTGCCAGTAGAAGACACTTATAAACAAATACACCAGATTCAGTGTGGCTAGTGAAAATACACATGGAAGTATGATTGAACTCTTTACTTCTTTGTTCCAAATTCTGGAATCACATGGCCCCTTTTAGAATCCTTATCAAACTGTCAGTCACAGCAAATCTGAAGATGACAAAAAGAAAAACAAACAAACAAACAAACAAACCCAGAAAACAAAAAACCAAGTCATTTGTATTTGCTCTGCTCTGATATTTGTTGCATGTACCCATGCTTTGGGAGCTCTTAAAAGAAAAGAGGTACATTAATTCCAGAGACAACTCATAAGTTAACAGTAACAAGCAATTGTCATTTATACTTCCCTATAGAGGAGATAGTCAAAACATTTAACATTAGGGAGGTCAGAGGCACTGATCAAACAAAACAGATTCTTGACCAATGACACTGTAAGCCTGCTGTAAATGACCAGAGGAGCCACCTGTACAAACCAACTAAATGGCATCAACTCTCACAGATAATTTTTAAAAGTAATTTCAGGACTTTATATCAAGTTTCACCAATTTTCACCTACCATTCTGTTCTGTCCAGACTGTTTTGGATTCTGACCATTACTCAATATAAATAATGTAAAATAAACTCTTTTAATGGTAATGGATAAAACTTTATTTGACTTTGTTCAGAATGAGGAACTCAATAGGATCACAAATAAAGTGCTGAGGTTTTCACTAGTTAATATTACACCATCAACTCCAATCACATGGAAATGTACTATCCCTGCTCTTTTAATTCCAAATAAGACTGTGTTTTTCTTAATGATTTTCCTAAAGCCCACTCTCAGACAGGTCTCATCAGAAACCTTGGTATTCTTTCTACTTTTACAATTCTTACTCTGATGGAAGGCAATCTTTGCCAGTCAGAGTTGTTCATGCTTATCACATTTATTCCTCAACTAATTTTTTTATCCTAAGTCAGTTTATAGTGTCATAAAATTTGAACAAATTGTATGCTAGGCTTTTTCACAAAATTGATCAACATATTTTTTATCGGCAAATTACCACACCGTCTGCTTGGACAGCACAAATAATGAATTAACAATTAAATATAGAAATTTATATGCTAAGTATTTTATTTTGTAATCTATAATCCTCTAAAACATTTTATTACAGTTCATATCCTTCTTTCAAAGAAAAAGGTTGGGAGTTTGTTATGGCTACCATAAGATATACTGAAAAAATTACTAATATATAAACATAAAACTATATTGTGAAGAAAAAAATTAAAAGATGAAACAAATATGATAATTGGGAGTCCCCTAGAGCCACAAAAAATAATTTATCTTTTTTTGTATTCTTAGTGCCCACATACTATCTTGTATCTAAAAGTGATTAATATTTACCATATAAACAACTGAACAAAATAGTTCTTTATATAACAGATTTTCATAGCATATCCAGTTTTTCTTGGAAATTTCATGACCGTAAATTTTTATATTTTAGGATAAAAATCTTTAGAAATGTATTTTGGAAATCTATTTTAGGAGAAATAATTTTTTATAGAAAATAATTCTTATTAATGAAAAAATTATTAATTGATGTTATTAATTTCTTTCAGTGATACATAATATCATCAATTATAATACCTTGATTAAAATAGTAGAATTCTATAATTAAGAGAGTTTTTTAGCTATAGAAAGTCTGGAGGACGATGCTCTGAACACTCTTTTTTTTTTTCCAAAAATTTTTTTTAATGTATTTATTTCTGAGAGAGAGAGACAGACAGCACAAGCAGGGGAGGGTCAGAGAAAGAGGGAGACACAGAATCTAAGGCAGACTCCAGGCTCTGAGCTGGCTGTCAGCACAGAGCCCTACACGGGCTCAAACCCACGAACTGTGAGATCATGACCTGAGCTTAAGTCAGACGCTCATCCGACTGAGCCACCCAGGAGCCCCGCTCTGAACACTCTTTAAACAACTCTAATAATCTTAACAGTGTATTTTGCCAGAGTTTAGGGAAATTAAAAAGAGCTCACTTCGTTACCTTACCACTAGAATGTTTTCTTTCTGTTTTTCCTCTAGAGTTTAACCTTAATCTATCAACATATAATAGACTGTCGAGTTTTGTTCTCTAGAGGAGCACAGAATAAGTTCTTATCTATGTTTGCTAAATCTAGTTTATGTTCAGAAATCCTGGAGCTGAGGGTGGTATACTTTTAAAAGATGTATACTTCCTAAAGATATGTATATGTGTGTGTGTGTGTGTGTGCATGTGTGTGTATAAATTACATTCCCTGGTAATTCTGCCACAGCAGACCTGGCTTTAGAGGTTTGGAATGTGTATTTGTAAAAGTCACCTTGATTATACTGCTCATAAGCCTCCATTAGCAATCACTGGTTCATACTATCAACTTCATATCTTAATTGTGAGAAAAATACATCAATTGGGAAATTCATTTGGTACTGAAATTAGAAAACAGAAAAACAAAACGAAACAAAAAATACCTGAGTTCATCCAAAGTGTATATATACCAGTTTAAAAACAGTAGCCAAAACAGAGACTTCAAATGTGGAGATACTTTCAGAAATATATATTCTTCTTCTTCTTTTTTTTTTTTTTTTGGTAAGCTTGGTGATGAGATCTTGCTTTCTGAGAAATGAGGAGAGACTAAAGTGTAATTTTCAATAAAACCAACTCAACTCAACACCTACTGTCAAGATAAAACACTCTTTTTCAACAGATGGATTTTGATGACCTTATTAGAAACTCTGCAGGAAAGACCTTTTGGTGACTAAATCCACAGCTAGTTTCTGATAAAAACTTATTCGATAAATAAACCATTATAAAGTTGAATTGTAAAACAGTAATGGCTTTGCTGGAATGTCCTTTTGTGGAGCCTTGCCTGGGCTAGTTCACACTAAATTTGCTACAAGCATATTAGCAAAGAATTCAGCTGCACATCACAGGAATATCAAAGAGTATTTCTTACAATGAGAATGGAAAATTAATAAATATGAGTTCTCCTTTTCCTGACACCAACTAACTTTACAAAAGCAGGCAAATAAACTTATTGCACTTATGTGCTTTGCTTTTTTGTCTGAAAAATAAAGGGATTAAAAGAAATACATTGATTTATTGAACATATTTCTAAGTTCTTTTATATTAGTCATTCTGATAGGTATGAAAGGATATACAAATAAGATAAAAATAAATCCCCTTGACCAAGGAGAGTAGCAGGTATCAAAAGTCATGTTCTCAATATTTATAATTCAGCATAAAATGGAATTTTTGAAATAGAGAAATGTTAAAAAAAATGCTATAGAAGTTCTAGGAAGAAATATGTTATATTTGCCTGGAGTTCCAGGGAAGGTTTTTTTCTGTGCTACTAGCTGAAGAATGAATAGAATTATGACATGTAAAGAATTTTACATGTATGACATGTAAAGTTGGGTGATACAGTTTACTTTATGGAGAGAGAGCTTTCTCATCAAAAGAGCTAGAACACAATAACATTAGCAAAGGGATAGGTTTTGCATAGGCTAAGGCCAGAGACAGGTTATAACTATCCTCAGAGACAGAACACATTCAGGGATTCCTTAATGTATGGCAATTTTATTATCTGGCACTGGGAAACACTTCAAATTTTGCAGCAGAAACAAATATGAGTTTAAAAGCATTGAAATGTTGCTTGTTAATGGGAGGGAAATTGGGTTGTTAATAAATGATTAAAAATGGCTTCAAGATGTTTCTAATATTGTCATTGTTTTTCAGGTTTGCTTATTTGTTCTTCTGTTTATTTTACTGACAAATACAGTCTTATCCAGAAAACCTACATATCAAATAAATGAATGTGCAGCTGCTCTGGTTGAAAGATAGGAGAGGGTGGGAGCCAGAGTCCCACACAATGAATGCACACTGGATTTCCCAGGCACCACCAAGAACCCTATGTTTACTCACAACACAGAATGAAACTGTGGGCAGAGTGACTAAGAATAGGATGATTCCATGGACAGAAATCAGATCAGCCAAAGGAGGGGACTAGGAATAGAAGTTAATGAATTAACTGGTCACAGGTGACAACTAAATATTCAGGTAAGTGTTTCTAAGAGGAAGCTAGTGACACTATAGCTAACGGTGGGGGGGAGAGTGGACACAACAGATATGACTATTTATTTATTTATTTATTTAACTTATTTATTTAAATTCATGTTAGTTAATATACATGTAGTAATGATTTCAGGAGTAGAATCCAGTGATTCATCACTTACATATAACACCCAGTGCCCATCCCAACAAGTGCCCTCCTTAATGCCCATCTTTCTTACACTGTACACAAAAATAAATTAAAAATGGATGAAATAGCTAAATGTGAGACAGGAAGCCATCATAATCTTAGAGGAAAAACCAAGCAGCAACTTCTTTGTCCTCTACTTTAGCAACTTCATGTCTCCAGAGGCATGAGAAACAAAGCCAACAATGAACTACTGGTACCTCATCAAGATAAAAACTTCTTCTGCAGTCATCAAACTAAAAGACATCTGATGGAATGGGAGAAGATATCTGCAAATGACATATCAGATAAATGGTCAGTATCCAAAATCTATAAAGAATTTATCAAACTCAACACCCAAAAAAACAAATAATCCAGTTAAAAAATTGTCAAAAGACATCATCAGACACTTTTCCAAGTAAGACATCCAAATGGCTAAAAGACCCTTGAAAAGATGCTCAACATCACTAATCATCAGAGAAATGCAAATAAAACCACAATGAGATACCACCTCACACCTGTCAGAATGGCAAGGGATATAATTTGCAATGATTGGTGACATCACTACAAGGAGAAAATATTGCCAGAGAAGGTGTAGAAAGAGAAGACAAATAGGCCAGGACCTAGTTTTTGGCAGTACAGCAATTCAAGGTGTGAGAGGCAGAAAAGAAGCCTACAGAGGAACAGAGGAAATAAAGAATGAAGCAGGTGAATGTGAGGTCACAGGTGCTCAAACAGTAGCCGATGATGGTTGTAGAAAATAAGGAATGAGCTTTTGTTTAACAGCTGGTTTGGTTATTTGTTTGTAATTTTTAAATTAAAGGCGTTTTGAAAACTTAAAACATATACAATATGAATACATTTCACATCTTTATTTCTTTTGCATTTCACATCTTCAAGTTATGACTATGAATAGGCACCAAATTTATTATATTAAAAAAAGAATTACAAGGGTGCCCGGGTGGCTTAGTCAGTTAAGCATAGGACTCTGGGTTTCGGATCAGATCATGATCTCACAGTTTCATGAGTTTGAGCCCCATACTGTCAGTGCAAAGCCCACTTGGGATTCTTTGTATCCCTCTCTCTCTTCCCCTCCCCCACTTGTGCTATCGCTTTCTCTCTCAAAATAAATAAATAAATAAGTAAATAAATGTATGTAATAAAAAGAAATACATCTGTTTAGAAAACAATCTTACTAGCTTAATTCAAGAGTGAATTAAATCTTGTAAATCTTGTTTAAATTTGATGCAAGGGAGTCAGACTATATACCAGTGGAGGCAAAGAGATCAAAGTGAAAGCAGAAAAAAATTACCATTATTATCTTGGTTTGTGTTAGATTAATTGGTATCAAAAACTTTTTTTCCCTGTGCTTCTATTGGATGGTGAAAAGTGATATGATATTAAAGGAAATAAGATAGATTTCTTAATGGCATTATTATCTGGAAAAATTATATTACGTATATGCCAAAACTATATTTAAAATAATTTCCATAAGAGATCATAATTGCTATAGAGAAGCAAAATAATGAAGACTAAGAGATGACACCAAATTGAAAGGTCTAACAGAGCTAATCACTGTGGCTGAATAATCCACAAAACCTTAAATAGTAATAGGATTGGATGATTCTTATTATTCCTGAAGATATATTTGTATATTTATCAGTGTGTATGTGCACCTACGACTATACACATGACATACACAAAGACAAATGCTTAATCTCTACTCTAACTGCCATGTACATTGATGATTATTCATTATAATATTTTCTGGTAAAGTTTTACGTATTATAAGTGCTTTTCTGATGACACTTTGAACTAGAATAGAGCCAGCACTGAAGACTGTGGTGAGTAGAGGGTAATTGATAGGAATTAATTAAGGGTTGTAAAGCTGCATTGCTATTAACTTTTTGTCTACCTGATAATAAATCAGTTTATCACCAAATTTATGGGAGGAGTTTCACATGGCCTTCCTAAAATTTAAGTTGGTAAGCTTGCAAATGTGCCTAAATATTTCTAATATTTCTAAATATTCTAATATTTCTAAATATTTCTAATGCCAATGGTGGAACTATTTCACTGCCTATCAGTCACTTGGTTAGGTTTTTGTATGACTCTTTCACAAAATGTAGTTTTTGAGTCTCCCCTAATAGATATTGTATTATAGATTAAGTTTCATTTAGTGTTCTGTATTGTCCCATGATGTCCTCAGTGAATTCTTAAACTGCCTTTTCTTACCACAGTCTACTTAATTTAAAAGTATTAGAACTGTATGTTTTGCATTTAATTCTCTTTTCAAATTGATACGGAGAAGAGGTTATTGAGCACCTTTAGAAAAGAGAATAAAATTATCAAAATAAATAGCATATCAAAAGAAACAGGAATAGAAAATTTCTATAGAAATATAGAAAATAGAGATAAATATTCCACATCATAAAAGTCCTGTAAATAACTTACTCAAACTTAAAAGTATAAGAATAAAACATTTTAATGTTATTGACCTAAATTCATCCTGTTATACAGATCACTTAGAATACTTAAAAGATATTTCAGGGGTGTCTGGTTGGCTCAGTAGGTTAAGTGTCCAACTCTTGATTTGGGCTCAGGTTGTGATCTCACAGTTTGCAAAATGTAGCCCCACATTGGGCTCCATGATGAGCATGGATCCTGCTTAAGATTCTCTCCTCTCTCTCTCTCTCTCTCTCTCTCTCTCTCTCTCACTCTCCCTCACTCTCTCTCTTTCTCCCTCTGCCTTTCTCTCCCTCTGCCTCTCTTCCCCATTCACTCTCTCTCCTCTCCAGAAAAAAAAAAAAGGTATTTCCGAATAAAAGTACTTTTAATTGAAACCAATTTCACTTTTCTCCATGGTAATAATAAGCTCCCTTTGAGGCACATGGTCTCCTCCATTTGCCTCATCTCCAACAACCACACAGAGTATGTGCACGCACTTGGCATCCTGCCATTTCATCTAGGGAGTTTGCCTGCTTCACTACTATAGATCGTTATGTTTGTAATCTTGAACTTAATAGATTGAGAGCCCATTTGGAATTCTAGTTAATTGTCAAAATACGAGCAAATACAAAGGATGAATATAATTTACTATATACTGTATGATAAAAATGCATCAGCTACACCCACAAGTAAAGACCTAACACAAGGTATGTACCATTAAAAAAAATAATGTATTAAGTTCTGATGAACTCCTCTAATTATAGGCTAGAAAATTAAATATGTCAGAAATGATACTACATTAAAAGCTACACTATTTTTATATTCTTCATGACACCAAGGAGGTGAAACACAAAAAATAACCAGGAAATGATGGGAAATAGTTTTTTATGATGTTAACCCCATCCCAATATTACATGGCCTTCCACAGACACTGACGTATTTCATGTCCCATGCTTCTGCACATACTCCCTCCTCCCCCACGCCAAGCCTGTAATGTTCTTCATTCTGTGGCCTGCCTCTCCTACTCAAAGCACAGTTCAATGATCACATTATCTGAAAAACTAATCTGGACCTTGCCCTACTCATTTCCACTGAAATAGCATTGACCTATAACCTAGCTCTACTTCTTGAACATAACCTCTTACCACATCTATCACGTTGAACATAATTACCCATCTGTCTCCCATTCTAAACACCGAGTTTCCTAAGAGTAGGACAGGTTGTCTTTATGTGAAAACAGACAGCCAACTTCTTGGACTACAGTAGGGGCTCAACAAATGTTCAGTAAGTGATTATCACCAATTATTCACTAAGGTCTCAGTTTCTCATTTGGACATGATGTGGCAGGACTAGTGATATCTCAGTGCTTCTTAGCTCAAAAATACAGTCCAATTATACAAAACTCTGACCTTAATACCTCCTTTAACACTGTTGTCCACCTGCCTTGAAAATTTTATCATTTTGCTCTGAGCATACTCTTCTTTTTTCTGTCTCTAAAAAGGGATACTTCTCTTGCCCTTTCATACTGAATTCCAGTATTCCAAACTAAAAAGCTTAGTTTGCCTTTGCTTCCTCATCTTTCCTATCTATAATTCCCTCCTTGACATTTACACGTTTATCTGATTTCAAGTACCGATTATTTCAGCGTTTACATCTCTAGTCCTCAATACACATTGTGAGTATGCAGGTAGGTTTTGGTAGAGCAGTTTTTTAAATTCTTGCCTGCTTTTGAATTCTAACTCTGTAAACAGGAATAGTATTTCATGTATACATCATAGTGGTGAGAATTAGAACATATACAAAGTGCTTTAAGGTGGGGCCAGGTGCAAAGTGAGAATGCAAGAAAATAATGTGAATGTCTGCAGAGTATGTATTCAATAAATGCTTCTCTCTTATATGCACCTTGGAACCCATAGTGGTTTTAGATAGAACCCATAGGTATGAATGAACGGTAGTGTTATTTGTAGCTGTGGGAATTGAGTTTGGAAATAATCTTAGAAAATCCCTTAACCTTTCTTAATGTTTCTTAAAAGGGCCACCAGATCAATTAAATCATCCAAATAATCTAGTTAAAGAAAAAAGTCTATCAGCTGCCATGGCTTATTTAGGCTTACCTAAAGCCCATTTTAGAAAGGAAATACTATTTGTGTGACATGTTCTCAAGGGACATAAGTATTTGTAAGCATGCTTTTTTACACTAACAATTCAGGTAGCTTGAATTGCAACTTAATATTCTGGATTCAGTGGAAATAGGCATTATTTTTCTTTTAAAGTCTTGAAAATTAGCAGTTGATAGGAATTCTATAAAATCTAAATTCTAGGGCAGAGTTTCTTTATTTAATTGATTTAACTTAATTCTTTTTTGTTTTGTTTTGTTTATTTTGAGAGAGAAAGAGAGAGAGAGAGAGAGAGAGTGTGTGTGTGTGTGTGTGTGTGTGTGTGTGTGTGTGAGAATGTGGAAGGAAAAGGGGAAAAGGGAGAGGGAGAAAGAGAGAGAGAGAATCTGAAACAGGCTCCACACTCAGTACAGAGTCTGATGCGGGGCTTGATTCTACAACCATGAGATTATGACCTGAACTGAAATCAAGAGTCAAATGTTTAAGAGACTGAGCCAGCCAGACACTCCTGAAGATTCATTTTTTGAGTAGTTAATATCTTTAATGAAAGTTTATTGACGCATCATCCTTGCAAACAAGAAAAGTAGAAAAAAATATGACCCCGAAAAAGGCTTTCAAATATCTTAAAGCTACGTCTTTTTTTATTGTTAAAAATTTGAAACTCTTTCACGAGGAAATTATAGTAAGTATATTTCAACATGCCATTTCATAAGTATTTTTCAATGTACCATTAAGAGAACTTATAACTTAATCCATTAAGCCAGAATAGGCTAAACTTCCCCAAAATTCGAACATAAAAAACTGTTTTGTCAAACACAAAATACAGTACAAACATCTCACAGGGTTGAGCACTAGGGAAAATGTCTACTCAGTTCAGGTTTTCACTTTCATTTCCAAAAACATTCTATATCCCTCCCTACAAGTATAGTACTTTTTTCTCCATGCTGTCAAACACAGAAGTAGACATAGTGTAAGCCTTAATGTTTCAGTATTTTTATATAAAATATTTTATATTAGACATTTTCCCCACAACATCATTAAATTTGCTGCAGAATTGCTATGGGCTTAATATAAATTTAGAAAGCAAAAGGAAAACATATTACTCCATGCACTGTTCCATCAACTGTCAACCATGGGCAAGAAAGCTAATGGCAAATGCCTTTTTCTTTTTGAACTAAACTTGGTTCACTCAGAAAACAAATTCTGACCTTCCCAATACTTTTCTTTTCATATATTTGTTAGAATGCATATTTAAATCGTATTTTGAATTATGAAAATATCAATAGGATGAGAAAAGACTAATATCTGGCATCAAGTGTTCCAAAGAACAATAGTTAAGAGAGATGTTAATAGATACTATTTAAAAAACAAACAAAAGAAAGCTTTCATGTTCAAAAAGCCTCAAAACTCTGTATCAAACAAATAAAAACAGTTTTATTTACTACAAATTATGCAGAACCTTTAATATACTAATCTGGAGTAGGAATCTCCAAGGTATAGAAAGTAGCATTTCTAAAAAAAGATTATGGAACTTTTAAAAATTTATTTCTACCTAATTTCCATTTACTTGTTAGTTAATAAAATAATTACTTATTGAATGTTTAATATACTTCCAGTTTTCTCCAGCTTATATTCTTGTATGGCAGAGAGACAGAAACAGGTGCATAAATTGTGTTAAATGCTGAGTAAAGGGCAGATGATTTAATGGGGAAGGGAGAAGGGAACTTTATACTACAAAGGATCTCTAAAGAGATGTGACATTTGAGTTGAGACTTGAACAACATTGTGAATCTAGCCATGAAAATGTTGAGAAAGAAAACCCTAGCCAGAGGAAGCAGAAGTGAGACAGTTAAGTGTGTCTGTTTGTGTTGTGGGAATAGAAAGGAGGCTGCTATGCTATGGCAGAACCACAGAGGGAGTAGGAGGGATGAGGTTGGAGGACACAGATAGATTAAGACATTATAGGACAATGTGAGATGTTTGAATTTTAGTGTAAACACAACACAAAACAAACTACTAGTGATGGTAGTAGAAGGGAAGAACAAGTGAATGGAAATTCTACGAGGGCAAATAAACACAGCTAGCCACAGAGCCTATTACAGTGCCTGGCCCATAGTAAGCACCCTGTAATGTTTGTTGAATTAAGACCCAGAAAGCGATAGTTCTTAGCTAGCAAATATAGATAAAACATATAAAGCAAAAAGGGAATATCTAATTTGGCAATGGTTCATTTAGACATGAATAATTCATATGAACTATTAAAATTTAAAAAGATATAGGAACTGGTTTTGGTGAGAGCTCATTCTGAATATAGTTGTAGTTTATAAATGACTTTAGTCCTGTTTATAAAATTATTAAGGGCCTACAGAGGTTGCTTTCGTTTTTCAGATTTATTTCACTGCATTTAATTGGTGAATTAAATGTTATGGAGCATTTTTATATATTTAGAGAGTCTCAAAATTCTTAGGATATTTACCTCATAGATGACAACAGTCTACTCCATTTGCAGATGGGTACTTTGTAAACAAATGAGAGATTCTGAGGAACACACTCTTCCTAAAGCAGAATTTCTTAGAAATTGTATGTTTTAAGTGAAAACTTTTTCTGTTACCCTAAGTTATAATAACATCCTTTATTTCAACTAAGTAATTTACTATACAATATTTTATAAATGTACATTTTATATGGTAATTTCCATGCAGATAATTTACTATGTAAATATGTAATATAGAGGTAAAGAAATTATCTAATTGCTCAGTAATACCTTTCAATACATATATGGTGTAAACATCTTTAGCTTAAATTACAGTATTAACACAAGAACATAAGTGATTAGTTAACTAGCAATTATAGCATAATTATTATCATGTTCATGATGAAAGTGATATTTGAAAATATATTTTCAATAGGTTCAGAATCATGAATGTCCTTTTCTTATTAATTATACTAATTCCCAAGTTTGGTTACAAATACAATTTTAAATCTTAACTTCATATACTTAATGTTTATTCAAAATGCACTATGATTTTTTTTTCAAACAATAGGAAATAAAAGTTTAAGAAAAAAATTTAAATGTTTGGAGGGGGAAAATTAATATTTATTTCCTATTCATACTATAGTTGAATTAAAAATAATTTGAGCAGAGAAAGATCACCTCAATTTTGCTAATGTCTAACCACCAGCATCTGCCTTTAATTTTTAGATTAAAGATTGTTCATTTGTATTTTTGACAATATTAGAGTTAAATAGTTTAATGTTAGGATTAGTGCTAACTAATTGGTCCAAATGAGTCAGGAATATAAACTATGATTATCATTTTTTTTTTATTTATTTTTTTTTATGTTTTATTTATTTCTGAGAGAGAGAAACAGTGTGAGCAGGGGAGGGTCAGAGAGAGAGGGAGTCACAGACTGAAACAGGCTCCAGGCTCTGAGCTGGCAGTCAGCACAGAGCCCGATGCGGGGCTCGAACCCACGAACCACGAGATCATGACCTAAGTGAAAGTCAGACGCTTAACCGACTAAGCCACCCAGGTGCCCCTATGATTATCACTTTTAATTCCCTGAATATTCCTTTTGAAGAACTGAGATAAATCATAGGGTTATTATCTTCACTAAATTCAGAACAGTTAGAGAATCAAGATCTTAGATTGCTGTTGAAAGAAGCATGAGTTAAATGACATACAATTTTAAGCCCAAAATATCTGAGTTCCATTTAGATATTCTGTTTAGATATTTAGAATTTGACTTAGTATAAAACAACAGGCAGGTCTTTTATCTACAATACTATTTAGTATTTTTTATAGTTATTCGTGTCATTTGAATGCAGGAGATTCTTAACATTGACCCCAAATGTGGATGATGTGATGTCTTGGAAACGGGAATAATAATCCCTATTCCAAAGATTGCTGTGAAGAATAAATGAAAATAGAATGTATTATGTATAGTAGTGTGTTTTGTATATTTTAAATATTCAACTAATTTTATTACAATTAAATGATACAACTGGTTAATAAGACCTAGGTCCTCCTGCTTTTCAAAGAGTAGCTTGGGTGTTAAAGAGACATGCCTCCTTTAGAGTTCTTCCGTGATACTTCCTACGGAATCATTCCTGAGAAGAGTGAAATTCTTGTGAAATTGTTGGTACCTATTCTGCAGCAAATAACATTACTCTTCATAAATACGTTCGTACATATACAAACACTCATACACCTGTAATATATATATCCTACCTTATATATAGAAGACATACAATAAAATTATACATATAACATAGAATTTGCTAGAGATCTTGAAAACACCAGTCCCTGACTCTGCCCTCTTCCGGGACCGGGCTATAATAGATAACTAGTACCATTCTATTGATTACTAGGCTGACTTTTAAAGATATTCCCATGCCCCAAAGTCTAAGATTCTCAAACTATGATGAAGCAAAGAAACAAATCTATGTACCAAAATAAAAACCCCAGAGCAAAATAATACCCCAAAAAAATTCTTTCTGTAGAGAAACTGCAAATAAAAGTTTGATATGTACATTGGAATAGGATATCTATATCTATCTTGATAGATATCCCTATAGATCTAAATCCTTATTTATATATATAGATCCTGATGTATGCATATATATGTATATAGTTATATATATGTCATCCGTATATATAGTAGTTGCCTTAAAGATCAATTATATTTACTATGTGTTAAAAATCAGAAATTTAAAATCTACTTGTGTATTTTAAAAAATAAACAAAAGTTAGAATGAATGTAATTGGGGAGGAGTAAAATTTGAGAGTGAGTAGGTAAAAGTTTTTATTGTTTACAATGAAATATTTCTTTAGGCACTTATTGTTTAAGTACTTAGTGATAGAAGGAAAGACAAGACAGGGCCGTGAGGTTTCTTCCAACTGCAATCATTCCATCTTCAGAACTCATTCTGAATAAAATAAACATTATGAATAAACTGACTAAAACCACATGGTGAGAAAATCAGGTTCTGAAATAAAACATATACTGGACTTTAAAATATGGAATAATAATGACCTCATATGCTGAACATGATTTCTTTTGAGAAGGTTCATTTCTAGTAAAAGATGAATATATCAGATGCAGGAGCATCCAGTAAATGCATTTAGAAATTATACTCCCTTTTTAAACACAGAAGGAAATAGAAGGAAGAAAATCACTTTAGGAAACCTGTTGCAACATGGTAATATCTAAAAAATAAAGAAGTAAAAATGATTCTCCTACCAGAGCATATAAAACTAAATGCTTTGTCACAAATTACTAAAGTTACATAAAATCCAAACTGAATGAAGTAAAAAAGTTAGAATCACCTTAATCAGTGTTTTCCCCAAGTTCAGAAATGGGAAAATATTTTGACAGTCAATAACCAAATGGATAAGGAATTATTAACAGTTTTTAACAACTTTCTTAGAAAAAATTATTTTGAGGGGCGCCTGGGTGGCTTAGTCGGTTAAGCGTCCGACTTTCGCTTAGGTCATGATCTCGCGGTTCGTGGGTTCGAGCCCTGCGTCGGGCTCTGTGCTGACTGCCAGCTCAGAGCCTGGAGCCTGTTTCAGAGTCTGTGACTCCCTCTCTTTCTGACCCTCCCCTGATCACGCTGTCTCTCTCTCTCTCTCCTAGAAATAAATAAAAATATTTTAAAAAGAAAAAATTATTTTGAAAAGTTACATAACTCTATCTTTCACCTTGGGAAAATTACAGGTACATTAAACTATGAAGGGCTGGTAGATTTTACCTGTCAGACGGACAAAAGCTGCAGGTAGTATGGATGGCAGCCTCCCATTTCTGTTAAGTCCATGCATTTACTCCTGCGCATTAAGGCAATGCAAGATAAGGACTGGGTTTGCTTTTGGACCCAGACTATCTCCATCTGCATCTTAATTTCTTTCTGTGAAAATCCAATCACAATCTTCTATTTGAAGAACATATTCAAAATAATTAACAACAGGTATGACACAATCCCATATGTTCAGAAAAAAAGGCCATCTGTAGTTATCCAATATGGCCAAATAGATACTAGCTGCATATCAGCTTGTCTCCTACTAAAATATAGAAGTAAATCATTACCAAAGCTTATGTCACTTCCAGAAAGGTTCCAGGTTCATCTATTTAACTTTCTCCTGGGTATCACAATTTGATTTTACAAGATGCCAACTCGTACCCAGCACAAAACCCAAAACGTCTGATCCACAAAACCTTATACTCTTATCCCTGTGATCCTTATTTAGAAAATAACACTTCCACCTGAACTGATTAAAAAATTAACCTATTGCACAGGCCAAAAGCCAAAGAATCATTTTTTTTTAACCTTGGGCATTTTAAATCTTTATTAAAGTTACACTGCAAAACGTTAGGGAACATTAGGGACATTTCAAGAGAAAGGGTAAATGGAGGTGCATGAGTCTTCTGCCTACCTGACTCGAATTGAGGACCAGCCCAGAGCCTTGCAGCTTGCACAAAACACTTTGCTTGCCTTGCCATTATAGTCAATGAACTGTTGGGGAAATATTTCTGTATATATGTCTATACAACAAGTGTATAGTTTTCTAATCAGCATGTTTATTACTAAAAACTAAAACCTAATGCTTCCAAGATAGAGCTTGATCTTCCTTGCAGTCACAGAAACTGATGTTAAAAAATACAGTGCATTTTTTTAAAGTTGTTATTGAAATCCAGTTGGCATACAGTGTAATAATTAGTTTCAGGTGTATAATACAGTGATCCAACATTGTACATATCTGTACAGATACATCATCCGGTGCTCATCACAAGTGCCATCCTTACTCCCCATCACCTATTAACTCATACCCCCACCCACCTTCCTTATGGTAACCAGGCATCAGTTTGTTCTCTAAATATAAGAGTCTGTTTCAAAAATATCATTCTTGATATTCCAAGGGAGGCAAGTAGAGAAGAGAAGCTGTAGATGTTTTCAGGAGGCAATTTGCTTAGGCTTCATAAGCCACATTAAGGGTTTTTGAACTGTATTTTAAACATGATGAATAGCTCTAGGGCATTAATACTACACTATAAGATATGCAAAGATCCAGTTTTACACTCTAAATTTTTTCAACATTACTCAGTGTTGCCGGTTTCCAAGTTGCTTCTGTATCCAAACATGTTATTTTCAAACCGATTTTTTCTCTAGATATGATAATTTGCATTTTTAAATGAATTCTATTCCATCCTACTTTGCACATATTTCTAATTTCTTTATGTATTATTTGACTATATGATTTTCATGGACTTTGAAATACATTTAAAGCAATGACTTTAGCAATGACTGAAAGTTTTGTGAACTCTGCATCTGTATGTTTTCCTAGTTTTAAAACTATTAAGTGGCATAGGGTATACTATCTTACTTTTGCATATACTGTTGCATGTATACTCACGATTTTAAGCAAGCTTTTTAATGCATTAGATTCATAGAATATTATATTTGTCAGTGCCGTTTTATTAGATATATAGAAACACTTCAGTAAATTTTTCTTAGATATATATTATGGTATTTTTACGTATATATAAAGTACTTCATGTGTGATTAATATTTCTTTATAGGGTAATAATTTCAATTAATTTTAAAATATTACTTTATTTGAAATGTGAGATGAAGAAATATTTTTATTATTACCATTTATTTAGAAGATGATACAATATACAGAAATACTCTCTCTTTTTCAATTAAGATCTTGGTCAATAAGAATTTCCAGCTCAATTTTTCTGTATATAGAGGTATACTTAAGACAAGTATCAGATAAAGAAAAAGTGTTAACTCAGTAATTCATTCTTCTCTTTATTCATTTAGGAACTATTTTAGTTGCTTATTATGTTACTGTTATAGTGAATAAAATACTGAAGCAGATTACAAGTTGATCTTCCAAGTGCTAGCATTCTTTGTTACCCCTAAAAAGATATTAGACAACCAAACTTATAAGATTTTTGTTTGCTTTATTATGACTTTGAAAAAGTCTGTTTGTCATAGTAAGTAAAGGATTTTTTAATTAAAGGAAACAAGTAAATATTTATAATTTCTATGAGAAGTAAAATATTTAGCATTAATTTATAAATAATAGTCAAAGCAATTTTTAAAGCCTTGGCAATTAAAAATGACTAAATTATATGAACAAGAAATCCATAAAACAATAAATATACATTATTTGAAATAACATTATGCTTGTTTATTATTACTAATGAGGATTTGAAAGTCTATGATGGTTTGAATCCAGAGTAGAATCAAGGTTTTAGACAGCAGAGTTGGAATACATTTCAAAACTCCAACTTCTGTACACAAAACTAATCTTTAGAAAACAACAGAATGTGTGAAAAGATTTATGTACAATTATATTAAATTTATTTTATTTAAAATTATAAAACAGGGGTGCCTGGGTGGCTCAGAGGGTTAAGTGTTGAAACCTTGATTTTGGCTCAGGTCATGATCTCATGGCTTGTGAGACTGAGCCTGCGTAGGACTCTGCATTGATAGTGCAGAGCCTGCTTGGGATTCTCTCTCTCCCTCTCTCTGCCCCTCTCCCTCCCCTATCTCTCAAATAAACTAAAAACAAACAAACAAACAAACAAACAAACCCAAATTGTAAAATAATCTGTTAAGTCTTTAGAGACTGATTGAACAAAATACACACTAAAGATGGACATTCATACAGCTGTTTAAAAACACATGCCATGTACAGATAAAGGAATATAGTCATTTAATTATCTTGAATGATAAAAAACACAAAAAATAGTGTATCCCTTTGATCTCTATTTTGTTGTGTAGATATTTATACATATGGATACGTAAGTATATATTGATAAACAAATACAACAAAAGCAGAAAACTGAACAAAGATAATTCTGGAGGGCATAAATATACATAAGTTTTCAAACTTTATACAGCAAAATTTAGAAAACATATTACCTTTACAAGAAGGAAATTTATCAGTAAATATGGTCCATTTATAAGCATTTAAGAACTATGTGGAATATACAAATAAAGTGTAAAGACTCTGAAAGATAAATAAAATTAGTGCTATAGTAAAAGATTGAGCAGAGTTTAGAGATTTCAAGATGAAACAATTATTTCCACTAAAATAGTTCACGAACAGAGGCTTTGCAAGCTTTTAATTGAACCTAAAAAGATAGGCCTGAGGCTCACCATAGTCAAAAGCAACAAGACATCAATATGTGTATTTTGGGGTAAAGATAATAGTTATTTTTGCAAGGCCAAAGCAGAGCCTGCATGAAGGAAGCCATTTGAAAGAATTTGGAATTTTCCTAGCAGGTAATAGTAATCCTTCACTGTCTCATAATATAAAATAAATAAATAAAAGCTGAGACTATACCAGTCCCATTACCTGGTAGCAAAATAAGCACATTCTCCTTAAGTTTATCAAGTTAACTGTTCATTCAGTGATTAGTTAAAAGAGTCATTGTCCAATTTTGTACCCCAAGAAAGGGAAGTCATGTTTTATGATTATAAATAAAAGTAAATAAATGTGCAAATTGCAAAGATTTCTCTCGATTAGTTTTTTTTTTTTTTTTTTTGGCTTTTGGAAAACTCTAAGGCTGAAAACACTTCATAACCTCTTCTCTAGAGTCCAAAAAAATTTTTTTTAGATCTCTCATGTGCTCTCTTTGAAGGATGTCAGTCAAGACTATTTCCCATAAGACCCCTCAAAGTTTTATCTACTCTTAGATCCATAAGGAAGTCTTTTAAAATGACTCTTTTTTTCCCTCTAAGATTATAAACAGTTTCCCTTTTTTAAAATTCTGTGTTAGAGGTTTAAAGCATGTAATATGGGAGAAAGATTTGTAATAAACATTTTAAATAATTGCAATATTCATATTCTAAACTGTTCTAGCCTTACAATTTGACACAGCTTCAAAGGAAGTATCTTCCAAAATCAAATGAGTTTCTCAGTATATTTTTTTCAGAATAAGACATTGAGATTGTTTTTAAGGGTACTATAAATTTAGTCCCCGTATTTCTCACTTAGACCACTTTATCGACATCCTTGGTTTTAAAATATCACCTCTCAGCTGTTAAATTGATATATTGTAAGTGTGCATTATTTCATAGCTTTGGACATATTTAAATATTCACATAATAACTAGATAATTAAGTCCTTTGTCTACTGTATTTTCTAGATTTAGAAACTTCTAAAAGAGCTAACTCTAGAAGTCTCCATCAACATTTTAGAATGACTCTGGCTCACCTGTGACAGCTGCAAAAACTTATGTGAAGGACTTTATGATACTGACACAGAAATCAGTGATAGAACTGAAATGAAAACAGCAAGAAGCTAGGCACCTGGCTGCTGGAATCACACTGATGACATTTAAAGCCCGTGTCTGCCACTAACTACTTATGTGACTTTAAGCAAATTATTTGAACTCTCTGCTATTTTCCTCATTGGTAAAATGAAGGTAGCAATACAGAATTCAATATTATGATGCTATCTAAGCACCAAGACATGTACCTGACACAGAATAAATGCCCAATAAATATATGCTATTATTTTATTTTAGATAGATATATACAAATACAGAAAATAATATCTCATTCCAATTTTTCAAAGGAGCACATATCTAAATGCTGAGTAATTTCTTATGAGACCTTACGGATGTACTTATTGCTTTTTTTCCCTATTGTTTCCTCTGGAGTTATTCAAAAATGCATTTCCTTTAAGCAAGTTCTAATGGCTGTCACTATGATTTAAAGCTTTCTACAGAATCTTTCACATAGGGTATGGCTGCCTAAATTACTTTGGACCTAATTTTAGATAAACTGCCATAGCAAGTGTTGAATAAATGCATGAGTAAGCAAAGTAAAGCAAAACAGATATTTAGCATTTGTGGCTGGTGTTATCTTCCTGCAGTGTTTGAATAGAAGTAGTTAAAGTGGTTAATTAGGTCCCCCCCAACACACAAATTTTCATGTTCAGAAACATTACCTTACATTCATCATCTCTCTAAAGGGCTTGTCATTGAATTACCTCTGAAAGAGAGAAAGAGAGAGCGAGAGAGATCAGATCAATTCCAGATGCATTTCTCCCAGGACACCATCTCATCTTTTAACACAATAATACCAAAGTATAAGGTAAAACTCCATATTAAAATACATTTAGGCCATGTGGGATTTTTTTTTTTGTAGAAAAGCTCCATAATGTAAATGATATCTTAGTAAAATTAAATTCTACTTTATCGCCATGATATTTTTATTATACATATTAGTTATTGAATTGGATGAACATCTTAAAAATAAAATGAATTTGATGCAATTAATTTAAAAGGTGATAAATGGAAGGAATGGCAAAATTCTACGACTTGCAGTTGAATTTTAATGTATAATGGAAATGAAAGCATGGATTACACACAGGCCAAGGCTGAAGCCCCTCCTCCTTCACATTCCCCCCCTTCCCCCACATACATAGTAAGCACAAAGGTCTCCTTCAACGGTTGGGATAGACATGTATTCTAAAACAATTTCATTTTAGCAGTATTATCTTCAAAATCATTATTTAAACAACCTTTAATTAGTGCATGTGAATTATTTCCTCTTCATGCACTATGATTTGCTTTAGGCGGCCTTAGCAGATAACTCAGACATTGGTCTCTGAATCTCCTCATTATTACTCCGTGCCTCTACTGAACTGAATGCAAACTTTGAATGCAAATTGACCACAGGGTGAAATCAATAGAGTGCACCCAAATGCTAAAAGAGATCAAAGAAAAAAGCCATAAGAAAATGGACAAATCGATAAACTGATGAAAGATGGCTAAATGTAAAGTTATTATTATCAATCATAAGCACAAAACTCACTTTTAAAATGTCAAGAGAAAAGTTGAGCATTTAAAAGAATGAAAAAAAACAGATGCTTTATTAATTAAAAAAGCATAGTTCTCTTGTCTGGAAAATTGAATACTTGCAACTTCATGGTATTCTCATAATTACAAAAAGGCCCTTATTGATAGTTGAATCATTTACAATTCTTCCTAAGTCTCTTTAGTTTATATTCAATCACTTCAGATTTAGTTGACTTCAGACACAGGGAATATTTTCATGAAGTTTTGGGGAAATGCTATTCTGAGCCCTGGGAAATTCAGTGACTGAAAAAGTGTATGCACTGACAAAGAACCTGCTTGGGTATTAAACCCCACCTATGTGATGAATTAAAGTTATTTTAAACTTGGAACTCTGGTTCTCAAGCATGCATGTTTAGACTATCAGAGCCAACTGCTGCTAGGCAGTTGAGGTAATTCAAAAGGATGCCTTTTGCCAACATTGTGCTTTACAGTTTGCTAAGATTTTATTTCTACTCCCCTATGGCCATCTAGTCTTCTCTTCCAGGCTATATGACTGGCTGTAGCTTTAGTAGATGAGCTACAGGCTTCCTACATGAGCATGAATACCAATTTTTTTCTAAGGTGTTCTACAGTTCCAGTTTCTGCCCTGTCACTTTGAACCTCACTCTTCCTGGTTTCTTCTTCACATCTGAATTTTCTATATACCTATGTATTCTGCTATTCAAAAATACCTCTTGCCCCTTTCACTCACCAGGTAGTGTCTATCATAGGCTCACAACATTGCGGGTGGGTAGAGGGTCATAGCAGCGGTTAGAGTGAAACATTTTTATTGTTCAGTTCCTTGCTCCTTGAGAGCTTGTTAGAAATGCCGGCTGTATCCCGTCTAGACCTACTGAATTAGAATCTGCCATTTAACAGGATCCCCCGAGTGATTCAGATACACATTACATTTTCCAAAATGGTGAAGCTAACACAGTTCATTAGCTGGGAAAGTAAAATGACTCCCTCTCTTTATCGAGGGGCTCCCTGGCCCTCAAGTTGGTGTCGTTGGAGGTCGGTGGATGGATAGAGCTTGAGTGAGTCAAGGTGGGCCATTCTCTTTCCACCGTTCAGGTCACAGATGAAAAGGACTACATGAACACACCCAATTGAGACACACTAACCACCAAACAATCCAGCTCCCCAGAGCAGAGGTCTCCAACACACAGTATGCTTTTGTCACCCATGAGCCATAGTATGTTACTATAATACATAAATATTTGAAGTAGATATGATACTAAACTTTTCTATACAATGTGTGGTAAGCAAGCATTTTCAAAAATAAACTTCACTTTAGGAAAATCTACCAAACTGTGTCTCACCATTAACAGTACAGAAATCATGCTCTCTAACCAAGTGAATCCAGAAGACACAGGACAGGAGAGAGAAAACACAAATTTTAGAAACTAAAAAGCTGAAATAAATCTTTCTTTCTTTCTTTCTTTCTTTCTTTCTTTCTTTCTTTCTTTCTTTCTTTTTCTTTCTTTCTTTCTTTCTTTCTTTCTTTTTTCTTTAGGAAGCAAATATCTATTCCTTCCATTATGTATGTGAGTGTGTGTGATGTTTTTAAGACTGTCTCATTTTCAATGCTATGCACTTTCAGCATGCATACAGTTTTTAAGAAGAAACCTATTTCAGAATATAGTTCAGACTTAGAGGCTGAAAATTTAAAGTCTGTCCCCATCTGCACCACTGATTCCATCTACAAAGCGATAGCAACTGCACAATAAGGGTGCAAAAACACTGTATAAAATGTGTGTAGGGCATGTCTACCACAACGAAATAAAAAGGCTATATTTCAAAACATGGCACTCCATTTTAGTAGAGGTGTACACTGTCGTTCTTAAAATAAATGCTCTCTGCTCCAGATGCACCTTTCATAGGCATATAGTACATGTCTACACTGCAGTTTTGATAGAACAATATTATTTTTCAATCTTGGCTCACAATGTACACTGCTAGATAATTTTAATATTTATGTAAACATCCAAAAAATACAAACTATTTTCCAGTAAAATGGAATGCAGGAAATTCAAGTTGTAAGAGTAATAAAAGTTAATCCAATGTTTTCCTTAGTTGGCTTATGCCTGGATTATTATTAAAACATTTAAACTTTATTACAAAAAGTTCTATTCATTACAGTTCCTTTGGAAACTTCTTAGAACAATTATTATTTAAAAACTAAAGTTCTCTTCTGAACTCTCTACTGATATGAAAAAACAGTGTTTCTATGTCCTTGAGATTTTATCTTTTCTCTCTCTCTCTGAATAGTACATTTCTGTCATAATTCCCAGAGGATAATTAAGTAAATATTTGTGATTATGACTGACTCCTCCCCTACAACACACTTACAGACTGAAAATATTTATGGAATGCCTGGGTCCTTTAAAAACTGGGTTTTTTTGAGGGAGGAAAAAACATTGATTCAAGTAATTACTTGATTCAAGTAATATTCTTAAAAATTTCCAGAACTTCTCGGGCGCCTGGGTGGCTTAGTCGGTTAAGCGTCCGACTTTCGCTTAGGTCATGATCTCACGGTTCGTGGGTTTGAGCCCCGCGTCGGGCTCTGTGCTGACTGCCAGCTCAGAGCCTGGAGCCTATTTCCGAGTCTGTATCTCCCTCTCTCTCTGACCCTCCCCTGCTCACGCTGTCTCTCTCTCTCCTAGAAATAAATAAAAATATTTAAAAAAAAAAAAAAAATTTCCAGAACTTCTCTAAAAGTGTGGTTCATAAAAATGGGTTCATAAATTATATATAAATATCTCAGACTTGATGGATAAGCAGATTACATATGGTAGTTAAAATCAGACGTTTCCTAAATAGTTACTTGGCTAAGCAGCTTCTCTTTCTTAATCTGTATTGCAAAATGCTGGTAAAATGCTACAAATTCATGTAATATGAGAGATTATGAATTTATCAGTTTGTTTAGTGATACAAATCTGGATCATCCAGATGAAAAACAGAGATCCTAATCCCAGTATAGCTGATGATTGACTCTTTCCTATAGCATTTTGCTCCCCAGTAATAAAACCTTTCATTATGGACTAATTACCAGGATGAACTGGTCAATTTCTACTACTTTAGAGAAGGGATGTACTGCTGGACATGGCCTATAGTCAATTTTATTCACTTCTAGTAACACTGACATTTGACAAGTGGTGAAGAAAATATTCTATTTTTGATGCCCTAAGACCTAGAGAAGTAGATGCTTAAAGTACCTGAAAAGGAACTGAAGTGTAATCTTCTAACATGAAGCTTCACTTCGTGTGTAGCTAGAGAAAACAGTCTAAGGGTCAGCATCTTATAATGAAAACAATATGACAAGAGCATTCATATGAGGTAAGGATCCCTCAGGCCCTACTTATTGATGTTGTGGTGCAGGTACTAATGTCTTAGGCATGCACATTTTAAGATGGAGGCAACAGGACTTTGTACCTTAAACCCTCTCCAAAAAAAAGGACAAGAATAGGAAAATAAGCCAGTGTAAGGAAATTCCTACTCAATATCTAAAGATCTTAATATCTCAATGCAATAACATGATGCCTTGACTTGTTTCCTGCTTTGAAGATCCTGGTCATTTATGAAGTTTGTAGGGAGACAGCACCTAAACAACCGAAACTGAGATTATGTAAGATTTTGTAGGACTTTGACCATTAATCCATATTATTACAGGCAAAACATATATATTTGACTTTCAAATGCATTTTAGGCATATATTAAGTACAGTCTTGAAAATGTACAAGAATCTAATTTCTAGATTTGGGGAAACAGACCCTAAATTGATTCTCATAAGTTTTTTATACATATGCTTTCATTTCTAAATGATAATAAGTAATTTCCCAAATAATTAAAACTAATGAGCATCTGTAGTCTTTCTGAACACTAATTCGACTACCTCTCTATCATTTACTAATTTTTTTGTATTGTGTTTGTAAAATTCATAAGTATAATCCCTGTACATCTTAGTCCAACTCTGTTCTTCACAATAAGATGTAACACAGCAGTGTTATATAATTATTGCTGCAAAGTTATATTACTAGGAAAGTATTCTGGATGGATAATGTTCGTACATTTTATTTTTTTAAGATTATTTATTTTGAGAGAGAGAAAGAGAGAGAGCATGCACACACACACAAGCAGGGGAGGGACAGAGAGAGAGGGAGAGAGAGAGAGAATCTCAAGCAGGCTCCATGCTGTCAGTACAGAGTAAGACGGAGGGCTCGATCCAACAGTGTGAGATTATGACCTGAGCCAAAAGCAAGAGTAGGTGACTCAACAGACTAAGCCAGTCATGAGCCCCAATGTTCATGTTTTTCAACAGTGATCAAAACTGCCCAAGAAATACCCACATACTAGTCTCAGCACTTGTCGTTTATCATGTTGATGAGTCCAAGGCACAGCTTTTAGAAATAAATGACAAAATGAGTTCTTAAGAAGCATCTGTGTTTTGTATGAAGTAGAGTCAAATACAAAGAGAGATGCAGATAGAATTTGCGCAAGAAAATGGTAAAGGAAAACGAAGATCAGAACTAAGTACTTACAAAGATATAGTGATAGAACACTGAGTAGGGCACATGGATAGGACAATGTTTGACGTAATTGAGACAAAAATCTCCAACACCTTTTTCATTTGGTGTTCCAACTCTTCCATATTTATTCTATTACATTTCTTTCCTCTGCACATCAGTAATTCTTTATATTTTTTGTACTCATGTTCTGTTTCCTTCTCTCCTTTCAGCCCTTAAGTTATTTCCCACCTTTCTCAAGCCTAATCTTTCAGTCAGACAGCAATTTCTATAGGCCTTGCTCATTCTTCAAGAATAATACTTAGGGATAAAGGGATTGCTCTTCAAGATCCCTTGGGAGCCTGGTGGGAGCCTGGGAATCATCCCTTACAAATAAAAGCTTTCCACAAATCACTTTGGAAACTATTTTAATAATGAAGACAATGTGTAGAAATCATTCTAAAAAAGAAAGAAAACTAAATGTTTCCATTAAAATAAGGTAGAGATAAAATACAATATAGAATACATTAAAACCACTAAGAAATAGAAAGTAAAAAATTTAATATTTAAGAAAATATAAATTCAATTCTTATAGGAAATTATGAGTGGATTAAAGAAAAATATACATACTGAGGAAGGGAAACACTAAACATATCTACAGGCTGAAAACCCCCTAGAAACCAATAATATTGCATTGTCGTATGAGAATGAGTGCCTCTTAATAGCCATTAGAAAATTTATCTTAGCAATACAAAGAATTTACTTCAAAAAGTAGATTCTGATTTCTTTGTTCTAAAGCCTATGGGGATATAAAATGTGTCCCAGAAGACAAAGAAATCAGTGTAAAGATAACAGAGCCACTACCCAATCTTGAGCAGCATTAATTGTCACTCAGGAAGATCCCCCAAGTGCCATGATAAAGTTGAGAATGAGAAAGGAAAAGGAGGCTCCAGTGACTGGCAGGAAACAGCAAAAATTTGGTAATTTGTGTGTGTGTGGGGGGGGGGGAGGGATTAGTCTCTTCTATTTCCAGTGAAACAGATATAGGTGTAGCTATTTGTGGTTGTAGCTATTAATCCTCAATTGTTCTACTCTGACAGTGTGATACGTGTAGGGATTTGGAAATAAGGGAATGAAATGTTTCCCTTATAGCTGAAGTCTTGTTTTCATGTGACTGAGTTTTATATGATTTGATTGCTCCAAAGGCTGGTTTAGAATTATCGTAGTCATGTTCAATACCTGACCTTTGGAGGACTTGCCAGTGGCCTGAAAACACAAAATGCACTGTGTTACATTCTCTCCGTGTCTGTGCTGTCATCTGTCATTGTGGCACTTGTTTGGAAAAGAAAGAAATAAAAATACAAGGAACTTTTTTTTTATATATAACAGGCATTACTTTTCAAACAACAGTGTTTACCATATACTACATATTGTCTGATCAATGCTTTAGGTGGTATGTAGATCAATAAACAATTTTTCATTCTTTGTTGTAAAATCCCCTTGACTTATTTGGTATACTAGACTTACGAACCCAACTATGCCGAGTATCTCAGCCTCTCTGAGCCACAGGTTAGCTCTCTATTACATAGGGATATTCCCTGTCTTGCAGGTGTTATAAAGATTCAAAGCTATTCTTTAAGTACAGAAAGTTTGGCACATTGAAAAAGTGCAATAAATCGCAGCATTTGTTATTATTATTGCTTTTGTTCTGGTTGGTATTCTTAATTCTTCTCCCAGAGAGTACACATGCATATGAGCATGCATGTGCATTAATGTATACTTTTAAGGCTTTAAAGGAAAGATCTTAAAATATAATAGGCTAAAAAAGGTTGATTTAGAGGAAAATGTGACAGTTGTACAATGAAATGAAAACTTCCCCAAGATACTTATCTTGTATACAATCTGTGAGTATGAACTTTTTATTGTGTCTGGATTTCACTAATTTGAAATTATTCCTTTCTTCCTTCTTTTGCAAAATGTGAAGAAAAAAAGAAAATTATTTAAATTCCTATGTCTCATAATTAAGTAAAAGTGATAAACACTTCAATTTTTCTCTTGGTTACAAAAATAAGCTCGCTCGTTCTCTCTCTCTCTCTCTCTCTCACACACACACACATACACACACACACACACACACTTCTTGCCTTGATCTAATGCTGCTTTTGTGACCTTGAAAAAGTCTTTTAACATTTAAGTCTTAATGTTTTCACCCATAAAATCAGGTCAAGGAAGTTATTTTTGATGATATTGATTTGAAACTCAAATTAGATAATTTACAGAAAAGCACTGTGTAATTTAAGAAAGTTCAGAGAAAATACTTGCCCTTACGTATAGCTGAAGAGGAAGAAATAGACTGTAAAAATATTACATGATCCCTTAGATCTATATCTCTTCTGTGAGAAAGTCATTTTTATCTATAATTCATGAATTTATTTGTTTAAAAGTGCATTAAAATGACACAGTTTAAATTTAGGTTTCCAGCTGAAGTTTTGCCTGTCACTAAATGTAGTTGTAAGACATACACTGTCAGAAAGATAGTCACGAAAGGAGACGACAGACCATAGAAAGACAAAGTCGTGCTCCAGCATATGGATTCCCCTCCATTGGCCCTCTTTCAGGAGGCTCTTTCCCTCTGCTTCGTTGATCTTCCAGCCTTTGCTTAAGTCTTCTCAGATCATTTTCCAGATACTCAAACTGCACCATCATCTGCTCCTTTTCAGCTGCTTCTATAAACTGCTCCCTTTAGGGGAGACAAAATTATCCTCAATCAATTCTAGGCAAAATCTGACCTTATTTTACTTTATTTAACCATTCTCTCCTTAAGATTAATCAAGATGGCACTGTACTGTATGGAAATATATTTCTACATCAGACAATTTAAACAGAATTTGTTATTCCTACTTACTCTTTGAAATGTTATTTTCTACTGATGGTTGTATACTAAATTGAAACTCATGCAGTTACAAAAACCTATATGTTTGGATCAGTTCAAACTGTCCTATATCCACTCAACTCATTTGAATACTTCAGAGCAGTTCAATTTTTCCCTCTTTTCTGTGTAGAAATAGTCTCAACATTGATTTTTAAAAAAGTTAAAATGGAATAATTTTCCTTGTTCTTACCTGTAGAGAACTGTGACATGACTGAGTTGTATGCAGTTCTAAAATAAACAAGAACTCTTTTATATCCTACATCTCGGAACACATAAAAATATCTTTTCCTGTTCAAATACTTTTAGTAACTCATAATGAATGCAAAGGAAAACTTCTGCAAACTCTATTTGGATAGCTTCAGCAAGTTTAACTTATATCCTCGAGAAATAGATACAAATCCCCAAGGAATAGTAATTCCCATGAACCAAATCATTTCACCTAAAAACTGGCAGCTGTTGACATTGTAACACCTTGCAAGAGTGTTTGTAGCCATGCATCATGATCATCATGATCATAAATGACTACAATATAATAATGAGTTGCCTAGGTATAAAAGGAAATATATAGAATAATTACAAATAAGTAACACGTGAGCCTGAATTTCTAGGTTTAAAACAGAGTGTAATTCTGCTAAACAAAATCACTTTTGAGAGATGTGCTGGATTATAGAACAACTATAATTATTATCAGACCCTATCCTAGTAAGAATGAGTATTTCAAAAACACCCAGCGGCATATACAGTCATCAGCCAAAAATTGATTATTCACAGGTGGATTGCCCACAATGCAGTCTCCAGACACAGCAGATTTCCCTGCTCAGCTGCTTTATAACACCTCAGGCAAACTCTGCTCTCCAGTGTAGTGTTTCTGCTGCTCACTCAGGCTGCCCTACCCTTTGCAAATTATATAAGGTGTTGGACGGCCCAACCCTCATGCCTCATCTTCAAGAAGTCCAGTCAACCTCTCCTGGCCTTCTGCCTTGTCACTCTCAGGTGGCTCTCCCAGGTCTACAGGTAAATGCATGCCTCCAAAACATTTCTACTCTGTTGTCCATTAGGAGTCTCGACCATTTCCCTAGAGTCCTGAGTATAAACATAAATCTGTTTTGAATCCCTTCTCATCTCTACTTCCCCGCACAGTATCTACTGCAGAGAATTGGGAGAGTGTAAACTGACCCAGAGACATTTCTAACTGTTGTAGTAAGCACTTCTTAGAGGCTGCCCTGGAAAGGGCTGGGAGTTCAGAAATAGCAAAATAGAAAATCGGAAAGCCTTCATATCACTACAATCAGGAGCCAAAAAACATTAGAGGGACATGAGCTTTGGAGGAGTCCTAAAATTTACATAATAACCACATATTTGAGAATAATTATAGCCAAACCACTATATTTAAGGGCTTATAAAACTAAGGAATATACATATCTGTGTCATCCCTGTCTTCCCAGTGGCTAAACAAATGCCTAGTAAAGAATAGAGCTCAACAAAAACATTAATTGGAGTAAAAAAAGAGTATTTAGAGTGCCATTTATTGACAGCTTATAAGAAATCCTAATTTGACCCAATGGAGAAAAAGATCAACTGGTTGGTAGTAGTTAATAAAATACTTGAAATGATTAGCACCCCCCAAAATAACTCCTCAAAATCATTTCCTGTAATTTATGCAGTTGATTGGAATGCAATTTGATTCCCCAACTGGGGTGAGATATTTAAAAAAATCTTGCAATGGGGCGCCTGGGTGGCTTAGTCGGTTAAGCGTCTGACTTTTGCTTAGGTCATGATCTCGCGGTTCATGGGTTCGAGCCCCGCGTCGGGCTCTGTGCTGACTGCCAGCTCAGAGCCTGGAGCGTGTTTCAGAGTCTGTCACTCCCTCTCTCTCTGACCCTCCCCTGCTCACACTCTTTCTCTCTCTCTCTCCTAGAAATAAATAAAACATTTAAAAAAAAATCTTGCAAACATTACAGTGAATTTCTTTTTCTTATAAGGTTAGGTTCTCTTTTATGTTGTCACTAATGGAAGATGTATCCATTTGCTTTTAGTTCTTTCCTCCTTTTTTCTTTGCCCCATTTGTTCATTTAGTATTTACTAAGAGTCAGATCCATTCCAGGCACTAAGCAAAAACAAAATATTCCTTATAGCCAAATTCTCAATGTCATAAAAGCATCTTAACATAGGGACCATGATCTATTCTGGGACATCAGGAAAGAATACCCTGAAAAAGTGACATTTAAACTGAGATCTGAGAGATACTGCTTTAGATCAGATTCATCAGAGTGCTGATATTAAGATGAATATTCTTGTGCAAGTGATTTATGAAGGGAGTACTCCCAAATGTAGGAAAAGCAAGATAAGAAAGGGAGCAAAAGTCAAACCAGTGTATGATTTCTGACAAAACAACAAGTACCAGTAGACTGAGAGCAGTCCTTCAGAGAAAATACTGTATGTGGGCTCTGATGCAAAAGCATATAGAAAGAGTTTGGAAAAGCACACAGAGTTCATAAAAAGAGATCCTAGGAGATCTGGACAGACCACTGACAATATATGCTACTGATGCCTGGAAGTAAGCCTATAAAGGTTTTAGAGAATATTCCAGGCACAAGGAATATCATGTATTAAAGTCCTGGATAGAAGCATTCAAGGAACTGAATAAAGTCCAATGAGGAGAACATATTGAAACAAGAAAAAACATAATATGAGGCCGCAGACATTAGACATGCTGGACCTTCTGAGGCTATGTAAGCTATATAAGCTAGAATAATACTAGCTACTCAAATATGCCAATCCCAAAATGTTAGTGGCTTAGCATAATAAAGTTTATTCTTTGTTTACCTGAAGTCCATAATAGCTATTTGTAATTAGTGAATGGCTTCTTGCGTGGGGTGTTTCATGACCCAACTGCTTCTATCTTGTGATTCTTCCATCCCTGCCATCTTGTGTGTTGTCTTTATCTACATGGAAGAGAAGAGAAAGAGTTGAGAAGCCCCAGTGACTACATAAAACTCTGATCTACAAAGGATGACTATTCCTTCCACTCATATTCCATTAGTGTGAGAACCATTTAAAAAAAGAAAAGAAAGAAACTAGAAAATGCAATTCCATGCTTGGTAATTGCCTTGACAAGCCCGCACTATGGAAAGGAAAATTTATGAACAAGTTAACATTTCTGCTATCTCAACCATGTTATGGATTTGTGTGTTTTTCATAAAACAATGGAAACATTCTTAAGGAAAAAATGTAACAAAATGGATGGTGTAAATTACTTTAACTGGTGTATAAGGTATAAATTCATTATAGAAAATAGTGTATTTATAAAATAAACTGGGTTGAAAGTTAATAGCAAAATGGTGATTGAAGTGGAAATAAAAGATTATTAGATTCAAGAGTTTGTCATTTTGAGCATTGGGTGTTATATTTAAGTGATGAATCACTAAATTTTACTTTTGAAACTAGTATTACCCTATATGTTAACCAACCAGAATTTGAATCAAAACTTGAAACATAAAATTTCAAATAATAAAAAAATGATTCAAGAGTTTTTAGAAGACAAGTGGACTTTAGTAGAATAAATGAGACCTGAAGAAGAAAAAATTATCACAAATGAATTCTAGGCCCTGGCCTATATTTCTGTATGAATAGTATTTCCATTCACTGTCATAAGAAATACAAAATGAGGACCATACTTTTTGGCGGCTGTTTATGGATATTATAAATTTGTCTATGTCATTTTTGAGATTGTGTTGCCTTTGGTACACCCATATTGAAAAGCCACTTTTATACCTTTGCTTGCCAGACTCTGTATATTTGAAAATCTTAATTAAAATGTCTCTATTGAGAAGAACAAACACCATATGTTTGCACGTATAGGAGGATTAGGAGGAACTTAACGGAGGACCATGGGCGAGAAGAAGGGGGGAAATGGTGGGGGAAAGGGAGAGAGGCAAACCATGAGAGACTCTTTGTTTGCTGAGAACAAACTGAGGACTGAAGAGTGTGGGGGGGAAGGGGAGATGGGCATGGAGGAGGGCACTTGTGGGGATGAGCACTGGGTGTTATATGGAAACCAACTTGATAATAAACTATTTGTAAAAATATAAAAATAAAATGTCTCTGTTGGGATATTAGAATATCAATAAATGACACTCATCTCAATTCTCAAATTCAGAACCAGCTCACAGATTGGAGAGTAAGACAGATAGAAATAAAAAAATTACCATCATTACTGTTAAACGTATTTGGAAATGTGACTTGAGCCTGAAGACAAGTTTGGTTTCCTGTTTCTGTGTCCCAGAATTGAACTTACCCACTCAGACATGGTCAGAGTGCACAAGCACAGGCTTCTCTGTATGGTCTTATCCTATAACATGTCAAGGCATGAAAGAGCAAGAAATGTCTTCTTTTCGTATGTGGAACTGTACAGCCCAGTTCCTTCTGCCAAACTCAGCTACTTCCATGAGGAGGTATGAAGAAGAAGAGAGGTGTGAGTAAAAAGCCAGAGGGAGGCCAGAGAAGCACTCTTGCAATTCTACTTCTGTGGAAATCTGGAGAGTCAAGTCTAAGTGTTCCACCTTAACAATTATTCATCAGAGCGTATCCTTGAGGTTTTTTCTCCTTCGACAGTAATTTTATTTTCCTTTAGCCCTTATTACCCTGTAAAGTTATTTTACAAAGGTTTTTATCTGTTCATATCCTTCATTAGATTGTAAACCCAAAATGAGCAGAATTTTTTTAAATCTTGGCTAAGTCTAGTCCTCACAGTCTAGAACAGTACCTGAAAAAAGAACTATACACTCAATGAACATTTTCCATGTACAGTAATATATATCTAGAGCTCAGTGGTAAAGAGAATGAAAAGATGAGGTGTCAGGTAGATTGTGATAATAATGGTCCTCAATTAACCAAGGCTTCCAGTGTTCATGATCTTTGGTATTGTGATGTCATCACTCCTCCTAGTAAGAGGTAAAGTAGATTTCCACATCTCTTTGGATCTGGCTGGCCTTATGATTTGTTTTGACTTTACACTGTGTAAAGAAGGATGAGCAAAACTACTGAATGATGAGAGAGCATGTGGAGAGAGAGGTCTCAGAGACCCACTTACCCCTACTGAGGTTCTGGAGATGAGAATGAGGTCTTTTTTACTCTATAGATTCAGGTTTACCAAATGAATAAAGACATATATGAGTGAGCCCAGATGAGATCAGGAGAATTATCCTGCCAACCAACAGAAACATGAGAAATAACAAATTAATATTCTTTTAAGGCATTAAATTTTGGGATGGTTTTCTTTATGCATAATTGAAACAAGGGCTTAGGACAAAGTGTTGAGAGTTTCCAATATTCAATAGCTAGACAGCGTTACTGTGTTAAGTCCCATGAAGTACTCTGAATTAAGAAATCAAATATTAACCAGCATCATTATCTGCTATAATCCTTGAAACTCAAATCTCTTGTGCCAAGTACTATCTGCATTTAGGCTGTTGATCTGCAATCCTGTTGCGGATTCTAACGTTTTTTCTTTTTATAAACAAAATTTGAATAATTTCCTAAAATTTGTAGATTGAATCTTATTACTACTCTCTTGAGTTATTTACCACTGTTCCAAGCATTTCTTTGATTGACTTAAGTTGGGGGTATATGGCCATAGTAAATGAGCAATACATAGTAAAGTCTGAGTAGACACAAGGTTGAATGTTGCAATCAAACAAAACTTACAGCCAATTTAACACGCCATTTGCTGATCTGCATGATCATTATCACACTTTTGGGTAATTAGGCTTAAATGGTAGGGAGTTTACCAAAAGGACTGCAGGTAGTATTGCCTTTACAAAATAAAATACTTCTATTATCAGCTATGGGTCAGGAGATTCTATGGAAAATAAATGAGAATAAATAAGGATATACAAATAAGAATGAATAAGAAGTCTTCTTTAGGTAGTGAATCCTTACTATTGTATTTAGATTTCTAAATTCAGTTTGGCTGATTATAAATGAGTAAAAGAGTAGGTCTGAAGAGCGACATGTAAGGAATGATAAGACATTTTCTCTGGGGATCCCATTGAATACTGCTTGATCCCATTGAATATTGCTAGATGGAAAAGGCAAATGCACGCAGGTAGCAGGTCTCTTCTCCAGAAATTTTACAGACATGATGTTAGCTTTCCTGTTTGTTCAGTCTGACAGACCTAAACACACAGTGATGCTAGAAGGCATACAGAGCAGATGCTGGGATCCTACAAAAGCCAAATTTCCTGGGTTCGATCTATTACCTAGTACTTCAACTGAGTGCTTATAAGTCAACCGCCTTAAACAAGAGGTTAGCTTCAGAGCCAGAGATAAGATACAATTTCTACAGCTAAAAGATTGGCATGGGATAGTGAAGAGAAATCTGACAATAGATTAAGGTATGCCAGAGCAAGTTAAGAACAAATGTATGATTTTCTATCTTGTCAGAAATCTTGCAAGTACATGGTGCATATGTGCTGAGATGGTGAAATGTATAATATCAAAAGCCACATGATAGTAGAAACACAGAAAATGGAATGAGATGAGAGAGTATTATAGTAATAACGAATGACAGGTCTTGGCAATTATTAAATATGAAAGAAAAGAGAGTGAAAAACTACCAGGGTTCCAAAATAATAGTGGTTTAAAATAAAAAAGAGAGAGCACAAGGAGAAGGAAAAGATTTGAGGGAAGATGGTAAGGAAATTCGGTTTGTCCATATAGTATTGGAAGTGACATTGGAGCATGCAGGACAAATTTCCATAAATTCTTGTGAGTAAATATGGGTTGGAGTTAGAGAAAAGGCTCACAAATAGAGACGCAAATTTAAGGATTTTTTTTTTTTTTTTTGCATAGAAGTAACAGTTGCAAGTCATGGAAGTAGATTAAGCAAGAAAAGGGCTAAAGATGAAAATTGAAAAAATAAAAAAAAGTAGTGAGGATGTGATTGGAGAATCAGAAGAATCATGAAAATATATTGTTACAGACCCCAAAGGTAAGGGTATTCAAGTGTTAACTGCTAACAACCCAACTTCAAGATGTAAATGTCTTAGATTTTTCTTTTTAAAAATTTTTTAATATTTGCTTTTTGAGAGAGAGAGAGAGAGAGAGAGAGAGCGAGTATGAGTGGAGGAAGGGCAGACAGAGAGAGGGAATCTAAAGCTGGCTCCAGGTTCTGAGCTGTCAGCACAGAGCCCCATTCTGGGCTGTAACTCATGGACCCCGAGGTCATGACCTGAGCCAAAGTCAGAGGCTTAATCAAATGAGACACCTTCGCACCCCAGATTTTTCTTAATACCAGATTCTCAATCACTGTTGCACTTAATTAGTTAAAACACTTTACTATGCAGACCAAATGGCTTGTTTCCTCTGCAATTATTGTGTTAAATAAGAGTAGGAAACATCTCTGTATTTGACTAGCAAAGTGCTGATTTGCTTTTCCTTAGTCAATATTAATTTTTTTGTTTCTCTTTGTATTTTCTATCACCCAATTACATCTGTAGTAATCTGTAAAATATAGCTCAATGGAGAACAGTAATTGTACTATTATTTGATTCCCTTTCCTTTACGATTCTCTGGTGAGTCTTGTTGGAAAGAACCTAGCAACACTGTGCATATTACTAATATATTGCTTGTCTTGTGTCTTCTCTTGGTGTCTCTGAAATCATAGCTCAAACGTTAATAGAAATTTCTGTATTTTAATAGGATGCTCTTGTCTACAAACTCAATATCAACTCAATTATGTATTCTAAAAAGCTGTTTACAGTTTTAAACTTAATGTAAATCAGGAAATTTAATTTAAAGCCTGTGAGTTACTTAGCAGTGACAAGAATTTCGTAAATAGAAGATGACTTTTTTTCCTAATAGATATGAATTACCCATCATTTTAAATTTATGCTAATTCTAATAACAGTATTATACCATGAAAATGAACTTGGAACTGATGAACAGTATCATTGGAGGCATCAAGAAAATTGGTTGTGAACTTCTTATACAGTTGAAATGCCTTTTATTACTGCCATAGTCTGTTTCATCCCCCCAAAATGTCATTCATATTCTAGCAAGGAACCATTTTAATGATTTTATATAAAAATTCAACTAATGAAAAAAGAAAAATTACTCCTAAATTTAGTTAATCAGTCTCCATCCTATATATATTCCATAGAAAATGAAGCTGAAGTTATCACAGAGGTCTTTCATTTTCATTATAAGATCTCTCTTCTGGGGTGCCTGGGTGGCTCAGTTGTTTATCATCTGACTTCAACTCAGATCATGATCTCACAGTTTGTGGGTTTGAGCCTCATGTGGGACTTTGTGCTGACAGTGTGGAGCCTGCTTGGGTTCCTCTGTCCCCCTCTCTCTTTGACTCTTCCCTGCTTACTCGCTCTCTCAAAAATAAACAAACATGAAAAAAAGAATCTCTTTTCTAATTAGCAAAGACATTATATATATATGTGATATATATATGAGGAGCTGAAAAAAAGAATATTAATAATGTTGAGATTTTTATAGTAAATGTGAGAAAGTAATGCATTATTTTATTATTTTATTGAAAGCCCTGCATATGTTTAAGGTGATTAATTTCTCTTCCAGTTTAGTTCTTCTCTGTCTGATCATTTTCCTTTTGGGTCTATATGAACTAACACATGCACAGATATGATATATTTGCTCACTGACTTCATATTTGACAGGCTGGTCAGAGAAATGGGTGCAGAAGATCATTGTCTTTTAAAAAGATCAAGATCTTTATGTTTCAGATAATGTTGGTTTGATTTGAAATTGAGTATATGTGGGATTTTTATTATTGTGATAGATGCTATACTAAACTATTTGCTAAAAATAAGAGGAGGAAAAATGGGTACAATAACTGAAAATTAGAAAAAAAAAAAAAGGAAAACAAATGTTAGAAACACCTAGCTATTTATAGAAAGAGATTGGAGTGGGATTCCTACGTCTGATATCGAGAGACATGTTTCCCTTCTTGGTCTCCCTCTGTTTCTCCCTCCCTCCCTCCCTCCATCCCTTCCTCCCTCTCTTTGTCTCTCTCTCAGTGTTCAGTAGGGCTGGATGAAAGAATTTCATCCTTGTCCCCCCTTAATTAGAAGTAAGGAAAGCAATCAATTATACTAATATTTTTTAAAATGATAATTTCTTAGCCACATTTTGATATATTAGGTTGCAGAGGGCTTCTTTGCTCATTTAGTAATTCATTACAGTGTACGGTTCTTTAAAAATACTAAAAACATGGAGTTGGTGTCAAGAATAAAAAATACTTTTTACTAAATATGTTATAGAAAATAAATATTTTTGGACACTTATTAAGGAGAATTCTATTTCGATGACAAAGTTGGAGACAATAAGTAGAAGAAATCTGTAATTTTACAAAAATATACTTAAATGAAAGAATATGCAAATAGAATTGTCTTATGTAGTGAGCTTCCAAGGGTAGCATAATTTGCTTACCCTCCAGTGAAACTCCAGTGTAATAATGGGAGACTAGGAGAGTGCCTAGGGACACTAGGGAGGAGGTCTCCAGTCAGGTCTCCAGTGGACTGGGAAATCTGCATTCACACCATTCTGAAGAGGATGCCATGGGAAAATATCACACGCTGATGCCAGAGGGTTTCTCCTACACCATTGGTTGATGCCAGATTGAGTAGGTTTTCTGTTCAGATCCTTGGCAGAAAAACTCTAAGCCAGAAAGAACAAGACTGCCTATTCAGTTCTCTGATCTGCCATGGACACAAGCTTAGGAGGTAACCTATACTCTGCAAAAAGATTTTGAGTGTCTATTTACAAGCTGTTAATCACATTTGCAGTGGTGTGTGTGTGTGTAAGTGACCATTTATAAGTTACTCCAAAAGAAATTTCTAAAACGATGTATAGCATATAGTGCTAAAATGGTTACCAGGGAACTCTATAAACACATTTTTTTTCTATTCTATTCTAGATGGTTAATAAAATCATAAAACCTTAGATTCATAAAAGAGCTTAGAGTTGACCTCTTTCATTTAACAGTATTGAGGACCATGAATTCTTATCCCCTTCAAGGGTCCTTCTAGCTGGACTAAGAATCAAATTGACATGAGATGGATTAACAGGAGAAAATAAAATTTAATAGCGTACATACAGGAAATCCACATAGACGTGGAAATTCTAAAGACAATCAGGCAAAATGAGTGTACATGTCCTTCTGAACTAAAGAGAAGAGGGTAGGGGTCTGAGACTTCAGAGGAAGGGAATGTACTTCAGAGGGCAATAGGAAGAGTAGATATTTGATAATTTGATATTTGCCCTGCCATAGAGATGATTCACTTAGATAAAATTTGTCTCTGCTAATACCCCTTATTCTGGGGAAGACCCCCAATTTAGACTCTTCTATGTAGTTAAGGGAGGGGCAAGCATTTCTCTTTAACCCACAGGTTCAGAATAATCTTCATGCCAAAGTGGCTCATCTTGGGGTCACCTGCCTTTGGCTAAATGAGAGAAAGCAAAAATTAAGTTAAATTAAATTAAATGACAGCCAAATGAAAAGTAAATTAAAGCCAAATGAAAGAAAGGCATTCCCTCACTATAATATACTTAGGAGCTTTAGAGTAACCAAAGTTTCACTGTCCTGTTATACTTTTAGTTCGGTTTAAAATAATGACCTTCCCTGAGTTTGAGACACACGTTGGCTGTAAAGATTACTTAAATAAATAAAAACAAAACAAAAATTAAAAAGTTGTGAAATGCTAGTATTTTAGAGATGATGATAGGGAGAAAATGTATTTTAAAATCACTTTTACTAGAGTCAGAATTTGACGATTAAAAGAAAAAAATTAATCAAAAGTAAAACAATGAACTTGATGGTGGAAGACTAATATGTTAACGAAGCACACACATTAATGAAGAAGCCAATGAAGGCAACCAGTGCCATTTGAAATAAATAGGTTACTAAAAAAAGCTTTTTAACAAATATGCAGGGGCAGATGGGACTTTACTTTTGTTAATAACATATGCCTCTTTTTTTTAGGTTACAGTCACGATAGTTTTGTTATCCACCATAAAATTCCATGTAAATGCCTGAAAATAACAGATGGGTTTTTAAACAAACATATTTCCCACTGTATCATCAGCATAAAGTTAGATACAGATTGCTTATTTTCACTCTGACACAGCTTTAGTGAACTCATCATTAGCACATTTTTGTTAAAATCAGTTTTAATAATAACTCAGCTGAATCTTCAGAGTGTAATATCATAGGTAAAAATGTGGTGGCTAAAAAAAAATCCCCATTAATAAGCCAATTATTTTTCTTCATTTTGTCAAATTTTAAATATAAGTTGTTTTGACTAATGCAGCAATTGAGTTTGTTCAACTTGTAATCTAGACACAAAGGTACATTAGCATAAATGTGCTTCTCTTTGCTTACCCTAACAAAGAAAAGTACTAAGTAAATGTTACAGAGTGAAAAGTACCTCGGAATTCCCTGGAGGCTGCTGCCCTGTTCTGCTGACTGGGAAGTCTCTAGCCCTTCAGTTACTTGGGAGTTCAACAGTGTACTCTCAAGGCGAACCTATAGCCTTAAACTGGAAGTTCCACTTTTTTATATCATGTTTTCCCTGTGATGATTGTCCCTAAAGACCAGATCTTTTATTTTTTCCTTTTTTATTTTTTTTTTTTTTTACCAGAAAGGCATGTTTTCAATTAAAAAATAAACAGAAGACTCAGCACTTCTAATCCACAGAAGTATAAGGAAATATGACATGGACCAAGACTCCTGAGATATGACTCAGCATTAAGTATTTCCAAGGGATTTGTTTTAAACTCAGGACTATTAAATGGGTAGAGTAAGTAGAAACAAAACTGCCACATCACTTGCCTTGAAAGTACATGGTGAATCAGTATTTTGATGGTAAGGTAGACTTGGGAAAAAGTAGTACATGAACTTACTAAACTTTAATGTAAATACTTTTAGACTGCATAATATGAAATATACACATAGGGTGCCTGGGTGGCTCAGTCGATTGAGCGTCCGACTTCGGCTCAGGTCATGATCTCACAGTTCGTGGGTTCGAACCCTGCATAGGGCTGTGTGCTGACAGCTAGCTCAGAGCCTGGAGCCTGTTTCCGGTTCTGTTTCTCCCTCTCTCTCTGACCCTCCCCTGCTCATGCTGTCTCTCTCTCTCAGAAATAAATAACATTAAAAAAAATTAAAAATGAAATATATGCATAAAAATCTTAACATTTTATAAGCATGGCCGCAAACATGTTAACTATTCATAATTTTATTTAATTGACCTTACTGTATTCCAAGTCCTATGCTGTGACAACTCTAATGGCAATGAATGAAAAAGACAAGATTCCTGCTTCTATAGATTTTAGAGTTTTTCATAATGCTTAGCTGTTGCAAGAAATTTATTTACTAAAGTAGTGACAAAATTAACATTGAATTATTTTGATACATTCTATGTTTTGTTGTCTAACAGAATACTATAATTATTCCTTTAGGAAAAAACAAGTATTTTTTTTATGTATGGTGAAATAAAATCTAGTATATTAACCATTTTTCAAGCTTTTTTTTTTTTTTTTTTTTTTTTTTTGAGAGAGAGTGCAAGTAGGAGAGGCAGAGAGAGGAGAGAATCCCAAGCAGGCTCTGTGGGGAGTCTGAGGTGGGGCTGGATCTCAGAAACCATGAGATCATGCCGTGAACCAAAACTAAGAGTCCATCCCTTAACTGACTAAACCACTCAGGTGCCCCATTTTAAGCATAAATTTCAGTGGTATTAAGTACATCCATATCATATTTTGAATCTACCACCACCATCTGTCTCCAGAACTCTTATCCTCCAAGCTGAAACTCTGTACCTATTCCTCATACTCTAGCCCCAGGCAGCCACCATTCTATTTTTCATTATTTTGACTACTTTCTCTATATATCAAATAAGGGGAGTTACATATTATTTTTGTTTGGTGACTGGCTTATTGCACTTAGCATGATGCCCTTAAATTTCATCTATGTTGTAATATGTCAGAATTTCCTTCATTTTTTAGTTTTTTTATACTTTATTTTTGAGACAGAGAGAGGCAGAGCATGAGTGGGAGAAGGGCAGAGAGAGAGGGAGACATAGAATCTGAAACAGGCTTCAGGCTCTGAGCTGCCAGCATAGAACCCGATGCAGGGCTTGAACCCACAAACCATGAGATCATGACCTGAGGTGAAGTCAGATGCTTAACTGAATGAGCCACCCAGGCACCCCTTCCTTTCTTTTTAAAACTGAGTAATATTCCATTGCATGTATATACCACATTGTGCTTATGCATTATGCAATAATGTGCTTATGCAATAATGTGCTTATGCAATAACCCTTGGGTTATTTCCATGTTTTAGCTACTGAAATAATGTTCTTGTGAACATTAAGTATACAAATATCTCTTCAAGACCTTATTTTTAATTCTTTGGGATTTATACCCAGAAGTAGAATTACTGAATCATATGGTAATTCTATTTTGATTTTCTTGAGGAATTGCTGTACTGTTTTCCACATCAGATTTAACATTTTACATCCCTACCAACAATACACAAAGGTTCTAATTTATCCACATCCTTGGCAGCATCTGCTACTTTTTTTTTATATATAGAAGTCATCCTGATGGGTATGAAGTGTCATTTCATAGTGGTTTTGACTTGAGTTTCACTAATTATTAATGATGCTAAGAATTTTTTCATAGGCTTATTTGATATTTGTATATTTTATTTGAAGAACAGTGTATTCAAGTATTTTTGAATAAGGTTGGTTGATTTTTTGTTCAGTTTTTTTAGTTACCTATATATCCTAGATATTATTTTTTCATGTATATGGATTTCAAATAAGTTCCCCCATTCTATAGGTTGCCTTTTCACTCAGTTGATAGTATCCTTTGATGCACAGAAGTCTAACTTTTATGAAGTCCAATTTGTCTATTTTTGTTTTTGTTGCCTGTGCTTTTGATAACAGATCCAAGAAATCATTGCTAAATACAATGTTTTGAAGATTTTGCCCTATGTTTTATTCAAAGAGTTTTAGTTTTTAGCTCTTATATTCAAATATTTGATCTATTTTGATTTGATTTTTATATGGCATTAGACAAGAATCCAACTTCACTCATTTGCATGTGAAATTCTAGTTTTCCAAGCACCATTTATTGAAAGGATTGTCATTCCCCATTGATTGATCTTGGAATCCTTGTCAAAAATCATTCTATCATATATACTAAAGTTTTTTTTCTGGGCTCTCTATTCTATTACATTAGTCTATATATCTGCTTATATTCTAGTACCGCAAAATTTTGATATCTGTAGCTTTGTCGTAAGTTTTGAAATCTGGAAGTGTGTGCTCTCCAGCTTTCTTTTTTTTTTTTTCCCAAGGATGTTAGAGCAATGTGGAGTTCTATTTAATTCCATATGAATTTTAAGATATTTTTTATTTCTGCAAAAATATCATTGGATAAAGATAGGGATTTAAATAAATCTGTAGGTTGTTTTCACAATAGTAAGTCCTTTAGTCCATGAACATGGACTATCTTTTCATTAATTTATGTTTTTACATTTTTAAGCAATATTTTACAGTTTTCATTGTATGAGTATTTTACCTACTTGGTTAAGATAATCTCTAAGTATTTTATTCTTTTTGATACTCTGTAAATGGATAGTTTTTTAAATTACTTTTTCAGATGGGTCTTTATTAATATATAGAAATGCAACTGATTTTTGTGTGTTGACTTTGTATCCTATATTTCTGTATTTATTTATTAGCTCTAATTGTATGTGTGTGTGTGAGAGAGAGAGATCTTTATGGTTTTCTACATATAATGTAATATAATCTGCAAACAGTGTTCCTGATCTTAAAAAATCTTAAAAGATCTTCTGTCTTTTTACCATTGAGTATAACATTTGCTGGGGATTCACATATGGCTTTTATTATCTTGAGGCAGTTTCCCTTTATTTCTAGTTGGCTGTGTTTTTATCATGAAAGGATTTTGAGTTTTGTCCAGTGGTTTCCCTGCATAAATTGAGATGATCATAAGTATTTTCCTCATTCATTTTGTAAATGTGGTGTATCACATTGATTGATTTTCATGTGTTGAACCATCTACATTTCTGAAAAAAATTCCATTTGATAATAGTGCATAATCTTTTTAACATGCTAAATTGTTAGTAATTTTTAGGGATTTTTGCACTGGTGTTCATAAGGGATATTGGTTTGTAATCTTCTTGTAGTTTCTTTATCTAGCTTTGGTATCAGGTAATTCTGGCCTCATAGTCAATTAGAAAATATTCTCAATTCTTCATTTTTATTTTGGAAAAGTTGGTGAAATATTGGTGATAGTAGTTTAAATGTTTGGTAGGCTTTATGGGTGAAGCCATCAGGGCCTGGGCTTTTTTGGTGTTGTTTGGGGATTTTTGACTACCAGCTAAGTCTCCTTATTAGGGTATGTCCATTCAGATTTTCAGTTTCTTTGTAATTTAGTCTTGACAGAGTTAGTGTTTCTGGGAATGTCTCCATTACATATAAGTTATTTGCTGGTGTACAATTGTTCATCTAGTCTCTTATACTCCTTTTTATTTCTCTAGAATCAGTATTAATGTCCTCCACTTTCATACCTGATTTTAGAAATCTTAGTAATTTTTTCTTAGTTAATCTGGCTAACATTTTCTCAATTTTGTTCATCTCTTTGACAAACCTAATTTGATTTTATTGATTTTCTCTATTATTTCTCTATTCTCTCTCTTTTTTTATTTACTCCTGCTCTAATCATTATTTCTCTCCCTCTGCTGACTTTGGGTTTAATTTGTTCTTTTTCTAGTTCTTTAAGTTCTAAAGATAGGTTGTTGATTAGAGATCTTTCTTCTTTATTAACATAAATGCTTATAGCTAAAAAATCTCCCTCTGGATTTTTTGCTATGTCCTATATATTTTGGTATAGTGTGTTTTCATTTTTTATAAGTATTTTTAGATTTCCATTGTGAATTATTTTTTGGATTCATTGGTTGTTTAAGAGTTTATTGTATACTTTCCACAAATTTGTGAATTTTTCAGTTGTCCTGTTTTGTTTTGAATTTCTAACTTTATTTCACTATAGTTGAAGAAGTTGCTTTTATGATATCTCTTTTTAAATCTGGGTTGCCTGGATGACTCAATTGATTAGGCATCTGATTCTTAATTTCATCTCAGGTCATGATCTCCCAGTTTGTGATATTAAGCCCTGTGTTAGCCCCTGTGCTGACAGCACTGACAGCCCTTTCTCTTTGCCCCTCCCCAGCTCATGATCTTTCTCTCTACAAATAAATAAATAAATATTTAAAAATAAGTCTATTGTTATTTAACTTGTGACAGACCAACATATGGTTTGTCCTAGAAAATATCCCATGTGCATTTTTTAAAGAATGTGTATTCTACTGTTATTGAATAGAATGTTCTGTATATGTTTCTTAGGACTAGTTGATTTATGGTATTTTCAAATCATCTATTTCCTTTCTTACCTTCTGTCTGGTTGTTCTGTCCTTCATTGAGAATAGTGTATTGAAGCCTTCAAGTATTTTTATAGTAATGTCTATTTTTCCCTTCAATTCTGCCAATATTTGCTTTATATATTTTGATGGTTTGTTATTAGGTACACTGATATTTATAACTATTATATGCATGTTCTTGCTGTATTGAATCTTTTATTAATATATAATGTCTCTTTTTGTCTCTTGTAAACTTTTATTTTCATGTTTATTTTATCTGAAACCAGTATAGACACACCTTCCCTTTTTGTTTATTTATTTGCAGGGACTATCTTTTCACATTCAACCTGTTTTTACGTCTTTAACCTAAAATGAGTTTCTTATAAATAGCATATAGTTGTATCATGTTTTTCTAATCCATCCTGCCAATCTCTGGCTTTTTATTATACATTTGCATTTAAAGTAACTACTGATAAGGAAGGACTTATTTCCATCATTTTTCTATTTGTTTTATATATTCCTTATAACTTTTTTGTTCTTCATTTCCTACCATCTTCTTTCATTAATATTTTTCAGTGATACGTTTTTTTCCACATTCAATAGCTATTTTTATGGTTGCCGTAGGGACTACATTTAACATGCTAAAGTTATAAAACTCTAATTTGAATTTATATCAACTTAGCTTCAGTAATATATCACTGTGTTATAATTCAGTCCCCACCCCTTTCTCTATTTTAGATGTCACAAAACTACATCTTTCTACATTGGGTGAAAATATAAACTATTTTTTAATGCATTAGTTTCTTAAATTATGTAGAAAACAAAATGTGAAGTTACAAATCAATGTTATAAGAATACTAGCTTTTAAATAAATACTTGTGGGTTCTTTTTTATTTTTTATATATTTTTATTTTATTTCTTTATTTTGAGAGAGAGAGAGAGAGTTAACACACATGTGCATTCAGGGGAACAGCAGAGAGAAAGAAGGAGAGAGAGAATCCCAAGCAGGCTCTGTGCTCTCAGCACAGAACCTGATGCAGGGTTTGATCCCACAAACTGAGATCATGACCTGGGCCAAGATCAAGAGTCTTAATTGACTGAACTACCCAGGTGCCCCTCATATGTTCTTTCATAATATATTAGTCTCTTAATGGAAAAAAAAAAAAGTAGAATAATAGGCCATTGTTACAATTATACTAACTTTTATAATTTCCCATGTATGTACCTTTACTGATATAGCTTTGAGTTACATCTGGTTATCTTTTGCTTTAATCATCATGTAGGGCATGTCTAGTGGTCACAAACTCCCTCATCTTTTGTTTACCCAGGAATGTCTTAATTTCCCCCTCACTTTTGAAGAACATTTTGCCAGATATAGAATTCTTGGTTGAACCTTTTTTTCTCTTTGACCACTTTGAATGTAGCCACCCACTCCCTTCTCACCTTCAAAGTTCTTGATGAGAAATCTACTGGTAGTCTTATTGAGGATCCCTTGTATATGAGGAGTGCCTTCTCTCCTGCTGTTTTCAAGATTCTTCCTCTGTCTTTCAATAGTTTGTGTGTCTTGATTGGATCGCTTTGAGTTCAGCCTACTTGGTTGTAGAGTACTACTTATATATAATTCGTGAATAATACACACACACACACACACACACACACACACACACAGAGACACGTGTCTCAAAAGTATTAGAGTAAATGACTTATCCAAAAAAAGAAGCTAGGAAGTGAAACAGAGACATGAATCTAAAATTTTCAACTTAGCTCCTCCATATTAGAAGTGGAAAATATTGAAATCCATTATCATATCCTGTTCTTCTTTTGTTTTCCATGACTTTATTCATTCAATATATCAGCAAATTCATACTTATTCTTCAAGACCAAGCATCATCACCTCCACTGTAAAATCTTCCAGTCTTTCATAGTGTTTCTTGCATACATTGCTGTTAACATTTTCCCTGTCATTTTGATTTTTTGTGTGTGTGTTTCTTACTCTTCACACTGTTTTAAGGTTGTAAACAGAGTTGATACTCAAAATACTTAGAAGCCAGTTCTATAACATAAATTATAATAAAAATAGTACAATTAAAAATATTTTTAGAAAGCAGCAAGTATTCTCTATTTATTAAGTTTCTGGCTTCAGCACAATCCCTGAAACAGGACAAGTTCTCAATATGATGTGAGAAAGTAAGGGTGGGAGTTAGAGCTGGGATGAGAAACATTTGCTTAGTAGTAAAGTAAGTTACAAAGCTTCAAATTACAAATAAGAGTACAGTGTTTAAGGACAGTGATGCCAGTCTGGATGGAATAAACAATTTAGGAAAACAACATATGGTCTCATGTAATATTTAATTCAACTAGCAGAACTCAGTAATATAGAAAGCTCTAGTGAGTGTCAAAAATTGTAATTTATGATTTCAATCAGTTTAAGTCACTATATTTAAAGTACTGCCAGAAGGAAGAACAGTATGTATCATGTGAAATCCAGACACTAGTCTCTATGGGTAAAATTATGAGTAAATTGATTTCAACAAATTCTAGATCAGTACATTTTACCAGGCACCACACAATGGACTGCCCTGGCATTTAGCTCCTTGCCCACCTTTAAAAGTTTTCAAGAAAATTTCAGACAACTCCTTGTCTGAGCAGTTCTGTGGACAACTGGAAACTCCATCAAATATATCTTTAATGGCTCATCGGGAAATTTCATTTTTTTTCTAAAATAAAATACACATAGATTAGGAAGTCAGGATTCTAGGCCACAGGATTGCTGATTTCCTAGTTATTTTCATATCTTCTAGGGACAATATATGGCAAAAACTCTTCAGTATGGATTTGAGGTATTTACATAAATATGTTTGAAATATTTAATCAGTAAATCTGCCTTTATAGAGAAAGATTCACAAGACCCAAATCCTAAAGGTGTTTGTTAGATGTCTCTCTTTTCTAAAAGTCCATGAAATGTGTTTTAAGTTTTGCTCTTTACTGAATAGAAAGTAAGCCATTTGCACAAATGCTTATGGCATTATGTTCTATTTTTTAACAAAAATTTACTTTGCAAAAAATGGAATATTTCTGGATATTTTACTTTAAAATATTTTTAAAATATGTATGAGAAGATGTCAATAAGCCATAGTCGGTGGTCCAAGTCCAATTTATTGCCTGTTTTTATAAGTAAAGTTTTATTGAAACATAGTTACACCAGTTTGTTTGCATAGTATCTATGACTAACTTTGTACTTCAATAGCAAAGTTGAGTAGTTACAACAGAGACTGTGTGACCAGTAAACCTCAAAATATTTATTATCTGTGTCTTTATAGGAAAGGTTTATTGCCCAGTTTTAGAGCTATTGTTCACAAACACAGGTCAGAGATTTGTGTCTTATGAAACATATCAGACAGACCTGGGAAATATAAAATGTTACAGCTTCTATGAATGGGGAGTTGACATAAAATAATAGCCAAATTACACACATATATACTTTCTTACTTAGCAGTCTCACTACTTAGAGATATACTAGACAAGATATGAAAGGGTGTACTTTTCACTGTAGCACTATTTGGACTAGCAGAAGGCTGGAAACAATCAATTTCCCATTAAAAGGGCATTGGTTGGATTAACCACAAATATGCACATAATGGTGTACTATGCAACTGGATTAAAGCATGAGAACTAACTGAGTACTATGAAGGAGTTATACCAAGATATAATGTTTATTAAAAAATTGTGTAGTAAAATGTATACTACTGTTTATCTAACAATATGAGAGGAGTGTAAATATACTGTAGCATATGCAATATATTATACTAAATAGTAAACCAATGGAAGAATGCACCATAAAAATTACAAAAATATTTATCTGTAGGGGAAAGAGGAAATAGAGTAGACAGAACAGAAAGCATATTACTTTGAATATATCTTGTTTTGTAGGTTTGACTTTGGAATCCTATAAATGTATTATAGTATTATTGTTTATATGGATAGACAATCTCTGAAACTAATACAAATGAAACCATAAGTGTAGTTGGTGGCATAGCCTCAAAAAAGGAGCTGTGATAGAATAATGGCCTTCCACCACAGATGTCCAGGCCCTAGTGCTCAGAACCTATGAATAGTTACCTTACCTGGCAAAAGGGATTTTGCACATGTGACCTTGGGATGCAAACCTTAGGAAGCAGAAATTATTCTGGATTATCTGGGTGAGTCCAATATGAATCACATGCATCGTAGAAGTGAAGAACTTTCCCAGGTTTGTTCAAAAAGAGATGTGAAGACTGAAAACGTGTCAGAAAGATGGCAACATTACTGGCTTTGAAGATGGAAGAAGGGTAGACTACTTCTAGAAGCTAGGAAAAGCAAGGGAATAGATTTACTTCTAGAACCTCCAGGGAGGAAAGGAGCTCTGCCAACACCTTGATTTCAGCCTGGTATTGAATATCTGACCTACGGAATTGTAAGATAATAACTTTATCACATTTTAAGCCACTAAGTTTGTAATTTTGCATAGCAGCAATAAAAAACTAATACAGGGACAATTCCAAGTGCCTTTAAGATAAAATAGTTTGGATATATATTTAATGAGATATACCCTAAGGAGTAACAGACTGCAGACAGCCTTTAACTATTTTCAGTATTCATGTTATGAATTAGTGTATTTATTTTTATGCTAGGTAAAAAGAAATTGAGTAACTGTGTTATGTTGTTAAGAACCAAGATATCTAACATGGGGGACTAGAATAAAGATCTAAGATTGGTGAGGTTAAGAAGAAAAATCCCACAGTCCTAAATGAAAATTGGAGGTGTTCTTATGAGCCCAGGAAATATTTTTTCCTGGAAAAAATAGGTTTATTTTTATTTTTGTTTTATATAGAGAGTGTGAGTAAGGGAGAGGGCAGCAGAAGAGAGAGAATCTTAAGTAGGCTCCACGCCCATTGTAGAGCCCAATATAGGGCTCCATCCCATGAGCCTGGGATCATGACCTAAGCTAAAATCAAGAGTCTGATGCTCAACCTACTAAGCCACCAGATGACCCCCTCAAAAATAGTTTTGTCCACTGAAAAGTCCTGAGAACAATGAGTGAGTTTCCCCTTTCTGCAAGTACCATTTTCTTTTAAAACAAAACAAGACTTCTTTTTTTTTTTTTTAAACGTTTTATTTATTTCTGAGAGAGAGAGACAGTGTGAGCAGGGGAGGGTCAAAGAGTGAAGGAGGTACAGATTCTGAAACAGGCTCCAGGCTCTGAGCTAGCTGTCAGCACAGAGCCCAACGCGGGGCTCGAACCCACGAACTGTGAGATCATGACCTGAGCCGAAGTCAGACGTTTAACCTACTGAACTACCCAGGTGCCCCAAAACAAAACAAGACTTCCTGAAGAAATGACTGATTTGAGATCTGGAGCAGGAAATGTATAAGATGAACTTTTTCACTCTAACAAACAAGGAAGACATCAAAGACTGCCAAAGTATGTAGGAGTCAATTGGAGAAGTTCTAATGATAATAATTGGGAGAATTTGAACATCTTTAAAAATATTAAGTGCTGTGGATTCAAACACAAATATCTACTGATTCATAGAGATACTCAAAAAAACAAACATACAAACAAAAAATGTAATTGGTCACCATAAAAAGCATGGTAGAGAGTGAATTTGCAATTTTCAGAAAAGAAAAATAAAAAGAAAAGAAAAGAAAAATAAAATAATCTAGGATTTATTCTGCCTTTTCTCTAAACACTGTACCTCTGTGTAACCAAGTAGTAGATGAGAGGATGTTTACATTATAGAAATATTCCAGAGAATAAATTTTATTGGGGCATCACAATTTTATGATCCCTAGTGAGTTAACACATCTGAGCATTAATGAGAATCAATGGCAGCTTACATCACAAAAAGAGAAGCAAACAAATCTTTTATAATGGAAGTATACACTCTTTAAAAACAAAACAAAACCCAGCGATCAACTATAAAAATCTTAAACAGTGACCTAGAAACTGATTAAGTCTTTAGGTCATATCCAGTATAGAGAAATATAGGAGACAGGGGCACATTTTATAAGATTGCATGTGCATAAAATGGTAAAATCTCCATGGTATGAAATTCTACAGAGTAAATAATTGTTTCCTCAATAAATACCTCACTTGATAAAAAAATAAGAGTTTTAAAAGATTTTAAAATATTTCCATCAGTTGCAATGCATGCTACCTTTTCAGATCCTAATTCAGTCAAAAAACTGAGAGGGAGGGAGAGAGAGAGAGAGACCAAAAGGAAAGCCAAAAAATCATTTTAAAGTTGAACATTCAGTAGAAATTTGAGATAGTACAGAATTATTTGTTTATTTTCAGTGTGATGATGATATTTTGGATGGGGTAATTTTGCGAGAAATATATTCAAAGATTTATGGAAAAAATGAAGTAAAATCTTTACTTGCTTCCAAATAAACTTGTAGGGATGAGATAGTGTTGGGTAGAGATGGGCTGATATTATATTTATTTCTTTTATTATTAATAATTAAAAGAAAAAGAGGTAGAGAAGTAGAAATATCACAGTGGGAAGATTTTTAAACCACTACTCAGATATTATTTTTAAAACTCTTACAATTCCTTTTCTTACAGTCACCCAGATATGGAAAAAAATGGAAACTGTTATTTTTTGGAAAAAACTTTTTAAAAAGCTTCTGCTTTCTTAGTTTCAATAGACAGAGTCACCAGTTTTATCCTCAATTATAAAATTGCTATGTAATGCATAATAAAATAATTTTAATCTATAATTGTCTCACACTCTGCTTTCCACTGCTTGGGTGCAGCACATTCTCTTTTCACAGTAAAACTCCAACATTCCTTTTTTTAGTTATGAGTTATTCAGAGCAAGTATTAAATATAGATAATTTAAGGGGCCTTTCACTGAAAGTTATCAGCCCATGTTAGCAGGCTTGCTTGGGAAAAACCCCAAGATATACTCTTTTTAGAAATGCCCCAGGGTCTGTAAGTTACAATTGCAAAACAAAGAGACTAAAAATGTTGTTTTCCTTTTTATTCAAGACTGTCACTAATGGTAGGATTTTCTTTCCTTAGAAAATCTATGAGGCTTCTTTTATTCCTCCAGCACTCATAGAAATATGATAATATGTTTTTTTTCAGCCATGAGGGAAATTGGGTCCTCTCTCCTCTTAGATGGTAGTTTTATGAAACAAACCAAATAATCCTGCTATTCCATGAGATGGTGAAATAATAGCATCCCCCAGTCCAGGAGCTACCATCAAAAGCTGAAAATAGTAGATAATGTGGATTGTGAAGTCAGCTTATATTTTAACTAAATCAATTAAACTTTCTCTTTCCTATAAGAAGGAGGAGATTTATGTCTTCAAGAACATTCTGCTAAGCAAATAAAAACAGAATAGAAATGAACATTTTGAGTAAGAAAAAAATAATTATTTTTAAAAAAATTTTATTGAGGTATAGTTGACATACAATATACATTACATAGTGCTCACTAGAGTAAGTGTACTTATTGTCTGTCACCATAAGATGTTATTACAATATTATTGACTATATTACTTTTGCTGTGCATTACAACCCCCTGACTTATTTATATTAGAACTGGAAGTTGGTACCTCTTAATCCCCTTCATCTATTTCACCAATTCAACCAAACCCCTTTCCATCTGGTTTAGGAGTCTGTTTCTGTGTTTTCTACTTTGTTCATTTTTTCTGTTTTTTTAGATTCCACATATGAGTGAAATCATATCATATTTGTCTTTCTCTATCTGATTGTTTTCATATTGCATGATGACCTGTAGATCCATCCATGTTGTTGCAAATGGCAAGATCTCATTCTTTTCTATGGCTGAGTAATGTTCCATTATATATAATATATAATAAAAAATATATAATATATAGTGGAATAGTATGTAATATATCTTATATATTATATAATAATGTATTATATATTTTATATATTATATGATATATGCCATATATTATTATATAATTATATATAATATACTATATACAACATATCGTATATAGTACAATATATAGTATTGTATATAGTATATTAATATTGTATATAGTATAATAATATTCTTATTAATATAAGAGATATATTATATGTATCACATCTCCATCCATCTATTGATAAACACTTGGGTTACTTCCATATCATGGCTATTATAAATAACAAAGCAAACAAAGGGGTGCATATTATATTTTCAGATTAGATATTTGTTGGTTTTTTTGGGTAAATACCCAGCAATGCAATTACTAGTTCGATTAAATGCTATTTCTTTTTTTTTAATGTTTTATTTATTTCTGAGAGAGAGAGAGAGAGAGAGAGAGAGAGAGACAGCGTGAGCAGGGAAGGGTCAGAGAGAGAGGGAGACAGAATCCGAAGCAGGCTCCAGGCTCTGAGCTAGCCATCAGCACAGAGCCCGATGTGGGTCTTGAACCCACAAACCGTGAGATCATGACCTGAGCCAAAGTCAGACACTTAATGGACTGAACCACCCAGGCACCCCAATCATATGGTATTTCTATTTTTAATTTTTTGACAAACATCCATACTGTTTTCCATAGTGGCTGCATCAATTTATATTGTCACAGTGTACAAGGATTTCCTTTTCTCCACAAGTCCGCCAAACTTGTTATTTGTTGTCTTTTTGACACTAGCCATTCTGACTGGTGTAATGTGATACATCGTTTTCATTATGATTTGTATTTCCCTGATGATTAGTGATGCTGAGCATCATTTTGTGTGTCTGTTGGCCATTTGTATGTCTTTGGGAAAATGTCTATTTAGGTCCTCTGCCCATTTTTATATTGAATTATTTGTTTTTCTGTGTGTGTTGACTTGTTTGAGTTCTTCATATATTTCGGATGTTAACCCCTTATTGGATATATCATTTGCAAACATCTTCTCCCATTCAGTAGGTTGCCTTTTTATTTTGTTGGTTTTCTTTACTGTGCAAAAGTTTTTTTTTATTTTGGTGTAGTTCCCATTGCTTACTTTTGCTTTTGATATTCTTGGCTGAAGAGAAATATTCAGAAAAATGTTGCTAAGACTGATTTCCAAATCATTGTTACCTATGTTTTCTTTTAGGAGTTTTATCATTTCAGGTCTCATATTTAGGCACATAATCCACTGTGAATTTATTTTTGTGTGTAGTGTAAGAAAGTGGTCCAATTTCATTCTTTTGCATGTAGCTATTCATTTCTCCCAACACCATTTACTGAAGATTTCTATATTCTTGCCTCCTTTGTTGTAGATTAGTTGGCCATATAAGGGTGGGTTTATTCCTATGCTTTTTATCTTGTTCTATTGATTTGTGTCTATTTTTGTGCCAGTATCATACTGTTTTGGTAACTACAGATTTTACTATTTCTTAAAATCTGTGATTATGACACCTTCATTTTGGTCTTGGTTTGTCAAGATTGCTTTAGTTACTTGGAGTCTTTTGTAGTTCCGTATGTATTTTCGGATTATTTATTCTAGTTATGTGAAAAATCCCATTGGTATTTTGATAGAAATTGCATTGAATCTGTAGATTGCTTTGGGTTATATGGACATTTTAACAATATTAAACCTTCCAAACCATGAGCATTGTGTATTTTTCCATTTGTTTATGTCACCCTCAATTTTGTTCAACAATATTTTATAGTTTTCAGAGCTCAAATCTTTTACTTCCTTGATTAAATTTATCCTTGGGTATTTTATTCCTATTGGTGCTATTGTAATTGTGTTTTTTTATAAAAAGCTCTCTTTTTGCTACTTTTTTGGTTAGTGTATGCAAAAGATTTCTGTATATTAATTTTGTATCCTGTAACTTTACTGAGTTCATTTATTAGTGCTAATAATTTTTTGGTGGAGTCTTCAGGTTTTTCTGGATATAGTGCTGTCATCTGCAAATAGTGACAGTTGTTCTTCCTTACCAATTTGGAAGACTTTTATTTCTTTTTCTTTTGTGATTGCTATAACTAGAACTTTCAGTACTCTGTTGAATAAAAGTGGTAAGAATGGTAAGAATCCTTGTCATGTTCCTGACCTTAGAGGAAAAGTTCTCAGCTTTCACCATTGATTATAGATGTTAGCTGTGGGCTTGTCATATATGGCCTTTATTATGTTGAAATGTGTTCCTTCTAAATCCACTTTTTTGTAAGTTTTTTAAAAAATCATAAATACATGTTGAATTTTTTCACATGCATTTTCTGCATCTACTAGCTGATCATATGATTTTTAACTTTCATTTTGTTAATATGGTGTTCATGTTAATTGATTTGCAGATATGAAACATCAGTATATCCCTGGAATAAATACCACCTGATTGTGGTAAATGACCATATTAATGTATTGTTGGATTTGGTTTGCTAATATTTTGTCAAAGATTTTTGCACCTATGTTCATCAGGGATATTGGCCTATAGTTTATTTTTATTTTTTTGCAGTGTCTTTTTCTGGTTTGAGTATCAGGGTAATGCTGGCTTTTAGAATGAATTTGGAAGACTTTCTTGCCAGAGGCCGGCTCCAGCAGGTCCAGGGGTCCCTGCAGGATGGACGGTGTCGGCAAGGGAGGGAGTGAGAGAGCCCTGAGATCCTCTCTGATCACCAGGCAGGCATCTCTGTCCTGTCGGTTTTGGTGTCTTTATTTATAGGTCAAATGTTAATATGGCATCAGAAAATGGAATTTTTACAATGGGTAGTCCTCTGTGATAAGATGTTTTTGGAAATGTACAGAAACAGGTTTTACAGAAGTCTTCTTGCAGAACTGCCCCAATTATAGTGAGGTTGAGTAACTAAGAAAATAGCAGGGTGTTCACATTTTAATAACACTAAGATTAAGTCATAGGTTTACAGATACTCTTATCCATCCTCATCACAAGCTGCCAGTGTAAGGGAAGGTGTTTGTGGAATGTAGGCCTTAGGGAAGGGACTGCTATACATCACCAGTTAGCAAAGGTATATGTGGTAACTTATGTTCTGCTCTTATCTGTTCTGTCTCTCTAAGTTTGGCTCTTTGTCTCCGGGCAAGACTTGATTTTCCAGTTATATTCTTTATGCACCAGAGAGCCAACCATACCTTTAAACAGTTTAGCTCATTTCCAATACATAGAATAGCCTCTTTGAGTGCATTTACCTTTGTGTCTACTATTATGATTTCTTGAATAGCTAGGGCATGAGAGACATTTTTGGTTAGTTGATTTACATGTTGAGCTGTATGAACATCTTAGACTAACGCAACGGTAGAAACAGGATTGTACGTGTAAAGGTCAGTCTTTTATGAGTAAGAGTCATTAGCCTGTTCATAGCTCAAGAGAAAGTATGGAGGGAAAGAGGACCTGCTGGAGACACGATGTCTGTTCCCATAATCAAAAGAAGAAGTTCCCACAAGAAGTTCCTTCACAAGGTGCAATCATCATACCAGGGCTGGAATAAGGGGACAAGTCACTCCAGATATTGATCAACAAGGTACCATGGGGGATTGGTGCTCAAGCAGAAATAATTGAGTGGGGGTGGATATCAGTCGTCATCTGATTGGCAAGAGACCATGCAAACTTGCTTTAACCTCACCAGGAGTTTTCTCGACTAGTGGGCTCAGAATGGCTCCCAACACTTTCTTTCTCTTCTATTCTTTGGAATAGTTTGAGGAAAGTAGGTATTAACTCTTTAAATATTTCGTAGAATTCATCTCTGAAGCCATCTGATCCTGGACTTCTGTTTGCTGGGATTTTTTTTTTGATTATTGATTCAATTTTGTTGATAGTAATTGCTCTGTTCAAATTTTCTATTTCTTCCTGATTCAGTTTTGGAATGTTGTATGTTTCTATAAATTTATCTATTTCTTCTAAATTGTCTAATTTGTTGGCATGTAATTTTTTGGACTAGTGTCTAATAAGCCTTTGTATTTCTATAGGGTTGGTTGTTACTTCTCTTTTATTTCTGTTATTATTCATTTGAATCCTCTTTTTTTCTTGATGAGCCCGGCTAAAGTTTTATCATTTTTTTTATCGTTTCAAAGATTTAGCCCTGTCTTATTGGTTTTTTTTTTTTCTAATATCTTCTTCAGTCTCTATTTCATTTATTTCTACTCTGGTGTTTTTATTTCCTTATTTTACTAATGCTAGGCTTTATGTTTCCTTTTCTAGTTCCTTAAGGTATAAGGTTAGATTTTTTTAATTTGAGATTTGTCTTGTTTTGTGAGGTAGACCTGCAACAAACTTACCTTTTAGAGCTTCTTTTGCTGAATTCCAAAATTTTTAACCATTGTGTTTCCATTTTTATTTGTTTCCAGGTATTTTATAAATGCATATTTATTTATTTTGAGAGAAAAAGAGAGAGAGAGACACTGTGGGGGTGGGGGATAGAGAGATAAGAGAGAAAGAATCCTAAGCAGGCTCTGCACTGTCAGCATGAAGCCCAGTGCAAGGCTCAATCCCACAAGCAGCAAGATCATGACCTGAGCCAAAATCAAGAGTCAGATGCTCAACTGACTGAGCCACCCAGACACCTGTTTCCAAACATTGTAAAAAATTTACTCTTATGATTTCTTTGTTGACCCATTGGCTGTTTAGTAGTATGTTGGTTAGCTTCCACTTGTTTGTGTGTTTTCTAGATTTCTCTTGTAATCTATATCTAGTTTCATACTGTTGTGGTTAGAAAAGATACTTGATATGATTTCCATCTTCTTAAATGTATTGAAATCTGTTCTGTGGCTTAACATGTAATCTGTCCTGGAGAAAACTCTAATTCTTTTTTATTTAGTTTTTTAAAAATGTTTTTATTTATTTCTGAGAGAGAGGGAGGGAAGGAGAGAGAGAGAGAGACAGCGTGAGCAGGGGAGGGTCAGAGAGAGAGGGAGACACAGAATCTGAAATAGGCTCCAGGCTCTGAGCTAGCTGTCAGCACAGAGCCCAACGTGAGGCTTGAACCCATGAACCATGAGATCATGACCTGAGCCGAAGGCGGATGCTTAACCGACTGAGTCACCCAGGCACCCCAGAAAACTCTAATTCTTAACAAAATACATAAATAAGTTTATGTTTATGAGGAAATTTTTCTTATTGGAATATCTCTACCAATTTGAATCCCATTTGCAAAATCCAAGTTAAAACAGGGGGAATAAAGGATGTCTTATACAGAGAATTTTAAAAATTACTTATTCTTAATTTATTTTCACCTGTATCCAAAGACTTGAAGAAGAATCCTTAATGTAAACCAGAACTGAGAAATAGACTATTGAAAGTAAAGTAAAAAATCTGCTTATGATTCTCAAGGGAAGATTCTCTAAGATGTCTGTGTTGATTAATCTCCTATAATAACATTCTAATGGCAAAGTGAGGGATAAAACACCCAATAGCTAATGCATTAAAATAAGATGTTGAATCCCTTCTTTTTTCTCTCTGTCAGTGAAGGGTTCTTGGTGGAAAGCAACAGCAAGAGACTCTGTATAACTTGAATAGAAAGAAAAATTTACTGAAAGCCTTTCAGATAAATAAATAATAAGAATTAATGGAAAGGCTCATAGAAAACATAATACAAAATTTTGTGGGTTTTTTTCTAGTTGCAAGGAGATAAGATCATGTTGCCTCTTTGATATTAGTTTCAATTAAAAGTCAAGGAATTCTGCAGTTCCATGAGATTATGAAATAAAAGCCTTTCCTGAGTCCAGGAGCTGCCGGAAAAAGGTGAAATAGGCTCAAACCCAGGTAGGATCCAAGAAGCACTGGACAAAAGTAATCCCACTATTTTCTTAGAATGAGAACAGATTATTGAGGGTTGCTATCCTGAGTATGTTATCCTTGGATGGTTGGCACTACTGTCTTAGAGCTAGGATTTTTTACTATCTCTGTATTTTCTATGATTTTACATGGGAAAATCTCATTGGTTTAATCTAAATTATGATGCCTTATGGTTTAATAGTAGAAGGTGGATCTCTGCCTCTTTTCTAGATTCACAGAATGCCCCCGAAAACAAACAAAAAAGCAAACAAAAAACAGAAATGAGTTCACATGCTGATTTTGCTAATTTTGCAACACGTTGAAGCCAGCAGCTAATTATATGCCTGGTCACAAACCTCACTCCCAAAGCCCCACTCCCCTAGCACTTTGCATACCAAATGCTTTACTTAACAATCTGTCTTTCAAAAGGAACTGAGTGACAGAATAACTTATTGAGGGACAGAAAACTTGCTGTTTATGAAGAAAAGCTTTGTAGTCAGACCAGCTATGATTTCCTATTCTAGCTTTTCTATTATAAGATGGGACACTTGGGCAAGTTATTTAGTCTCTCAAAAACTTGGTTTTATTTCCTGTAAAATTTGTAGTGAAACAGACTTTTTCCAATGGATAGAATCATAACGAGCACATAGTTATTCTCAGCACACAATAAATATTTGGAAAAAATGTAGATATTATTATTGCTACCAGTTGTAATAATGTTATGAATTAAAAAAAATAGAAATAAAAATAAAATTTTAAGATTATTGCTGAGCGGAGCACCCGGCTCCCTTGATAGAGCATGCTACCCTTGATCTCAGAGTTGTTAAGTTTGAGCCCAACATTGAGTGGAGAGATTACTTAAAATTAAAATCTTAAAAAAAAAAAAAAAAAGATTACTGCTGAGAACTAGAAAAGTTTGGTTTTCATTTTTTTGGTGGTTCCTCTTTGCTAAGTCTGTTTCCTTAAATTTCCAACAGACTCCTATGCACTGAATAGAACAGTTGTTGGAGCCAGGTGGTACCTTCAAAACAGACAAGTTTGCCTATCTTAAAAGTTTCTCAGATGCTGACTAGATTATTGGGATAAGCTGAAAACCAGGGACACGGTCACAAATTTTCATTGCATCTGATGCCAATCACTGAATAACAGTGTGAGTTGTAAAAATTTAAATGACCAAAGATCACCCTGTATTCTGTCCAACATGAATGCACCCTTGCCCTTTCTCCTATCAGCCAAATCAACTCTTCAATTTAGTGTAAATATTTGTAAACTTTCATTACAAGTTCTTTATCCTTACTCCGAACAGAGCTGATGACTCCTTCTCTATGTGATGTAAAGAAAAATTTTAGATGTTAAAAACTCTCTTTTAAACCTTTGAACTCCCTAATCCTCTCTGTGAAAAATAGCAGATACTCATTAAATCCGTAACAATTAAGCAAGTAATTCTATACAGTAAGCTTCAGGCACAAAGTCAAGATTTTTTTAACTTTAATGTTAAAAGGAAATTACTGTATCTCACATTTGTAAAAATAAAAAGTTCTTTTGAAAACTTTTGAATTTGTTCCCTTTCCTGCTTTAATACTGAAGAGACTACTGAAAACAAAAATCACCATTAATCATCTCATTGACTTTAATTGAAATAATGTAAATGAAACTGCTTTGTAAACTGTTATGGTATATACAAATAAGGTATTATTACTAGCCATCTGTTCTACCATATGATGTTACAGTTTTGATTATGCAAATAAAATTTTACTGTAGAAAAATTTTAAATAGTAGAGTCTTGTAAAAAGAAAGTATAAATGATTTATGTTTGATTGGATAAGTGATTATCTCTTCGTTTTATTCATTTAGTATTTTAAAAGTCAAAAAGCAAAAATGCACAGCACATTAAGAAGTTATAACCCCATAAGAGATAAAATAAGGCATTGAAATTTTTATTTCCTAAATAAGAAATTTCTAGACTCTCATAGGTTAAGTGTTAGCCACAGAAAGTATATTCATATATGTACTGATCAATCCATTACTTCATCAAAAAGATGAAATTAAGTGACTGAAGTCTATGCGTTTACTATTATTTGTATGCATGCTTTTAAAGATCTCAGTAGAAACACTCCTCTTCCTTTTTTTAAAGCTAATCTCAAATAACTCTCTTGTGATTAACCTACATCTTCATCGAAAGCATTACTAATAGAATACAGATGAGATTTACCTTTAATTTCCATAATAATCACATCAATTTGCATAGAATTTACATAATAACAATCGTAATTAAGTAGCATTATAGTAATTGTTATAAAAACAGCCATCATAAATAGCATACACAGATATAAGTTCGAGGGAGAGAGGAGCTTTAAGCTATATCCATATTTATTTTATTGTCTCATTTTACTGGAAATGCATTCATGCCACTAATCTCTTATAATATTTGTGTTTAACTTCAATACAGAGCTGTAGGAGTATATTACTTTTTTTACTTTGAGAATAATATGATGTATTCTAATTATCTGAAAACCTGGAAAGAATTCACTAATTTTCCATTTGTGGTTGTTACCTACCAAAGCCTGGGTGAAGGAATTGAACAAGCACCTTTTATTTGTTAATGTACCATTGTACTGTTATTATTTAGGTTCTCCTCTTCTTCTTCCTTTTTCACTACTTCCATTATTATTTTTACATCAGTTTTGCCTTTTATCTTTTCACCTCAGTATTTCTTCCAGAGCTTTTTCACTCTAACACTTTTATTCCATTTTTTTTCCCTCCTCCAGGATGGTAAAATCTCTCATTGGATATGCCAATATGGACATAATGAACAGATAGCTTGACATGATGTGACAGGAGTCTTTCCTTATACAGAAGATATATTAATTAGGACTAGTGTCAAAGAAAATCTGTACCGGATAAAGTTAAATAGGCAAAGTAGACTATATTCAAGACAACTGCAGTAGGGAAAGGAGATTGAAATTAACTTTACTGAAACAAAAAGCAGTAGAGGTTTTAAACACTGGGTGAGCTAGGTAGAAAAATATAGAAAGATATTAGGAGGAGGTTGGTTAGTGTGATTAAGTCATCTGTGTTTGTTAATTGGTATGTATCAACATAAGGGTCCTACCCTCTCACAGAAATTGGGAGTGTCAGCTTTCTTGATTATACTTCAAAAGGATGGCTCCCAAGTCCTTAAGAAAGACATCTCTTGGTTGTAAAACCAATAAAAAGCTAGGATGGTATTTTAAAGGGGGAATGCTTGAGCTGAGGGGAATTTTAAGGCTGTCTTGGTTCATTATGTTTTGACTACAAATATAGGAAAGTCCAAAATAACTGTGGCTACATAAAAGTATGGAAATTTGCAGTTCAAAAAGAGTCAATTTTGCCCTAAAAGGCCTTCAAAATTCCCATTTCTTCCAGATTACCATTCCCCTGTTCCTAAGGGGTGCTCATTTTCTTCATAGTCCATCAGCATTCCCATTTACATTCTAGGTAGCAAAATGGAGAATTGGAACAGTTATAAAAGCAAATGCCTTATGTCTGCTGCCTCTTGAGGGAAGTTTCTAGAAGCTGCCATGGGATATATGTTTTTACATTCTTTTGGTCAGACAGTCCAACATTTTGAACAATCCAGCATTTTGGACATTTAAATAACTGGCCACACTTTTCTTCGCACATATACAACACACTCATACTGTCCTCAAGGAATTCAATCCAATGGTCCATTCAATAACTGCCTATAGTTCAAACTTTAGGAATTCTGGGTGGCATTTTGTTCTATCATTGTAGATTCTCATGGTACATTAACTTCTATATTAAAAGACAAGTTGCCTGTGCCTATCTTAGGATAAAATGGCAGAGTAAGAACAGGAAAACATCAGTAAAAATTATTTAGGAAAGAAAATAAAAGAAAATAGCAGTCAGATGTCCATTGAAATTATGAAACTCCCCTAAGTAGGAATTATAAAGCCTCTATTCTTTGATAGTGCTGTAGCATCTTTGATTTTTTCAATCTGGTAGCACCTGATTCTGATCTCTAGGAGGAAATATATTTTCTGTTGTCCTCCTTGACCACATAGATGACTGTCATTGGAGTCTTTGTTAGGAGTTCAAACTTTTATAGGCTACCTCTTGCAAGTTCAGTCTTCAGGATCTAGGAGTTGCTTAGTTGAATAATTACAGAATCCATTGATTTCTTTGACAATATGACTCTCTCAGAATCTTAGTAAGCTTATGCTTAATTTCATGTGTAAGTAACCACAGTTACAAATCCAAAGTAGGCATAGCTTTTAATTTAAGCTTTGGTCCTTTCTACTATCCTCTGCATTTTGCTTATGCAGCTGTTTTGATATAATGATGACTAAGTCAAAGCCATCTATGTCAACGGTCCTCAGTGTGAAAATAACACATTTCATCTCATTTATTGTCAGTTGGCTATTGACCTTCATATGGCAAGGCACTTGACTTATCTTGTGCTAAGGCTTTCATTTGGAGGTACTTTGAATTTGGAAAGTCTCCAAGTCACCAAATTTTTTTACCAACCTGGATTGCTCATCACAGGCAGAACATACTATCCTTAGCAGAACTATGTCTCCTTAGATTTCTACTTGCATATGTGTTCATCTCACTTTTTAAGAATTTTGGGAAAGTAGCAAAAGTAGCCAAAACACACCAAATCAACTTTTTTTTCTATTAGGTCTCCTAATACTATAGTTTTATCAACCCACAGCCTCCTAAGAAAATTCAGGAGATAGTATCACAAAATGTATTGCACAAAAAGAATGAAGTGGTTTGTCAAGCTTGCACTATCTGAGTTGTTGCCACATGAATAATTCAGTCAAGCCAGTGAGAAAGTTTCAGATTTCACCAATCTAAGCATCTCATTGCTAGTACCAAATTCTTTATTCCTTAGCATTATTTTTAGTGGCTAGGAACATAAAAACTTGGAGTAAAAACAGCCTTAAATAAGAGAGAAATTTATTTTCCACCTGTATAAATATTAGAAACTTTATAGGTTAGCAGTAGAAAAGTGGTTCAGGGACTCCAGGTATATCTAGCTCACCTTTCTGTCATCTCTAATGTGCATTTTCCAAGACAGCATGTGCATTCTAGAAAACAAGATGGAAAAAGAGATAAAGAAGAGATTGTGAATGGTTTGTTCTAGATGTCTCTTAAGGAAATTCTTTCAAATGACTACAAATCGCATAAGTTCTTGGACAGAACTTAGTCATCTACCTTTAAGATGCTTGAGCGATAAGACCTCTTTTTTTCTAGACACATATATGCCTGGCTTAACATGTCATCATTTTAGAAAAGAGAGAGAAAAATAGTGAGGGAAATGGGCAGTTTCTGACACAAGGTAATACAGCCAGTGCTACATTACAACTTTATTAACAGTTTAGGCCATCTTGAGCACATTCATTCATTCTTTCTTTCTTTCATTTAACAAATACTTACAAAATACAAATTGTAAACAGCCATACCTACCAAGCCTTTGAGCCATCTAGTGAGGTAAGTAAGCAGACTTGATAACAGGTATTTTTAGAGTTGAGAAAACAGAGGTGCTGACAGGTTAAGTGACATCCTGAATGTCACTGCACTATAGTTTATGAAGCCTAGAGTCCCTCACTCCATTCTTGCCGCCTACCAATCAATTTTCCACACAGCAGCCAGAGTCAGTTTATAAAAATCCATTTGATTATGTGATTACCCAACTTAAATTATTTTGATATCCTTCTATTATCCTTGGGAGAAAGTCCAAATTTTTTTATGTGGATTATAAAGTCTTTTCAAATTCTGTGCTCTTCTTATTTATCCAGGCACTACAGCCTACTGTCCCTCACTTGATCCCAAATCTATGCTCATTATACTGAAGCTCTTAATATAATAGAAACTTCTCATTTCCAAAGCATTTTACAAAATGTTCACTCTATTATATATATTTCCCTTCTTCATCTAGCTCTCACAATCTCTTTGTCTAAGTCTATACCTACTATTTTTTCTCATTTTTTTCTAAATTGAGCTATAACAAGTATACAATAATGAGCATAAACTTTACAAATCCTAAGTGTACAGTTTGCTAAATTTTTACATGTGTGTATATCTGCATTACCACCAGCCAGATCAAACTATAAAATATTTCTCATATTCTGTAAGCACTCCTGCTCCTTTCTGGTCAAGGAAATAATTTTATGACTTTCAGTCACCATCAGAGACTCATAATTTTGTGAGATGTCTCTTGGCTAGGCTAATTTACATTCCCCCAAATTCATTTTTTAGGGTATTTCCAGATAAGGGGGACAAGAGATAAACTTAAGTGAGAGAAGACAGAAGGGATACGGCAGTATTTTGTAGCATACACACACCTTCACCTAGTTAGTTAAATGCTAATACAAGTATCACTGTGAAGGCATTTTATAGATATCATTAAAGTCTCTAACCAGTTGACATTATGTTACCCTGTCATTCTGACTTAATCAGTCAGAGGCCCTTTAAAAGGGAGCTTAGGCCTTCCCTCAAGGGAGAGAGAAACTTCTGCTTATAGAAAATAGACAAACTTCAAACCCTATGCATGGGCTTCCAGCTTGAAATTTCCCCATGACTGCAAGGCGGATGAAGTTGCATAGCTAGCCCCTACAATTGCATAAATCAATTATTTATAGACAGGGTTTCCTTTGGTTGAATGATACAAAACTAGTAAAAATGATTTAGCCTGTCCTTGAACTTCATATAAGCAAATCACACAGTATTTACTAAAGAAACAAGTGTTTCCAGCCTCTGTTTCTAAACATAACCTCTTTGAAATTCATCCATGTTGAGGATATCAGTAGGTGAGTTATTTTCCACTGTATGAATTTAACACAATAATACAGTCTACTTATGTGTTTTCCCTTTGCTGGAAATTTGTTTTTTTCCCAACTTTTTATATTATGAATAAAACTGCCTTACATATCATTAAGCATTTTATTAAACAGATGCATGTCATGGAGTATTCATTTTATACTTAGGACAAGAATTGCTAGGTCATGGTATAGAAATGTGTTTGGGGCGCCTGGGTGGCTCAGTCGGTTAAGCATCTGACTTCAACTCGGGTCATGATCTCATGGTTTGTGGGTTTGAGCCCCATGTCGGGCCCTGTGCTGCCAGCTCAGAGCCTGGAGCCTGTTTCAGATTCTGTGTCTCCCTCTCTCTCTGACCCTCCCCTGTTCACGCTGTCTCTCTCTCTCAGAAATAAATAAAACATTTAAAAAAAATTAAAAAAAAGAAATGTGTTTAACTTTGTAGATACTGCTGAACAGATTTCCAAACTATTCACATTGTACTCCTACCAGCAATGTTTATGATTCCCATTTCCATTTCCAGTTGATGTGATCCATATCCTTACCAAACTTTGAAATTAACAGTCTATTTTTTGTTTTTCAGCCAATCTCAATGGGCAGTAATTGGGATATCATTGTGGTCTTAATTTGCATTTCCTTCATAAGTAATATCAAGGCAATTTAAATATCTTCTATCAAAGACCTAAATGTAAATGTATATCTGCTTTCTTTCAATATTTCTTTATCTTTTTTTTTTTTTTTTTTGAGAGAGAGAGAGCGCGCACACACATTCATGCATGTATGGGAAGGGCAGAGGGAAAGGGTAAGAATCATAAGCAGGTTCCATGCTCACAACCCTGGGATCCTGATCTGAGTCAAAATCAAGAGTTAAGCACTCAACTGACTGAGCCACCCAGGTGGCCCTAAGTTTTCTTATTTATTTGAAGCAGCAGTATTTCTATTTCCAACAGGAGTCTTTTGTTGGATATATTTTTTTGAAAATGCTCTCCCCATCTCCAGTTTGCCTTTTCTTTCCCTTAATGGTATCTTTGATACATAGATGTTTTTATTTTAGTAAAGTCTAATTTACTGATTATTTTCTTTTATACTTGATGCCTTTTGTTTCATGTTCAAGAAATCATTCCCCACCACAAAACTGAAAAGATATTCCTCTCAGCTTTCTTCTAGAAGCTTTATTATTTTACCAATCACATTTAGGCTTATGATCTAAAATTATGTTTTATTTTCTGGTTAGGATGAGTAGCAAGAATCAAAGATCATCATTTATTTTCCTGTACAGAAAACAATACCATTTATGGAAAAAAACCATTGTGGTGGCATCCATATTGAAAATCAAATGACAAGATATTTGTATTATATCTAAACTCTCTTTTCCCCTGTTATAGTTGTCTGTTTTTCTATCCTTATGACATTCCACAGTATCTTAAGTAATGTAGCTTTGCAACATGTTTTCAAACCTGATAGAAAGTAGTAACATATACCAATCAATAGTCATTTTTATTGAGTTTTAGAAACTCCAGTTTCAAGATCATTTGAGCATATTACATAGCCATACATCTCAGTTTCTAACACTTTTAAGAGTACAGAAAATATGTTTTATTCAAATAGAAATTATAAAAAACACATAAATCAAAAATTGTCTCCTAAATATATAATCTAGATAATTTTCCTCCATACTGCTATAATTAAATAATCATCTATAATATGTGGACATCAATAGTTCCTACCCCTTATAATTCTGTTGCAAGGATTAATTGAGATAACATATGTAAATAATTTAGAAAAGTGCCACATTTTCAGTATTCAATTAAGATGAACTATAATGATTACTATTTATAAGCTGTGATAGTTTAAACAATATATCAGTGCACTAATAAACCAATCAAGCAATTAAACAAACAGATAAATAAAATAAAACATGTGTGAATGGGAATTAAGTATGTGATATTACTTTAAGTCAGGAGGTTATTCAAATAAATGTCAGATGTTATTCAAATGTCATTTTATTGCAATAAATAATTTATTGAAATAAATGACATTAAGTCTATGAACTGTGAAATTAGGGAAAGTTTTTAAGTTAAACCATATCTTAAATCTTACAACAATAGTAAATCCCAGATGCCATAAATCCCTACATGTTAAAAATTAGAAAAGAAAATATAAGTAAGTAAGTTTATATTTTGGGTTATAAGAGAAATTCTAAAATAAATAGCTAAAATACCACTGAGATAAAAATATCAAATAAGCTATGCTAACACTAAAAATATAAAGAATCTAGTAATGTGTTTTCAATTTGGATCAAGGAAGGCTACATTTTTAAAAAGGAGAAAAAAAAGAGTACATAAAAGAAAATATTGACAATTCTGAAGTCCTAATGAAGAGATGAGAAAATCTAAACTCATGCTCAGGTGGAGCAGTTTGGTATTACTTTAGTAAAGGTAAAAGCGTGTGTGCTCTACAACACATCAATTCTCACATATGTACAGAGAAGCCTATACAAGGATGAGATGTGATGAATGCTATAAAATTAAGGTATCCATCATATAATCAGAAAACTTATCAGTAAAAGAAATCAGGCATCTTTTACTTTCCTTCTCCATTATTCCCTTATTTAACACATAGTTTTCTTCCTAGTGAACTTAAGGTTGCCTTGAGTTGCTGATTGAATTTTAAGAAGCAAAACAGGAAAGAAAAAAAGTGACACTATAAAAGTTCCCTCTATATTTCATTTCTATAATTGGCAACCCTCAGCTGCAAAGAAAGCTGAATCTAGGTTTTCGTTTTGGGGAAAAAAAGAGTAAGAAAAACAACTTGTGGAATATTCCTCTTTTTCAGTTTTTAAATTTGTTTTGGAATAATTTTAGATTTACAGAGAAGTTGCAAAGATAGTCCAAGAAAATCCTTTAGGCCCTTCACCAAACTTGCAAAAATGATAAAATCTTATATAATCATGGTAGAAATTAATAAATTGGTGCAAAAGGAAACTAAAGACTTTATTTGATTTTTTTCCCAGCTTTTCTATTATTGCCTTTTCTTGTTGCAGTAGGATCCAATCCAGAATACCTCATTGGTTCTAGTTATTTGGTCTCCATAGTCACTTCCTCCTATGAACAGTTTTTTAGTGTTTTGCTTTGTGTTTATCTTTTATGACCTTAATAATTTGAGATAGTTCTGGTTACATATTTTGTAGAATATTCCTTAATTTGGGTGTCTGTCATGATGATACTAGGACTGTGGGTTTTGTGGGAAAATATCACAGTGAAGTGTTTTCTGATCAAATCAATTCAGGGGTACATGATATCAGTGTAACATCACTGTTAATATTAATCTTAAGGTATTCCCTGCCAGGTTTCTAATATAAGTTACATTACATTTTCAAACTCTATTCTTTGGAAGCAAGTCACTTGGTCCTACCTATATTCAAGCAAGGCAGGTGAGGGTTAAGCTTTACCTCCTCCTGGAGGACATAGTATCTCTATATAATTTAGACTTTCTCTGAAAGAAAATTTGTCTGTTTCCTTTTGCTTGTCTATTTATTCAGTCATTTATTTTTATGCTATGGACATATTTTTATTTGTTATTACTTTAGGTTATAATCCAATACAATGCTATTATTTTCTTGCTCTAATTGTTCCTGCTTTGGCCATTAGGAGCTCTTTCAGATTGTGTCTTATCTCTCTAACATTTCCCTAGCCTTTTGTTTTTGAGTACTTCTTCATTTTCTGGCATGCACATGCTCCAAATTCAGCTTACATTTTCCCTGCTTCAACCCTAAAATTAGACATTCCTCCAAAGAAACTCTGATTCCTTGTACTGGATGATAGTATTTAGATATCAGTATCTGGGCGCTTGATGTATTTATTGCTATTGAGGTGTCTTGCTTCTAGGCCCTGTTAGCAGACAACTAAGAACTAAATGTATGTACATTAACACATGCATATGCACATATTTATGTTTATGTATATATCCGTTTATAAATTAAAATAAACTGTTTATACTGATATTATAGAATATTATAATAGAATAATATTCTGTAAAAGAAGTGAATAAGGCAAAATAAAAGCATAATGCTGAGCAAAAAAAGCAGTAACACAGTAGAGTATTTACATTTTATTTAATAAAATATGTATTTATAATAAGTTATAACATTTACTATATAACATTTATAATTACAGCATAGAAAATGTATAATTATACATTATACCTATATCTATAATTTTGATATGTGTCCACAAACTCCTTAATTTTTTTAAGTTTATTTATTATTTTGAGAGAAAGAACCAGCAGGGTGGGTCAGAGAGAGGGGGACAGAGTCTGAAGCAGACTTGGTGCTGACAGCAGAGGGACAAACATAGGGCTCAAATTCACCAACCATGAGATCATGACCTAAGCCAAAGTCATATGCTTAACAGACTGAGCCACCCAGATGCCCCTCCACAAACTCTTTAATACTCATCCTATAAAAAGACAGAGTCTAATTATCCTCTCCTCAGCTATGGGCTGAATTTAGAGACTTGTTGCTAATGAATAGAATACGAGAATGTAGTAGAAATGGTACTATGGGGTTTCTGAAGTAGGTTAGAGGAGGCATTGGCCCTTCTAGCAGGCTCTCTCTCTTGGAATGCTCACTTTTGAAATGGAGCCATTATACTGTGAGGAAACCCAGGCCTCAAGGAGAGAATATCTGTATGTGTTCTGGTTGACAGTACTAGCTAAATTCCCAGCCAACAGCTAATATCATCTGCGGGGAACAAAACTTTACATGATTTCGGGCTCTGAGCTGTACCACCTGACGCTAAGGGGAGTAGAGACAAGCTATGCCCCCTTAGATCTGCCCAAATTACAGACTCAGATCCAAAATAAGTGCTGTGGTAGGGATATGACTTTTATTATATTATTCCATACATTTCAGTATTACTGAATTTTATCCTAAGAAGAAAAATAGCTAATTCATCACCTGAAATTAAAAAAAACATAATTTCAGATACAGAACAGGCAGAAACAGGCAGAAGTTTAGAATTAGAAAACTTGGTCTTTGGCTTTGGAACGTCGTGACTGCTAAATGCTTACCACCAATAATCATGTGAAATATAAACATAGGGGACCAAATAAGTATCAAAAAATATCCCATGTTTTATTATAGATAAAACCGGGTCACACAAGTGGATAGAGTCTTATATCTCCATCCCTGACTCTGGGCCTCAGGACTCTAATGTCCCTGACTCTCACTGAAGCATTGGACACAAAAGATGGAACCAATTAAAAAGACCTGCTTGGATGGCGTACTACGTGGAGTTTCATAACCAACACTGTGTTTGATTTTTGATTCTGCCACTTACTAGTTTTGTGACCTCACATGAGTTATTTAAAGTCTAGGCTCGAGTTTCACATTTAGGAAATGAGGCTATTTACATCTGCCTTGCAGGGTTTTATGAGGATTAGAGATAAGGTTCTTATTGTTTAGGACAGTGCCTGGCATGAACACAGACACCCAATAACAAGCAGTAGTTCTTAATACTGAAGATAATCCCTCTTGGAACAATTTCTAAGATATTTGAATCCTTGTCAAATCAGAAGGATACCTATTCATCTTATGGACGATTATTTTAAATGGATCGTACAAGCATATCTGTATTTAAAGTAAATGGGAATTAGAATTATATAGATAGCATAGAAATTATGACTAATTTTTAAATAATACAGTTTCAGTAAGCTCCAGAAACATTATTTACTGTGATTTTAATACAAGATATATTGCCCACTATGATCTCTTTGGCTTAAAATTATATATAACCCAATTAATGGGAAAAATTTATAATGCTTGTTCAGAAAAACACATGAAAATAGATAATTGCTTAGGAACATAAAAGTTGTTAGAATAAAGCTGGAGTAAAAATAGGAGATGATGGCTTCTATGGATACGTGTTAGGACAGTTTTAAGACGAGTGGCCTTACCAACCAAGGTAATCTCCCAAGTGATGAGATGAAATGGGAATTATTCCCTAACAAAAAGATATTCACTCAGTCTTCTTCTCAGACTCGGGCTAAAGGAAGATTTCAAAACTATTTTGTTTTTGTTTTTGCTAACAAGGAGAAAACAAGTTTTAATGAAAAGATCATGTGATTCTGATCATATAGAGCCTTTCAAGTCTGCTTCCATCACTTACTTCTCAATATTGATTTCCTCATGTGTAAGCCCAAGACTATAAATGCCTATCTCACAGTGTCATTTGGGGAATTAAATGAAATAATTTATGTAAGCATATATGACACAAAATTGCTGTTTAGTCAACACTTTACTTTGTCCATCAGTTTTAAGGAATGTCCTATTTATGCTCAGTTCGAGTTCAAAATAAGATGAAGAGTTAGTATCAGGAATAGATATAAATTCAGCAGGTATGCATTAATTAATGCTAAGGTGACTGAACTATATAGAACAATGGTAACATCTCTGATCTGCAAAGTTCATATAACAAAATAGTTATATTCTCTCACCAAATTAGAAAGACATTTTTCAGATATCTCCTGGACATTTGGAGGGACATTTATAGAGAGCAAGGGGCATGCATCAGACTGGGAAATAGGAGATTGTAACAGTTAGCAATACACAAAAGATAGTTGAGGACAGGTGGGTTACTGTGAGCAGACCACCCACACATGGAAGCCACACCAGGTATTCGATTGCCTACACACCCACTCACTCTGATGGAAAACAGAGACAGTGAACAAGTCTTGCAGTATAGCTCTGACAACAAAATGACATCCAACATAAATGGTCCAGTGAAAAGTTTCCTCCCCTAGGGACTGTAAAAGTTTGCTAGGGAATGCTCAATGAGAGAAACTATGGGGCTTGGGTTGATGATCATTAGTCTTTGAATTCAGTTGCATGCCAAAAAGAAAATTGTTACCAGCCCTATGGCTTGTCCTCTGGAAGAAGGTTTGCAGGTTCCCCGATGGGAAAATTGAAAGTTCTGAAAATAACTGAATTTCAAGTTAAAATTTTTATACTTCTTCAATTTAAATGAATGAGTGTGGAGGCCATGTCTAACATGGGAGAAGAATTCATAGGAATGTAGAACGGCCTCATAACATATGAGGAAATTATAATTTTCTAAAAAGAGTATAGGCATGCAACAAATAAGGGATAGGAAATCCTAAGAAACAAACAAACAAAAAACCTAGAGTAAACATGCAGAATGAGCGTGCTATTCAACTTTGGAAAAATAGACCGGGAATATTATAGAACAAAGAAAGGAAAAACTGAAAAAAGAAACAGCAAACAAACCACCCCCCCCCAAACCTCAAAAGATTATCAGACTGAAAAGAAGAGAGCAGACAAAAAATGTGAACCTACAGGACCTTGCTTACTCATCAACTGAATTAAATCAGCTATAATAATACGACATATCTCTAATACAATATGTCATTGTATATGCAGCTCGGCTCTGTGTCCTTCTGTTGTTTGTGATAAGAGCAATCATCCTATTTCCCATTGTTCTTTAAAATGTAAACAGAACAAGGACTGGAGCCAACATGGCCAAAGAGACTGCCAAAATGTGCCGATAACAACTAGGATGTTTCATAGCTGTCACATTTAGGCCCCCATTATACAAATAACCCAAAGCGAACTCGTAAGCAACAACAGATTATGCCCAAACTATGGAACTGTGAACTGATATTGTGGATATATAAGGCAATGCGTGAATATAGAATCTTTTGCAGAAGTTCTAATGTCTCCATTCTAAGTGTTTTGTAATTCACCAATTACTCCTTCAGAATACTTGTTTTAGAAAGCCAGTATCTTTCTTCCCTTCAAAATTAGCCTTTTAAAGTCTATTAGAGACTGAGAATTAGCCAGGGGTTAAGGTATGGAGGAATCCTGACCTGCTTTGCCATTTGATTTCTAATTTTGGTCTGAGATAAAATAGCCAAGATATCTTCAATGGAGTAGGTATCATTTTGTTAAGCTAATGTTGTGCTTAGATGTATGCCCCATCAGATGTGATTCTGAGGGAAAACAGTTGTATCCCACAAAAATGTTAAGTGATACACTTGAAAAAGCTTCTGAATGTATTCTGCAGTCTAAATTTGTCAGAGTTTGAATAGATGTTGTCATGGAAAATCTGCTATGGTTTTAGGAGCTAGAGTGACATTTTTTAACCACCCTTCATTCTTCTGGGAGATGCTTTCCTTCATTCTTTTCTTTTTCTCTGCACAGCCTACTTCTACCTGCCTACAAAGGGCTCAAAAATAGTGATTACTTGGCAGAACTAATTCTGATAAATTTAAGAATTAGGTCTGGAAAATCTAAGGGACCCAAGGTCAATTGTTACTGGTATTCCAAAATATTAATTTTTTCTTACCTCCTACCTTTTCTTTACTACCAATTTCTCATTTTACATTTTTTGCTTCTCTTTCTTTTATTTCTTCTTTTCTAACTATGCCTTTCTATGATAAAAACAATGACACCAATGACCATTCTGTAGACCCACTGATGGGACTCAGAGTTAACAGGGTTATTGACCACTGTCCTATTTCCTTGGAAATGGGAAAGTGATGCTGAACTGAGTTAGCTTCACCTGAAAAGGCACACATTAACCCCTGGCCAGAGCACTGGTGAGATAAAACCTCCTGCTCAAAATAACTCCTTTTCCACTTTAGTGTCATTCATCATTTTTAGTAAACCAGAGGAAACTCCTTCATCAATATGAGAGCCTCAGGTTCACTTTATGATATTATCATTTATGTAATTTTAACATATAACTAAATTAATTCATTTTTACTTAAAACATAATTTTTAAAGCTAGATTTGTTTATTAGTTCTTTTGCTAGAAACCTTTATTATTTGAAACAAAATACCCTGTTTCTTGTCTTTCTCCAACAATTTATATGGAGCTATATTAAACTAGGTCTTTTTAGAGTCTTTCATACTCTGTCTACTGACATCTGTCCAAAAGGGGAAAAGGCACAAAAAAGTTTCAGAGAATCAGAATTTTTCTGGGTTCAGTGTTTCTTGACAAAGGGAGGATTCATCAATATAAAGCATAGATGAAGGATTTACTTAAAGTCATCAAGAGTACAGTTTGTACAGCTCTCCTCTACATTGATTCTAGACTCCGATTAAATCAGAAGTTTTGAAAGGGGTGGAATCTCTGATACACTTGAAGTACCCAAGTTTTAAGGAAACTATTTTAGATAAAATGAGAACCCTTGCTGATTCTGATCCACTTTTAGAGACACATTCAAACTCTAAGCTTTTGCTATTTCCAAAATAGGTTGTTAAGTGATTTTCTTTTATTTTTTCCCTTTCTGCCTGAATGGACCCACATCTAAACACCCACATAGGTTTGTGAGGGCATTTCTAGAAAAATGAAGATCAGTTATAAATTTCTTCACTCTTTTTACATATGAAATAAATTTTTATGCTTTTTTATTTTTATTTTTAAAAATTTTTTAATGTTTTATTTATTTCTGAGAAGAGAGAGAGAGAGAGAGCGTGAGCAGGGGAGGGTCAGAGAAAGAGGGAGATACAGAATCTGAAACAGGCTCCACGCTCTGAGCTAGCTGTCAGCATAAAGCCTGATGCAGGGCAAGAATCCACGAACTGTGAGATCATGACCTGAGCCAAAGTCAGACACTTAACCAACTGAGCCTGAGCCACCCAGGTGCCCTATTTTTTTTAAAAAAATTCTAGGTTTACATATTTCAAGATTGTAATTGTTCAAATAAGTACTATACACAAACATCAATTAAATAAACTAGGGTTTGAAATGGGGACAAGACTAAATACAGATTCAATCATAAGGCCTAAACACAGATTTTTGACTACCACAACCCAACAAATACTAAATCCAAACATCTATATTGCCATAAGCGTTCGTAGATATCTATAGATACGTATTACTGACTCTAACTAATCAAATACAGCACTTGAAATCCTGAGCTACACATTTCTTCAGAAACTTATACAGATTTCTGGGAAAATACACATTGGTTTCGATATTGCAATAAGAAATAAGGACATGTAGATCATGGGGAAAAGGTCATCATTCTGTTGAACTAAATTTACCTTATGTTCCATTTCACTGCATCACTAACAATAAGTTTTTCAGTCCAGTTGTGATAACACTCCTGCTGTGAACATATACTTTCCTATATGAAGATAAATAAACATATATACATAATAAACAGTGAAAAAATTTGCTGCAATTAGCAAGGTGATCATACACATCTTAGGTGTGAGATAAATGTCACAAAAATCTATTAACATTGATTTTTTTCCTTTTCTTCCTGACACTGTTGTAGCTCAGCTAATAGGATGAACTGTCATAACTTTTAGAGACAAAGAAAGGAGGTCAGTAACTAAAAGTTGTAGGTACTCAACTAGGATATTCTTAGAAAAGCAGTGTTACAATAGGCAACATTATATATTAGCCGTTTACATTCATAAGGAAAAAAATAATCATTTCACACTGATGAATGTCCAAGGTCCAATAATACAATAAAAGTGTTTTTACTTGTTATAATTATTATCAAGGTTAATGAAACTAACCTTCACCTCCTTCTCTCAGGCAACATGAGTCTGGAAAGTATTCTAGTAGATTTCCACATGTTTATATTAAAATAACTTACTTTATTTGATGAAATTATATATTAGTCAGTTATTAAATACAATAAAAAATAGAAATGTCTAGGTTATTGGTAAACCAACTTATTTTTCCCTTGAATAAAGTGTTACTGCATTTAGTTTTCTGTTTAATTTGTAGATTCAAGTGCTAGACATATGCTCTCGATGCATCCCTACATATAAAAAGCTATAAACAAGAAACTCCACTCTTGGGGCAGTGCCAAAGGCTATTAATAGGTATAGACACAGCTCATAGAATTGCGGGGAGGGCTGAAGAAATACTCTTGGATGGACTTCCAAAATGACTTTTAATTCCACAATGGTATAGCGCCCCTAGGAGGCTCATGGTATGATCCATGCCAACAGTTAGATGCCCCAAACATACTCTTTTTTGCCTCACGACTCAGATCCAAACCAAAGTATTATGTTAGGATATCTGACTTCCCAGATCTAAGTCACATCTGGAACTCTAGCTACAAAGAAGCTCTGCATTCTGCAAAACAAGGATTGGAAAGGGTTTTGAGAGAACAGGATTTTTTTTTCTATTTGGAAACCAACATATTGATCAGTAGAGGCTAAGTAGACCAGGATTTAATCTCACTGAAGGCAATTTTGTTTAACCATGGAGCACTATAACATCCTATAAAAGAATTCCATTTTTACATGACTCCTAGTTAAAAGGGATGAATGTGTCAAAAATTCATCACCATTCCTTGGGGGAAAAAGGCTAATATTGCTGATGTTCCTATTTACCCAAACAGAATCAAAATGGTTGTTTTCATTTATAAGGATGTAAAAATCACATTCACAAGACCGAACATTAGATAAACTGCAATTAGTTGTAATTTTATTTACTTTCAGCTTATTGAGGTGTAAGTAATAAGTTAAATTGTAAGATATTTAAAATGTTTAGCATGATGATTTGATAGACATACACATTCTGAAAGGATTTTCCTTATCCAGTTAATTAACACATCTATTGTCTCACATATTTACCTTTCTTCTTTATTTTAGTGAGAACATTTAAGTTCTGTCTTAGCAAATCTTGATTATATAATACAGTGTTTTTAACTATAGTTACCATGTTATATTAAATTATCAAATTTTATTTCTAACAGAAAGTTTGTGTGTTTACCAACCTATCCCTTGCTCCTCAAACTCTAGCTCTTAGCAACTATTCTGTTTCTATGAGTTCAACTTTTTTTTTTCTTTCTTGTCTTTTTTTTTTTTAAAGATTCCATGTGTAAATGATTCCATGAAGGATTTGTCTTTTTCCATCTAACTTATTTCACTTAGCATAATGCCCTCCAGATTCAACCATGTTGTCACATGAAAAGGGAGGATGGGTAGATACATTTTGCCTTACTCATATGTGGATGGAATGGCCCTTTTCGCTCTTTTCATAAGAGGCTCTCTTAGACTTTACCTCCAGCCTACCCAACCAGAATCAAGTTTGTATATTTATATGTGTGTGTGTGTGTGTGTGTGTGTGTGTATCTTGGAATCAAGTAGGTATATATATATCTTTCAAGCCCTCTATTTTCACAGTATTTTATATCTTAGTAGTTACTTTCTTCTCAATTCAGTGATATTTGTTAACAGTGTACTCTAGTTTTCAGCGAGGATTATTTTTCCTATCTTCTATACCATACTGCCAGAAATGTAATCCTAAGGCTGAAATCTTCTAATTTTTCTATCAAAATATTTAGGTAGTTCTTTTCCAGGTGTGTTTATCCTGGACAAAAGGTTTTGTGGGTACATTAGAGCAGTGAAGCTCTGTCATACAGAAAAAAATAGATTTATTTTGTGAAACTTGAAAAACAAAGTAAAAATGCTTTTTTCATAGGCTAAAAAAATGAAGTTCCCATGCACAATGTCCATGATATTTCTGTTTTCTATGATATGAACAGTTAGAAGTGCTAAAGAATTTAATGTCAAATTAGCATGAGGAAAAACATTTGAAAAAATGATTTCTCTTCAGGTTCCAAATATTTGAAATATTTTCCATCTTTAATTATTTCAATTTATAAATCAGGTATTGCTTCTCTAATCTCAAATAATGTAATACATTTTCTAAACACACTTTGAATCTGTTTAATATTGAAATTATTCTAAAAAGCCACAACATAGGAGCGCCTGGGTGCCTCAGCTGGTTAAGTGTCTGACTTTGGCTCAGGTTATGATCTCGTGGTTTGTGGGTTCGAGCCCTGCATCGGGTTCTGTGCTGACAACTCAGAGCCTGCAGCCTGTTCAGATTCTGTGTCTCCCTCTCTCTCTGCCCCTCCCCAGCTCGTGCTCTGACTCTGTCTCAAAAATAAACAAAGAAACAAACAAAAAGCCAAGACATAGAATGATTTCATCATTTTTGTTATATTTTCTCAAATGTTTACATGTTTTAACAATTTAAATATTTCCCATTTTGGGTTCCTTTCTTCTAACATGTGTTAGAACAAAAGCATGATCACAAATTTAAAATAAAAGTACTTCAATTCCTTCATGTTAATATTGAATTTCGAGTTTGATTACAAAGAGGAATCAATATTCAGTTTTAATAATAAAGTGTTATAAATGAAACCACAAATTATATCAAATTATGAGCAAACATAAAGATACAGGATCACAAAATAGCCCAAATTCACACATTTACTCTTTAATAACCTTGTGGTATAATTTACACAGTAATTACCTATGAAATTGTCACTTTCTGTAGAAGTCAGATACCATTTGTTTCTCCTAGACTTTTGTTTGTTTGCTTGTTTATGTTTTTTGATTTTATGTTTCAGGAACACCCATTTCATGCTTCTTGCCATAATGTGTTCCTAGAAACCAAGTCATAAAATAAAAGTATTATAATTGAGTATTGTGTTCCTAGCTGAGAATTCAGCACTGAGTAAATCTTAACCTGAACAACCATGTCATAAAGGTAGACATAAGAGCTCATATAAGTCAATAATCACATAAATAATCAAAATGATGTAACATATAGCTATTTTATCAGAAATTTGACCTAAAAGTATTCACTTAGCTAGAAGAGGCATTAAACAATCCATTAAGGGTGACTTTACTTTATCTTCTTAGAATTTAGAAGGGTATGCAGAGGGAGATGATTCTGGTACTTGAATAAAGTTTATAAGGATCTCTTAGTCATACTCTTTTTTGTTTCCTATTAAATTTGGCATGCTTTTGAAAGTCATTATGCTGACCTGGTAGGTACACTTTAAATAGTATATTTACTGCTTCTAGTTTCTTTTCTCTCACTGAAAAGCATATAAAATGTGAGGTGCTTTTACCCATCTCCAGCAAGAAGGAAGCAGTTTTGTCCATCATCTTTAGGATTTATTTTGTCTCCTGAGAATTCACAACCCTCCCTAATTCAAATGTTTATTTCCTTCTTTCTTTCATAGCTTTCAACTTCCCACTCCAACTTAGCTCTGTGTCTTTATTTTTTTTAATGTCTCTTTATTTATTTTGAGAGAGAGAAGAAAGCAAGCACATGCATGTGGGGGAGGGTGAGAGAGAGAGAGAGAGAGAGATTGGGAATCCCAAACAGGCTCTGCACTGCCAGCACAGAGCTCAACGTGGGGCTCCATCCCACAAATAGTGAGAGCATGACCTAAGTTAAAACAAGAGTCAGAGGTGCTTAAATGACTGAGCCACCCAGGCGCCTCATCAGAGTCTTTAAATAAACTAAGGAAACAGAAATTTAAAAAAAGAAAGAAAGGTGAAAATGGTGCTGGTGTTGTTGTTTTAATGCCCTTCTGGGTGTGGCTTGGTGACTTAGTCGTGTTGAATACTACAGGTGTGAAGATTATAACTTAATAAGAGATACCATTTATTGAAAAGCTTCTATGGATCAGTAACTCTACTAACACCATATGTAACTTTATCTCCAATCCTGCTCTCTGGCATTTGCAACAAAATTTTATTATTTCTACTTGACAGATGAAGAAATCAGGTTAGGAGAATTTAGGTAATTCTCCCAAGATCACAAATACAGTGAATGGAATGCTGGGATTTCAACAGGCTCTTAAAGCCTCTGTTCTTAAACATTAAAGTATAGTTGGCATACAGTGTTATACTAACTTAAAGTGTACAACATAGTGATTTGACAGTTCTGTACATTACTGAATGCTCACTATAGTGATATAGTTATCATCTATTAGCATACAGTGCTATTATAATATTATTGACTATATTCCCTATGCTATACTTGTCATCACCATGACTTATTTATTTTATAATTGGAAGTTTGTCCTTCTTGATCTTCTTACCATTTTTCCCATCTCCCCACCTTCTGGCAACCACCACTTTGCTGTTTGCATTTACGAGTCTGTTTCTGTTTTTTGTTTGTTTATTTGTTTTGTTTTTTAGATTCCAGATGTAGGCAAAATCATACAGTATCTTTTTTCTGTCTGACTTTATTTCATTTAGCCTGATACCCTCTAGGTCCATCCACGTTGTTGCAAATGGCAAGATCTCAATTTTTTATGGTTGAGTAATATCCCATTTTTATGACTTAGTAATATCCAATAAAAAAGTAATATCTTTTTTATAGCTAAGTAATGTCCCATCCGGTTTACATGAAGGGATAAAGAAGATGTTGTACTCTTCTTTATCCCCTCATCTATGGACAGACACTTAGGTTGCTTCCATATCTTAGCTTCATAATATTGCAATAAACATAGGGGATACATATAGCTTTTCAAATTAGTATTTTCATTTTCTTAAGATAGATATTCAGCAGTGGAATGACTCTATTATGTGGTATTTCTATTTTTAATTTTTTGAGGAACTTTCTACCTGTTTTCAAGTGGGCACACCAATTTACATTTCCAAGTATATGAGGGTTTCCTTTTCTCTGCTTCCTAACCAACACTTGTAATTTCTTGTCTTTTTGATACTAGCCATTCTGTCTGGTGTAAGGTGATATCTCATTGTGGTTTTGATTTGCACTTCCCTGATGATTGGTGAAGCTGAGCATCTTTTCATTTGTCTGTTGGACATCTATATATCTTCTTTGGAAAAATGTCTACTCAGATCCTCTGCCCATCATTCAAGTATATTTTGGGGGCATATTGACTTGTATGGGTTCTATATGTATTGGGTATTTTTTGCTTGTTGGATATCATTTCCAAATATCTTATCCCATTTAGTAGGTTGCCATTTCATTTTCATTTGATGATTTCCTTCACTGTGCAAAAGCTTTTTAGTTTGATGTAGTACAATAGGTTAATTTTGCTTTTGTTTCCCTCGCCTAAGGAGACATATCCAGAAAAATGTTGCTTATAAGGCACTAATCCCTTATATGAGATCTCTACCCTCATGACCTAATCACCTCCCAAAGGCTCCATCTTCAAATACCATCACACTAGATATTAGTCTTCTACATATGAATTTTTTAGGTAGACACCAACATTCAGTCTATGCCAGTCAATTGTATGCATCTTGATTCTGTTTTCAGTATCAAGTCCCACTAATATTCATATATATAATTTGTTAATCTTTGTCTTCCTGTCATATAGCAAATAATCTTGCAAAGGTGATTTCCATAGTCTGTTTTTCTTGTTGAAGAAGTTTTCAAAGAATAATCAAATAGATACGCTTGGCTTTAGCTGCATTTAAAAAGTAATTTGATTTCCTTTGCAAATAAACAGTACAAGGTGGGGATGTACAATATTGTTGTACAATGCCAACCCCTCAGGTCCTCTTCATTTGCCAACCTACACATCTTAAGCAAATTCTAGTGAGAATGTTTCCTGATGGGCATACACATATTGAATCACAGACACCACTGGGATTTCCCTGCTGAACTACAGCCACCAGATAAGCTCACACAAGTTGACCAGTCTCAGTCCAGAGATTTTGGAGTTTAGCACTGTGTAGTTGAATGCTTCCAAATCCATTCTGAATGTTCCATCCAGCATTTATATTCAATGATTCAACCAAAAAGTAAATTAAAAGCTAAAATAAACTCAATATATTTGTTGAGCTCTTTACTCCTAACCAAAGCAATTGTAAAACTGTTTATCAGGCCATTAACTGAATTAGGTTTTATGCTGGTTTGTTTGTTTATATGCTTGTTTGTTTCTGATTCAGCCAACCAGGCCAAGCAGGAACTAAATCTACATATTTCTCTATGAAACAGGTACAAAAACAACATATGCTTTTTTCTGAACCCAGCTTAAGCCATACTGGTATTTTATTGAATCCAAATTCATGAGAGGAAATGAGGAGGGGAAGTGCTATGTTGGCTTCACAAATTGCATTGCAGTGACTTGAAAATACTCTTGTGGTACTAAACATCAATATTAGATTTCAACAACTCATCCCTCTGGTGCTGTTATGTCCGACTTCTCTCTGATGGTATGCCAGAATCCTTTATACTTGACTTCCTTTCTCACAGTCTCCAGATAACCAGAGTAAATGCTCATGAGCACCACATACAGACATACACATTACAACCCTAGTTCCGTTACTCAAAAAAAAAAAAAAAAAAAGTTATTTGTCACTGTCAGCTTAACTAGGTAAACATTTCTCAGTGTGGATTTCAAGATCTTTTATAATCTTTCCAGCATCATTGTCTAAATTTCCCCTCTACAAATCCTAAGTGACTACAAAATAAAAGTAAGTCATTGTAGCTAAAGCAACCAATAATTTTCTATCTCAGTGACTTTGTTAATGCTGTGCCTTTATCTATATTCCCTTCCTACTTTTATGGTGAATTCTACTGTTAAGGCTTTGTTAATCCAAGTGGGATCTGTGGACTAACAGCTCTTATCACATGAGAGCTATAGTTAGAAATTCATCTCATGCCTGCCCCAGATCTACTGAATCAGAATCTGCATTTTAACAAGATCCCAAGTGATATATATGCACATTAAAATTTGAGCTATTTCAAATGATAATTTCTCTATGGCCTCTGACTGATATTTTAAATGGGTGTCATAGTTTCCTCTTTTGAGGTTCATATCTATATAGTCATTCATCATTTCAGTCTACAAGTATTTATTAAGTGGCTACTATCTTCTAGGCAAAACTGAAGAGAGCAATTTCAAACCATGGAAATTTCTCATTTAATGACATGTAGCAGTGGAAACAAAAACAGTTTAATGCGTCTTAAGAATGTATTGTATGTGAGAAAACAGTGGAAAATAGGAAAGGTAAACAGAGGTTAAATTAGAGTATGACTTTGTAAGGAGTACTATATATTATATATCCTGAAGCATTTGATGTGAGGCTATAATTGGCATATTTGATACATTATGTTCTCTGAGACTGAAGAGGAGATTAGATTGTTAATAGAAATAAGATTAACAGTAAAGAGGCTAGCTAGGAAGCAGACAGTAATTCAAATAAAGACTGGGAATTTGAACTAAAGAGTAATGATGGAAACTTATTCATTCATTCAACAGGTGTTTATTGAGATTATTTTTAAATGCAATCAGTTGTAACCAAGGCACTCTAGCAAGTAATAATCATTCCTCAACCTTTACACTTAAAGACGCAAGTTTATTAAATATATTGATTGTTTTCAATGCCATCACAGGGTAAAGTTTTATCAAATGCTCTGCTATGCATGGGTCACCATGTATATATCTGCCTTTGACTGAACTCTCCAGGGCAAAGAAGAGAGGACAGTAACTGAACAATGAACAATCTTCCATACTTTCCATAAAGCATCAAGTCTCATAAGCAGATGTTACTCAATAAATTCTTATTGAACCAAACCCATGTTGTTATATATTTCTTTGTTATACTCTTAGCTTCAAAAAGATTTTTAATAATCTTAACGTGTGTGTGATTATATTTTTGCTTAACAGTAAAAATTTGTCTTTGAAAAGTGAACTCAAGTAGCATTAACCATTATATATGTGAAATACATGGACAGTTGTTCATCATCATTACAACTTCTGAGGTTCTCTTGGAACCCTCATAGAGAAATAAGTTCAAGCATGATGTAAATATATACTACAGAGTTGTCTCTACTTTTTATCAACTCTTATTATTTGAGCATAATAATAACAATGTTTATTTTCTGAGTGGTTATTATGTGCCAAGTACTTTTATGCATTTGATTTAAGTTTATTTTATTATCACGATTCCTCAATGAAATAGTCATTATTATTATTATTCAGATATTGCAGAAAAGAAAACTAATGGATAGAAAGGCTAAATAAGCTGTCTAAGGTCATACATGTTATGACCAGTATGAGTAGGATTTGAAAATTGGAAAACTTGCTTGAGCCCACTCTTAAATACTGTATAATATTACCTCTTTGGAATATGGAAATCTTTCATGCTAGAAAGAAGATGTGGATTTTGCATTGAACAAGAATGTATGTACTAAACTGGGATTTCTCAACAGTAGTACTACAGATGTTTTGGATGACATAATTCTTTTCTAGGGGCTATCCTGTGCATGGTCAGATTTTGAACAGCATTCCCAGCCTTTACCCATTAGATTCCTGTGGAACCCACAAACCATGACAATCAAAACTCTTTCCAGATGTTTCCAAATATGCCCTGCAAGGGAAAAATCACCCCCTGTTGAGTACCACTGCCGTACATTCTTGAAAAGTGAAACTATATTGAAATTATCATTAGTCATTGATGCACCTTCATAACACTGTATAGTTAGATGATCTTGCTTCATCAGGATATAGTCTAAATTAAGCACATTTTATTCTGGGCACTCACTATCTTGTTTTCACATCAGGATGTCTTTTCAGAGACAAAAGGTATTTTTAGAGGTTGTCTTGTTAGTCCTTTCACTCAATCTTTTATAATATCCATCAACTGACAAGAAGGATCACAACGGACTAAAATATCTGATGAGAAAAGATGTCTCACAAAGCCCCCCTTCTCCCAAAGCTATTGCAAATGAGTCATTATGTGTAAGCTCTCAAGGAATAGCTCTCAGGTAATAATGACTTTTAAAAAGAAGTGAATTCTTGACACCAGCTCATGAGAATATAACTAGATGCAATTGCTCTTCATCAGCTCTTCAGATAGCCAGTTTTATACAGAAGATCAATTATGTTAAGAAAGTTCCAAGGCAATGAAGGGATTGTTAGTAACTTTTTTTTCCCCTTCAAATCACCAGGATTTGTGAACCATGACTGCTATGGTTTTGTTAGTGTCAAATTTAAGAGCCAAATTTTCATTCCTTCTTGTGTAAGAATGTATCACATCATTATCAAAATCAACTATCATAATCAACAACCACATCATTATCTGTTCATACATAGTCATGTGAGGACGAGTGACATGTATACTGCATATTCTATGGAGAATTAGATAATTTTCTCTAAAAATTATTCCAATTCACAGGCCTTTTTATAAACTTCCAGGCTTGTACACTGAGACATTATATTCAGCAAACTATAGGAGGAAACACTCACAAATAGAACATTTGTAATTTTCCATTGGGCATTTGAGCTACCTACCTAATTACAATAAACAAATGAAAGCAGATCCATGTGCTCTACAGGAATGACATGGCATTTTGCCTTTTAATGCAAACCAACAGGTCAAAGTTCTAAGTGGACATGTTACATTACAGGTTAAAAGTTCCTTTTAAGAGTATCCTTACCTCTTCATAATTTACTGTGCAAAGACAATACTGTGCAAAACTTGTCCAGCTTTTTCACCGTGCTCTTTTCCTGTCATATTTTTATTATTATTTCATAAGCTAAAAGGAATCAGTTTAATTGGCATTTAATATTGACTAGTTTCAAGATTAATATATAAATTATCATGCTTAGTGCTATTTTTAATACTTGAATTTTCCAAATCTTCAAAGTTTTTTCTTGAATACATTTATTATTGAAAATGAAATTTCAGTCATGGCTTCAGGACCATGAGGAATAACTTTCCTACATAAAGTATTAGTTCTTCTATATTAGTTATCTGTTGCTATATAATAAAATATCCCCAAACTCAGTGGCTTTTGACAACTATTTTATGTGGCTCATGAGTCTGTGGATTGACTTGTCAGGTCTACTGGTCTTGGCTAGGATCATTCATGCAACAGCAGTCAGCTCGTGGGTCTACCGGAAACTGGCTGGTCCAACATGGTGTAAGCTAAGATAACTCAGCTGTACTCCACAAAGCCTCTCATTCTCCATTATGTCAACACAGCTTATTCACATGTTGGGTAGTATTCCAATATAGTGATCAGAAATTAGGTCTAGGCTTGGAAATGGCACCTCACTCCTGCTTCGTTTTATTGGCCAAAGATAGTCACAAAGCCAGTCCAGGTTTAAGAGGAAGGAAAATAGACTCCACCTCTTGATGAGAAGAGCTACAAAGTCCATATGGAGGAGATATATAGGAAGGAATTACTGTGGTAATTTTGACATCTTGAATGTAAGCAAATGCACCTTCTGTATGTACAACCATGTTATCAAAATATTGTCCAGGTAGAATGATTCTGTCTAGCAATTTTATAACTCACTGTGACGTTGATTAAGCTGACTGGTTTACAGATATAATATAGGAAATATCTCTTCTTAGGAATGGGTTGAAGTTACATGATTTATGCTAAAAACATTTTTTAATAATAAACATTACAGGACAGACACAGTAGCAAAGAAAATTTGAGTAGTGTCTTTTAAAGTTTAGACCTATCTTGCAAAGTTCATCTAATGCAGCACCCTATGGATTATTATTTTTTTAAGTGAATAGGATCTCTGTGCATAGATGGGATGTGAAGCAGATGAAAATGAGGCAGAATGTTCTGTTCTTTAATGTGGAAAAAAATTGTAATGTGCACACATTCCATTTCAATAGAAAAAACCCATGCAAATGTAGTATTCCAAGCAGAACTAAGACTCACTATAATACTGCCTAGTAATATTACTTTTAAAAAGCTTTCATAATGCTTAGCTGGATTTCAGTAGTCTTGTGGCTCATGAATGTTCAAATTGCAGGGGAAACATATTTAGAATAATTATCTGTTTTAAGCCACAACAAAGAAATCTTCTTTTGTTCCTACTTACCGGAGAATATGTACAGAGGTTTTTAGTGGAAGAACCAAAATTTAGGAAGTAGAAGAAAAACATCACCTGTTATAAAATTGAATTAGATATGAATTACATTAAAAGTATACACAGTTTGGACCTAATCAAACATGGTAAGTTCCATCAGTCCTAAGGAAGAGCATCTGTTTGCACTGGCACATGACTCATGACTGCATATGAGGGAGGGATGTTGTAAGCTAAGATCAGTTATTTTAAAAAAAACCCATGTGTGTATATCATTTTGCAAAGTGTATTCATATCATTTATGATCATGCTCTTTCATCAACACTATAAGGAATACAGGACATTATAATTATGCATTTTATATGAAAACATTGTCTCAGGGAGACATTTGTCAGATGTCCTACTGTTCATACATAGAAGAACATGAAAGAAGTATAGGTCTTCTAATTCAATGTCCAGGGCTCTACTCCTTATACATGATACCACTCTCATATATAGTCTGAATAATGATGCTGTTTGTAACTCTGAATACCAAAAAGAAATAGAAACCCTCTTTGGGTCATTACTTAAGTCTAACTAGGTTCCATGTCTAACTAAGGTGGTTTTAGAGTCTAAAGGAAGGACCCACCACACATGCACACCCCCAGGAAAAGCTCATATTCAGAAAAGACAGTCATGATAGATGTTATCCAGAAAGATAACAGAAAGAAAGTTTGGTATTGGAGAGAATTAATAGTTCTGAATGTTTTGGTAATCCCTTAAATTCATCTTATAGATGGATTGATGCCTAGATCTAAGGGAGAAAACAATAAGGCTGTGATTAAGAATATTTAAAGGTAGTTTTACTATAGTCTATAAATTTTGCGCACAATCCACCTTGGCATAAAACCCTTTCACCCAAATGTAACCTAAAAAAAAATTTAGGTATCTCCCTTCTCCCCACAGTGCCAAAGATCCCTCCCCCGCCACACAGCTTTATGCTATGGTTGACTCTCAGTGAGTGACAGTGTTGATTGGTTCCACACTGGTGACTGGTGGGAGACTGATTTCTTCTTGGGCAATGGTGATTCCCGGTGGGAGACCATTGTATTAGTGGAGGAATAGGATAAGAAGGTAAGTTCAAGAGTACAGTAACAACATTTTGTATATTTTGACTCAGATTTTTAAAATATAACTTTCTCTACTTCCTAAAAAGAAATACAAATTCTTAGCTTAAAGCTGTCTTCAGCAAACCATTTATCCTGTCCTATTCCAAGATACTCATTATGGTCAAGTGATTCATCAGAAATATTCAAGTCACTGTCCACCTCACAGCTCAAGAACTAAAAATAAAACAGTCCATTCGTAAACTTTTCAACCACTTATTTACATCCCTCGCTATTATCCTTTTCTTCAGGATTCTGTGCATAAAATCAGGGAAAGGACATGGATTCCATGATAGCCTCCAGGTGAGATACTTCATTCCACTTGGCTCACTAGCTCCAGTATCTGTGCTCCATTTTCTTGTGTATAGCTTGGCTCACCTAATATTCCATCTTTATGCTAACTTAGTTTCATAACCATGGACTTTGCTATTTTCTCCAGGTGGAGATGCCCTCACTTGATAGTCTCCTGGCCCCAAACCCAAATTTCTTGTTGACTAACTTTCTTAATACTTAAAAAACACCAAAACAAAACAAAACAAAACAAAACAAAACAAAACAAAACAAAGCAAAGCAAAAAAACACAGGAACTCTGGACTGGACTACACCATGCTGAGGCGTTCAGGACTCTTTGTGAGTTGTCCCAGAGGTACCACCTAGACTCCCCCATAGAAATCAGTCCTCTCCTCTTTTCAGGCCATAGGGGCCGTGAAGCCAAGATGAATACAGATTTTCTTAGAAAGTTTGTAGTCTCCCAAGGATACAGCCATGGAAATGGGACTTTAGATCTAATCTAAATGTTTATCCACTTATATTTTTATAATTGCTGCCTCTCTTCTCTCTTCCTCATCCTTTCTACCAGGAACATCCTCAATGATCATTATATCTCTGATGCATGTGTTTAGAACTGGCCAGTAATACCAAAACTTAACTTTGAGGTTTCTAAGAAAAATATTTTCTCTCTCACAATGTCTAACTTTCCCTCCATTGGACTTAAAAACTTGAGTTTTACCAGACCAATGGTAATCTAGGCATTTTTTTCACCTCTCTATCAAAAGCCATTGAAGGCCTTTCCTTAAATAGATGCAGAGTGGTCTAAAGCAGGTAGGAAAAATTAAGGTGTTATTTGGAATGAAACTATTGATTTATTATTTTCTTTTCTTTTCCAGTTTTATTGAGATAGAATCGACATATAACATAAGGTGTACAACATAATGATTTGATACATGTATATTTTGCAAAATATTACTACAATGGTTTACCATCACCTCACATAGTTACACTTTTTGTTCCTGTGATGAGAGCTTCAGAGGTCTACTCTTAACAACTTTCACATATATAATACAGTATTATTAACTATATATAGTAATATGATTTATTATTTAAAAAGTGGAATATGAGGGACACCTGGGTGGCTCAATCAGATAAGTGTCCAACTCTTGATTTCAACTCAGGTCATGTCCTCATGGTCCGTGAGTTCAAGCCCCATGTCAGGCTTTGTGCTGACAGCACAGAGCCCACTTGGGATTCTTTCTTCTTCTCTCTCTACCCCTCCCCTGCTTGTGCTCTCTCATTCTCTCTTTCTTTCTCTCTCTCTCTCTCCTCTAAAATAAAATAAATAACTGGTTAAGAAAATGGAATATCCATGCAGTTATCAAATTGATTTATTTCTGAATGTCCACAAAAATTCATTTGGATAGGGTACCAAGATCCTTCATTAAAATGTTAGATGACGGGGTGAATAAAATTTGAACCACTGTTAATAATGTGGTGTTAGCTGTGTCTACAAGCAGAAGTCTTGCAAAGCTTTGCTGTAGCGTAGTGGATTCAGGACTTGTACAGCTTATTTAGCCTAGTGACTTTCACACTGTGTCCCACAGTGCCATGTAGGTCTATGGAGCAGTTTCTGGAGAAACCAGTTGTCAATTAGAGTACTTACACTGTTTTACATACTAGCGTTCTAATTAAAATATCATTTGAAAGAAGTTTCCATTACTATAAGAAATTATATAGATGGACGATAAATATAGTAACAGATATAGAATAATAGATGATAGATACACAGATGAAACCTCTATTTTAACTTTTAAATTAAATGCTTTCCTGACCAGCAAGCCGTCTTAGTTTATGGTGATGCATTGCAGTTGGTGGGCAAGGAGAGCTGACTTGGTTTTCTTTGATAGAACACTTACTATTCCAAGCACAGTGCATTCTACTTTCATTATTTAATTCATTCTCACAGGAATCATTTGAAATGGTATTATGATCTCCGTTTTATGAATGGAAGCAGACTCAGTGAAGTTAAGAAACCAGTTCGGAGTCAGTGAACTTGAAAGACAGAAGTGGTTTTCAAATTAACTCAGGTTTGCCTGAATTAAAAGTCTATATTTTACTCCTCCACCTACTCCTATATTATCATGATGCCTATAACATGGAATTAAGTGGGGCACAGTATAGACACAGTCACCTTGGGGATAACATGCAGAAAGAAGTGCAGATTCCATTTGCTGCTGCAATCACCATGGTTCAAGTAAAGGGGATTTTTCATTTAAACTGGAGAATGAAAATCAGCAAATCTTTTGTATCATAAAATTTTAATATGTATGGTTCCACTTTAAAAGTCTTTGTCTAATTCCAAAGCTTTGAATAGAATTCTGTTAATCACAATTTTGTATCAAAAGATATAGTCTTATACTTGTTTTTCAAAGTATTCTGCTTTCAACATTCCATTTTTTTATTCCCCAAATATGTATATTCTGAAAAAACTTATTGGCAACCAATCCATTGCATCATGTTATCTTTTTAAACAACTATTCAATTTCTACTTTCTCATAACCCCATCTTATGCTTCAGTACATTATTCAAGAAATGGGCTTCTCCTCCAAATTTATTCTCTAAAATGTAACTATATTTATTCCATTATATGATCAATTTCTTTTAACAAGATGTTGTGACCACAAAGTTAACCAAAATTCATTAGGAACAGAAGCAAAATTAATGAAATAGAAAAACAAAATAAAAGCTGGCTACATACTTTCACTAATGATATTATGAAGAGACATCCTAGGTGAAAAAGTAAAGAAGAAATTAATCATGAGACGAACAGTGATATTACAATTAAAAAGAAAAAAAAAGTCCAGGACTTGACAACAGATGATCTAAGTTCAAGCCCCAAGTATGTCACATACCAACAAGTTTAACAGGTGATTTAACTTGCATAAGTCTCCATTTCATATGTATAAAATGAAGATAATAATGTCTATCTCCTATAGTTATTATGAAGAACAAATAAAATTGCATGTAAAAAAACATGTTGAAATATAGAATGCTATACAGATAAAAGGTGTTATTATTAGAAGTCATTTTTCTATTTCATATTAAACTGACCTAAAACAATTACTACTCCAGGTGCTCACAGGCACTGCAATGGGAGATTGATGCTGGCCTGTGCTTGGGGCAAAAATAAAGCTGAGAAATAATGTGGAGCCAGCTTACCTGAACATTCCAATTATATTTTTATTATTTTTTTAACCAAAGGCACAGAGGTTTTCCCAATTCCTTTCCTTGTTTTGTCCAATCAACAGACTGAATCTTTCAAACTTCACAGCAGACATCTTCTTTATGTTTTGAATTGGGTTTTCTTTCTGTTAATGAATTCTCTGACTCATTCATCAGTTGCCTTCTTAGCAATTTCTTTGTTCTAGGAATATTTTGGATAGTAGGGTGGGGTATTGAAAAAGACTAAAAATTTGTGATGACGATTATTCAATAAATAATAAACAATGAACCAAGCAAATAACCAAGCAAAATATCAGATTTATCAAATAGTCTAAATCCCACAATGAAAAAAGAAAAAAAGGATAATGGCAATTATGGGTGACAGTCTTACAATCATTAGAAGTTAAGTGTTCATGAATCTGTCTCAGAGAATCTCAATTCAGTTGCTGTCTAGTCTAACCACTTTGGAAAACCTCTTTATCTGTCCTAATATTAGTTTTCCTACCCATAAAATAAGGATAGGGATGTTAGATGTTAATAATTATTTCAAAAATTTTTTGAATGCTTATTTATTTTTGAAGGAAAGAGAAAGACAGAGCATGAACAGGGGAGGAGTGGAGAGAAAGAGAGACACAGAATCCAAAGCGGGCTCCAGGCTCTGAGCTGTCAGCACAGAGTCCGACACGGGGCACAAACTCACAAACCGTGAGATCATGACCTGAGCCGAAGTTGGACACTCAACCAACTGAGCCACCCAAGTGCCCCTGTTAATAACTATTTCAAATGGCAAATTGGGAGGATTAAATGAAGTGTTACATATAAAGTATTGAGAATAGGGCCTGGAACATACTTTAGATTAAGTAGTCAGAGCAGGCCTTTCTGACAAAATAATAGTTAAGGTAAGACATGGGTTATAAGGACATGGCTCTGAGAAGCTCTGAGCAGAACTCTTGATGCAGAAAACTAGCTTGTATGATGGCTCTGATTTAGAAACCAGGTTTGAGGTATTAGGGGGACAAAAAGCCATTTGTGCTATAAGTATAATAGGATGGCTAATTTTATGTGTCAGCTTGACTGGGCTAAGGGAAACCCACATACCTGGTAAAACATTATTTCCAGGTATGTGTATGAAGGTGTTTCTGGAAGAGATTAGCATTTGATTCAGTAGATAGTAAAAACTGCCCTCACCTATGTAAGCAGACATTATCCAAACTATTGGGAACTCTAGCCCCACCCCTGCCCTATAAAACAAAAAAGCTGATTCACTCTGTTCTTTTCTTGAGCTGGAATGTGCATCCTTTCTTGCTCTCAGACATCAGAGCTCCTGATTCTCAGAACTTCAGATTCTTGAACTTAATTATACCACCAGTCATCCTGGTTCTCCAGCTTACAAATTGTAGATTGTGTGACTTCTCAGCCTCTGTAGCCAACTCTTAAAATAAATCTTCTATCTATCTATCTATCTATCTATCTATCTATCTATCTATCTATCATCTATCTATCTATCTATCTATCTATCATCTATCTATCATCTATCTATCTCCTGTTTGTTCTGTTTCTCAGGGGAACCTGATTAAAACTCATGGTAATATGTAGAAGAAGGATGCTAGATCTTGTAAGCTCTTGATGGAGGTTGGATTTATTTTACATTTGGTGGATTGTCTTCTGAAGGATTTAATTAGGGGAGTGAAGGGCTTTGTTTGGCATAAGAGACCATCATAGAAGCCAATCCTGAGATGACAGTGGTTTGGAGTAGAATAATAGCTGTAGTGGAGGAAGGAAGTAGCTGGCTCCACTGCAGAAGTAAGGTACCAAAAATGGAGAATAGGAAAAAATTGCAAATGAAGAAAGAGGAAAACTATAAAACATTGTGTCACAATAGTCAAAAGAATATATTTCAAGTAGGAAGGAGTATTCAACTATCAAAGGCTGTTGAAAAGTTGGGTAAAATAAAGACAGAGAAATGATCATCAGTCATTTGATGATGGTGGTCATATGATGATGATGATTTTCTAAAACAGTAGTTTTAGAAAAATACTAGAAAAAGAACCAGGTAGAGCAAAGAGAGAATGAGAGTCAATGAAGTAACGACAGCAGTTCTAGACAACTATTCTGAGAAATCATGCTGTAAAAGGTATCAGGACCAGGTAGAGAGGGTTGTAAGTTCAAAGATCTTTGGTTTTGATTTTGGTTGTGCTGATATTATTGTCACTTTTAATATGGGAACATACTAGAGTATTGGCTTTCATTTTCTAAAACTATTTGTAATTTCTAGTCAGCAAATATAGCAAATATACAAAACAACAACTCCTTCCCACCCACTCTGTAGCTTTTTCTTTTCCAGTTTTGTTCTGAGTTTGAACCACTACATATGTAAATATTAGCTATAATTTCCAGGAGTTGGGGGCAGGTAGGAAAAGTTCAAATATTTGTGTTCAATATCTTGACTCACTCTTGTCTCTGTAATTATCAAAATACTAGAATTAGGATGTGAATAGGGATGAGGGGCCACACGATCTCAATAGGTTTCATTAGAAAAACTAAAATCCAGCTCAGAAGTTTATAAAGTTTACAGTGCACCTTTCACTTTGGCTTGTGTGGATTTCAGCCAAATAGCTATTTCAGTGTTGGTTTAAATGTTGTTCTTCCCTTTATATTCAAGTATTCATATAAGTATTCATTCAAGAACTCAGTAATGTGCATCATTCTGTCTCTTGAGTCAAACATGACCCTTCAATCTACTTAATCTCTAGTCATCCAAAGTTTATGGATTTATCTCCACTGAGTGCTTCACACCCAGCATGGTATTTCGGTAGTGCATCATACCCCTAATGCAACACACTGAGAGGACAACAATATCACCTAAAAAATATTTTCTTTCAAAATGTTTAAACAGAATCTAAACATGAGGAGACAATCAGACAAATCCAAAATGAGAGTCATTCAGCAAAACAACTAGCCTGAACTCTACAAAAATGTCAGTGCCATACAGAAAAATAGAAGTCTGACATACTGTTCTGGATTGAAGGAGAGTAAAGAGAGGTGACAATGAGATGCAATGTGTGATTGCTGATTAGATCCTGGATTAAAAAGTACCTAAAAAAGAGAAGATAATTGGGGATATTTGAATATGACTGTATAGACATTATAATTTTATATCAATGTTAAATTCCCTGAGCATGATAATTGTGTTTTGGTTATGAGGAGACTGATTGTGTTTTTAGGAGATAAATGCTAAATTATTTATGTGAATTAAATTGCCTTTCTCCAATTTATTCTAAAATGCTGAAGAAGAGGCAGATGGGCAGAGAGAGAAAAAAATAAAATAAACAAAATGGGCAAAATTTTACATTTGGTGCATCTAGGTAAAATATACATTTGTTCACAATATAATTTTTGCAACTTTTATAAGGATTTGAAAATTTCTAAATAATGACTCAAAATAAAATATGAATAATATATACATAAATAAACCACTTATGCTACTGTCCATATTTAGAAATTTAATATGCACACAAATGCTGATAATATTCACTAATAATATTATAGTTCAGTTTTGCCCACAGAACTCCAGAACTGTTCTAGGCAGGAAGCAAGGTATATTCATCTTTATCAAAACATTAAGCTCTATAAAAAATGATTGCAAAAAACTGACTCAATAAATGTTTGGTAACATAAAAACTATAAAAATGCTAAAAGTATTGAATCAGCTTAAGGAAAATATTTCCACTAAAGTGGAAAAAGTTTGCCCTCTGATACATTTTCTTTGAAGTTCCAGTAAGTATATTTTAAGTCAGATGATCACTAAAGAACCTAGCTTATAGAGAAAAGTCATCATCACAGCTTAGAAATAAAACTATTGATGAGCAATTATACAAAATATTAAGGGTTGCCACTGAAATCATCGTTAAAAAAATAAGTATGAACAAATCCTAGACTTAGATAATACCATAGGAAATATATCAATATAAATCATCAAAATTCAAATAATTTTTTTCTCTTTTTCTTTTTTTTTTTTTTACAAATAGTTTATTGTCAAGTTGGTTTCCATATAACACCCGGTGCTCATCCCCACATGTGCCCTCCTCCGTGCCCATCTCCCCCCTTCCCCCCACAACCATGAGTCCTCAGCTTGTTCTCAGCATTCAAGTCTCTCAAGGTTTGCCTCTCTCCCTTTCCCCCACCATTTCTCCCCTTCTTCTCCCCCATGGTCC